>NC_136412.1:188026754-188626754 GCF_051521515.1 Lactuca serriola | reverse complement strand
AGCTCGAAGATAATACCTCAAATGTGATAATTTGGACCTCAAACCCTCAGGAAGTGGCTCCTCTTGCTTTCCCTTAGCTAATTCTTCCTTTCCCTTGCAAAATGATACCTCCAAGGTCAATAATGGCTTCCTACTTTGCTCCAAATGCTCACACTTGCTAGGGTTTCACTCAAGGACTGGTGAGCACAAATGACGGCCTAAAGGCCCTTTAAATAGGTCCCAAACCCGAGAAATTATGGTTTCATTAAACAGCGCAGACTCGCCGAGTCCAGGCGCGAACCCGCGTCCAAAACCACAATCCTACTCGGCGAGTCTGAGCTCCAACTCACCGAGTCCTCTCACAAAACACCGAAAACATAATCATAAAAGATACCTGGAAATCCGGGCTGTTACAACTCTCCCCCACTAGAACTAGACTTCGCCCTCGAAGTCTCACTCTGGAAATAGCTCCGGATGTTGCTCACGCATCTCACGCTTCGGCTCCCAGGTCATCTCTGATCCGTTCCGATGTTGCCACTGAACCAACACCAGAGGTACCTCCTTGTTCCTCAGAACCTTGATCTTCCGATCTCTGATGGCCACTGGTCTCTCGGCATAATTCAGGCTCGCATCCACCTGAATATCCTTTAATGGAACCACTGCCGACTCATCGGCTATACACTTCCTCAACTGCGACACATGAAAAGTGTCGTGAATCTGCCCCAACTCTGCTGGCAAATCCAAACGATAGGCTACCCGACCTACCCTCGCGATCACACGAAAAGGACCAATATACCGGGGCCCCAACTTGACCCTCTTCCTGAATCGAATAACTCCTTTCCAAGGAGAGACCTTCAGGAGAACAAAGTCGCCAACCTGGAACTCAAGCTCGGACCGGCGTTTGTCTGCATAACTCTTCTGTCGACTCTGAGCGGTCAACAACCTATGTCTGACCTGCCAAATCTGCTCCGTCGTCTGAAGCACGATCTCTGTACTGCCCATCACTTGCTGCCCAACCTCTCCCCAACAAATGGGGGTCCGACACCTCCTCCCATACAACAGCTCAAAGGGTGGCATACCAATGCTCGAATGATGGCTGTTGTTGTAACAAAACTCTGCCAAGGGTAAATACGCATCCCAGCTACCCCCGAAATCCAACACACATGCCTGGAGCATGTCCTCAAGCGTCTGAATCGTCCGCTCACTCTGACCGTCTGTCTGAGGATGATATGCGGTACTGAAATGCAGTCTAGTACCCAACTCCTCATGAAATTTCTTCTAGAATCTGGAAGTGAAACGCACATCACGGTCTGAAACAATCGAGATCGGCACCCCATGCCGAGATACCATTTCCCTCACATACACCTCCGCCAATTTCTCTGCTGAAGAACTCTCACTAATGGCAAGGAAGTGAGCGCTCTTCGTCAACCTGTCCACAATCACCCAAATTGCATCAACTCCTCTGGCAGTCCTCGGCAATTTGGTGATGAAATCCATAGTGATCTGTTCCCACTTCCACTCGGGAACCTCCAATGGCTGCAACTTGCCATGCGGCCTCTGGTGCTCGGCCTTAACACTACGATAGGTCAACCACCTCTCAACAAACCACGCGACATCCCTCTTCATACAGGGCCACCAATACTCCTTTCTCAAATCCAAATACATCTTAGTCGCCCTAGGATGGATTGAAAATTTCGACCGATGAGCCTCCTCCATCAAAGTGGTACGCGTTCCTCCCTCAAACGGTACCCAGATACACCCCTGAAATGTCATTAGACCCCGACCATCGGTCACGAACTCTGAAACCAAACCAGCAACCCGTTCCCTCTTCTGCATCTCAGGTTGCACAGCCTTGACCTGTGCCCCGCGAATGGCGTCCAATACCGGAGCTATCACGGTCAATCTCAAACATATATCCCGCAGTGGAGTGCTCTCCGCCCTGCGGCTCAACGCATTGGCTACCACATTAGCCTTGCCTTGGTGGTACAGGATCTCATAATCATAATCCTTGACCACATCCAACCACCTTCTCTGTCGCATATTTAGGTTGGGCTAATCCATCCAGTACCTCAAACTCTTATGGTCCGTGTATATCGTACACCGAACCCAATACAAGTAGTGACGCCAAATCTTGAGGGAGAACACCACTGCTCCCAACTCTAGATTATGGGTGGGATATCTCGTCTCATGAGGCTTCAGCTGCCTCGATGCATATGCTATCACATGCCCTCTCTGCATCAGCACCGCTCCCAGCCCAAAATCGATGCATCACAATATACCACAAAGTCCTCCATCCCTTCCGGGAGAGCTAATACCGGGGCTTCGCACAACCATTGGCGAAGTGTCTCAAAGGAGGCCTGCTGCTCAGGACCCCATGAGAAAGCAACACCCTTCCGGGTCAATCTGGTGAGTGGCACTACGATCTTGGAGAAATCCTTGATAAATCTTCGATAATACCCTGCCAACCCTAGGAAACTCCTGATCTCGGAGGATGGCTTTGGCACCTCCCAACCCATCACTGCCTCAACCTTGGCCGGATAGACCAATATCCCTTCCTGGTTAACGAGATGTCCTAAGAGCTGAACCTCCCGTAACCAGAAATCACACTTGGAGAATTTGGCATAAAGCCTCTCCGATCTCAGAACTCCGAGAACCTCTCTCAGGTGCTCCTCATGCTGCTCTCTAGATCTCGAATATACCAGAATGTTGTCGATAAACACAATCACCGACCGATCCAGCATCGACCTACACACTAGGTTCATGAGATCCATGAACACCGTCGGGGCATTGGTGAGCCCAAAAGGCATCACCACAAACTCATAATGCCCACAACGCGTCTGAACGCTGTCTTCGGGATGTCCTCATTTCGCACCCTCACCTGATGATATCCAGACCTCAAATCGATTTTGGAGAACCAAGATGCTCCCTGCAACTGATCGAACAAATCGTCGATCCTCGGCAATGGGTAACAGTTCTTGACCATCAGCTTGTTCAACTCCCGGTAATCAATGCACATTCGTTGTGAACCATCCTTCTTCTTGAAGAACAGGATAGGTGCTCCCCACGGCGAGCTGCTCGGCCGAATAAACCCCTTCCCCAGCAGCTCCTGAAGCTGTGAGGATAACTCTTGCATCTTTAGAGGTGCAAGCTGATAAGGCACCTTAGCGATAGGCACAGCCCCCGAAACCAAATCGATACTGAACTCCACTTGCCTCACAAGAGGCACACCCAGCAACTCCTCGGGAAATACATCCGGGAACTTACGCACTACCGGAACCTCCTCAACTGAACTCGGCCTCTCGGAAACCACCCACGTATCCATCACATACACCACAAAACCCTTACATCCCTGCTGTAGACACTATCTCGCACTAGCGGCCGAACAAAATGCTGATCCTGAACGTGTACCCTCGCCGCATACCGAAAGAACACCCCCACTAGGGTCTCGTATGGTCACCAGCTGACGCTCGCAGTCGATAACCGCACCGAATCTGCTCAACCAGTCCATGCCCACAATGAAACAGACATCACTCATTGCAATAGGAACCAGATCAATCGGGAACTCAAAACCAAAAATCTCGACTACACAACCTCGGAGAACCTCCGTGGCATATATCACTCTCTCATCAGCTATGGAAACTCTCAAAGGCCGACTCAACGCCTCACGACTAACACTGATATGCTGACTAAAAGCCAAAGATACAAAAGACCGACTCGCACCCGAGTCAAATAACACCAAGGCAGGTACAGAATTCACAAGAAAAGTACCTACGCATAACATAACATAAGCATAATATCTCAACATCAAAAATAAATACATGAAAGAATACATACCAGCCATGACATCAGGTGTTGCGCGGACCTCCTCCGCGGTCAGCTGAAAAGCTCTCCCTCGTGCCCTCGGCGCCTCGGCCTTCACCGGCCGACTCTCCGTAGCTCTAATGGCGGCAGGGGCAGATCCCTGAGGTGCTCCCTGATATGACCCTCGCAACTGCGAACACTCTGCCTTCCGGTGTCCGGTCTGATTGTAGTGGAAGCACACTGCAAACCCCTTGGGGCAATCCTTGGCCATATGCCCCTCCTTGCCACATTTGTAGCAAGATCCCGCTCTGCAGACTCCATCGTGACCCTTGCCACACTTCCCACAAGTGCGGCCCTTCTGGCTCCCTGGTTTGGGATCAGCGTGCTTGGCCCGCTTGGCTGCCGGCTGAGACTGTGCCGGTCGCCGATCCCTCCCCTGAGAGTCTGCCTCCTCCCTGGCCTGAGTCTCTAGCTCAATCTCCCTCTTCCGGGCATTTGCCTGAAGCTCAGCAAATGTCCGCTACGAGGAGTTCGCCACGAACTCCCGAATATCCCTCCTCAAAATGCTCAAATAACGGCTCATACGTGCCTGCTCAGTGGACACGTGCTCAGGGCGAAACATCGCCCTCTCATGGAACATCCTCATGATCGCTGTAACTGACTCAGTACCCTGCTTGAGGGTCAAAAACTCCTGTGCCAAACGCTCCCTCTCCACCTGGGGAACGTACTCATCTCGGAACATGACAGGGAACCTTTCCCAGGTCACTGCCGCAAGCTCAGCAGGCGTGAAATGCGCCGTCACAAACTTCCACCAGTCCTTCGCTCCCAAGCGAAGCTGGTTCAGCGCGAACCGAACCTTCAAATGCTTAGGAGATGAGCAAGTGAAGAAACACCCCTCTATATCAGATATCCACCTCATAGCTGCCACCGGATCCTGGGTCCCATCAAACTCTGGTGGTTTTGTGTTGCTGAACTCCCGGAACAACAACGCATCACCACCTTGCAGCCTCGCGGCAGCAACAGCCGCGGTAGCCGCTGCAACAGCAACCTCAGAAAGAGCGGCATAATGCTCGTCAAAGGTCTCAATCAGCGTGGTCTTTATAGACCCAAACATCTCCAGTATCTCTACCCTGATGGCTGCAGCCACCTCCTCGTGGATGATCCGGCGGATCTCCTCATCAGTGGTACCACTGCTCTCGGGCATCAAGCGTGTCCTCACCATGATCTACCTCTAGAATACAACATATGATAAATTAGAACCCATACGAGCATACTCACACTCGTCAACTCTTTCCTCCTTGATTCTTGGTATTCCAAAGATTCTTACTTGGGTTGTACACCGCTCCGGTGCTTTCAGTAGTACGGGCCCAACACTACTGTCCACACCGTATCAGAATACACCCCAAGTCCTCCTCTTCGGATCCCAAATTCCAAGCACTCTATCATGTATAGACCTCCCTCTAATAGATCTCTCATAAGCCCCTCGCTGCTACCTACTCACTCTCAAGCATCTCATAGCAGCTCACCTCTTCCTAGGCTAAGGCATCATAAATCAGGCCACTCTAGTCCTAATAGGAATACCTAGCCTACTCTAGCATGCGAATACATCATATCAGTATCAATATCACATAACATAAGGGTATTTTGGGAAATCACCGATCGGGCGCGGACTGATCGTACACACAACTCTGCTCTGCATTTTCAAAATCTTTTATTCTTTTTGAAAATACTTCTCAAATCCTCAGTTTGAGTTCAAATACTCCCGAAGGTGTACTCGAATCCCTCAAACCAAGGCTCTGATACCAACTTGTAACACCGTGAATTTCAAAACAATTTTTCACAATTTATAAAAACATTTCTCATTAACTTTTCATAAAAACATTAAGTTTAAATCCCAATTCACATTATACAAAATCCCAAGATCATATGTATATCAAAATCCCATGCATGTGTACAGATCAAGCCGGCGCCTTCCCACGGTCATCGCTAGTACCTGAAACGACAACACTAACACTGTAAGCACAAAGCTTAGTGAGTTCCCCAAAATACCACAAACATAGCACATATATTAGCCACTCGAGGCTATCACTCTATGGGTCCGTGCACCCAAGCTCTGTGAACCCTCAGGTTCTAACTCTGGGAACCTTCCGGTTCCAACTCTATAAACATGCACAACGTAAATCACATAGACATCATGCAGTACAACACCTAGCATACACATAACATACATACTCTGACACATAACTCTGATTACCTACTAAAGGTAAAGTATAGTGAGCAGACTCACCTCGCGTATCTCGATAACTTGCGACTCCTGGAATCACTCGTGCTCGATCCTCCGAGCTAAAATCCTCCTATAACATCATATGACTCTAATTAACACTTTTACCACTAAGGTTGACTACCCCTAATAAGTCAACACTGGTCAACTCTGGTCAACGGTCAACTTTGACCGGACTCGGTGAGTGCACTAGGGCGACTCGGCGAGTCTAAGCGTTTTCACCAACTCACTAGGATTCCCTTTTTTGACACGTGGAGTATTCCCCTAACTCGACGAGTTCCACCTGGTAGAATCGCGGGGCCACCCCGACTCAACTCGCCGAGTCTCACGAACAACTCGGCGAGTTCCAGTTCAACTTAGTCCACCCATCAACTTCCAACTCGCCCTGACTCACTGAGTCAACTGATAACTCGGCTGGACCACTCACTGAGTGGTCAAGGACAATCTTCATGCTACTCGTCGATTCTGTTCTTCAGACTCGGTGAGTCCATGCCATGCATCAACTCAAACTTGCTTCTGAGGTCAGGTCCGCTCCAACAACTCATAGATCTGGCCCTCCTAAGCTAATTCATCACGTAAAGTCCATAACTTGGTGCCCATAACACACCCCATGACTCATAAATGGTGTTTTGACCTTAAGCACAAAGACCCCAATCCAAAACCCTCATAGATTCATAAAAAGCTTGGGCAAAGGGACACTCTGGACCTCCAAAGGTCCAGATCTATAACTTAACTCACTTAAGGGACCAAGGAAGCACTAGATCTAACCACAAAAGGGCTCAATAAGCCCTAAATCAAAATAAACCTCAACATAACAGAAATAGCTCGAACATAATACCTCAAATGTGATGTTCTGGACCTCAAACCTTCAGGAAGTGGCTCCTCTTGCTTTCCCTTAGCTAATTCTTACTTTCCCTTGCAAAATGATACCTCCAAGGTCAATAATGGCTTCCTACTTTGCTCCAAATGCTCACACTTGCTAGGGTTTCACTCAAGGGACTGGTGAGCACAAATGACGGCCTAAAGGCCCTTTAAATAGGTCCCAAACCCGAGAAATTATGGTTTCATTAAACAGCGCAGACTCGCCGAGTCCATACCTTGGACTCGCCGAGTCCAGGCGCGAACCCGCGTCCAGAACCACGATCCTACTCGGCGAGTCTGAGCTCCAACTCGACGAGTCCTCTCACAAAACACCGAAAACATAATCATAAAAGATACCTGGAAATCCGGGCTGTTACACGGGGATTTGAGTTCGTGTTGGAATAAGGAGATGGAAAGTGTTTTATGCACTAGTACCTTCTCCTTTGGAGCTAAGGTTCAGTTCGGCTTGGATCTCTTGTATCGGTGGCAAGGAGTTGTTGGAGATTGATTGTGCGATCTATTGCACTTTCGGGATTGGAGACTATGTCTTTGGAGTAGTTGTAGCCCAGGTTAAGGAATATTTTTCTCCAACTATTGATGTTCAACTGTTGACGATTGAGCTGATGAGAGTTCCAGGGTGCCAGACCCTGAATGATATAAAACCCAGAGTCCGAGGGCGGGAAAATCAATTTGGAGTACCTCAGGGAGAGAGGATCAGGTCAGGTGCATGTAGTTGAGGGTCTCAGGAAGAGACCCAAGACTTCTGAGCAGCGTTTAAGAGACCAGTAGGGCCGGAGTCAATACGGAACATGTGGGAAACCGTACAATGGAATTATCGCTCCAAGAGTATAAGTCGCTACAAGCGTAGCAGAATTGAGGTGTGATGAGATGACATTGCGAGTGGGTACTTGAATTAGTGCATATCCAATCTGATGGATCAGCGATAAGGTTTTGAACAGTTGTGGTGAGGTGAGAGTGTAGTGAGATTGCGGGGTAGCCCGTAGCATGTACCAGTCCCGAGACAGTGGTAAAATGGGAGTAAATTTTTATTCGCCTTCGGATTTCTTTGGTAAAAGGGTGGCTTGGAAGTGATTAGGATCTTCCGATTTGTTAAGATTACAAGAGTATTCTTCAGGATATCCAGAGCTGAGTGATCATTGTGTTGGGCTAGCAATAGGTCACTTGTGTTGTTTAACGTAGGATTTGGGCGGGTCAAGCATATTGATGGAAATAGATCGGAGGTCCATAAGATGTAAGAGGTGTAAGATCATTGTCGAGCCCAAGTGGGGATAAACAGGTGGCTGCTTAGGCCTAGGTTGTGTAAGTGGGAGTTCAGGAAACTCCCAATTGCCGGTCGGTATCGCCTTGATCATGCATAGTAAGTAGTGGGAATATGTAGGAGTGATCCGAACTCCTGATGGGATATATAATTCAGCTCGAGAGGTGCAGGCTTGTGATAGTTTGAGTGTGGTGAGGCCATGGGTGGTAAGCATGGTTGGATGGAAGTAGTGTTAGGTTGCGATAGGATCGTGGTATTCATCAATTCGAAGTAGACTATTTATGAGATGGTCACAAGCATGGAAGAGGGATCAGCTCGTGCTTTGGGCATGCCGACTATGGTCGTCAGGGAATTATTATCTTTTTTGGGATTGAGGATCTTCGAAGTCCGTGGGCGATTTTGGGTTATTATGGAAATTCAGGTTGGAACTGGTAGATATTGTTGATTCAAGGGTTGGATCCTGAATTGCACTACATGCAGGTAACCAATATGTGACACAGAGGGGTTCAGTTTGGGTAGCCTGGTTGTTGACTTTTTCGAACTTGGTGTTTGGACCAATTACGAGATTGGAGGTCTCAAAGATAGATCAAGTATACCAATCCACTGGTTAGGTAAAGGGGTTGGTAATCAGGAGGATATGGTGTAGGATACAGGTGCAGATTTGTAGATGTTGGGTCATGAGTGTGTATCGAATCGATTTTGAGGTAGTATCTCGAGTCGGGTATCGCGCAGGTTTTTGCATGATTTTCAGTTCCAGCAAAATAAGGATTGAGATAATTATACGCTGAGGGCATCAATCACAAGGTCCAAGGGTAACATATGGGTTTAGTTGATGGCAGTTCGAGTTATTCAGATGTGTCTTGGGTTAGTTTTATCTGTGAATGAGCCACAACGTGTTTGAGGTGAGGAAAGATACGTTGTTGGAGATCGGGTAGAAGATAAGACTGCAGTGGCTCATGTAGCGTTTATTCTGTTAGCAGAAGTTTTGATGGCATGGTGTTTTGAGCAAGTCCTGGCAGACAGTTTTCTTTTCAGAAACTCATGGCACTGTTGTGTGTGTGTTTGTAGCCCAACAACCGGTTAGGTGTCTAGTGTTTCGAGTAGTTTACATATAAGGTGGGATCAGAGAGGTCTCGGCTGCGTCTGAAAAGCAGCAAGTGGTATCAAGAAGAGTCGAAGTGGGTTCAGTAACTAGGGATTTGTGTATTGAGTTGCTTATACTTAAGGTATACGCTAAGTTGTTTGCAGTTGGATTAAACACTCTCAAAGTGGCTTATTAGACCCTGTTGCGTAGCTCTCTTTTGATTCTAACCGTTGCAAGGATGAATCTCCTACTCAAAGGATTATTTGAGCCTCCTGTCAAGTAGAGCGTTCTACAACTGCATTTGATTTGTAACTTTGTTCCTTTGGAAGCCTCAAGGTATTATGGGTCAAAAGTATTCTATTTAGGATGTTCTTATGGATACAGTTCGATAGCGGTTTAGTGTGGGTGGTGTATCGAAAAGTCAGAGCAATTTGAGATTTCGGATTTCGGAAAAAGTAAAGTGACTTTCTGCAAGGGTCTAAGGTTTGCTCAATTTCAAATTCGACAAGTCCTACTGTGCCATCCCCAATTTTCACGGCCAGAAAAGACTGATTTTGTTTATGCTTTATAAAAATCAGAGTACTTCATTTCATAAAAAGGTTGCGGAATTTGTTCCCAGAAAAACAAAGTAAATACGTTATTAAAACATTTTCGAAGAAACGTATTTATTTCATTTTAAAACGTTTGGGATGTCATTGTTAATACAGAAACATAAGCATAAACAGAACTTACAATTATTTACACTAGTGATCTACATCTCTTTAAATCTCTCAGTGTAATGTCACTTCATATCGTCACCTGTGATATAAATAAACTGAGTGGGTTAGGTTGGGAAACCTGGTGAGTACATAGGGTTTTCAACCCACAATAATATAATTATTATGTTCAATCATCAAACAATTAACCCAATTACCCATCCCCATTATCTTGTTTACTCTTAAGGATTTAACCTAAGAGTCATCTATCCTGCATTTGTTTATTCCGAAGTCCCTTACTTCCAGGGTTATAGTACTAGCACTAATTCCATAGTTGTCGACGTTCGTTCGTAAAGAACTAAATCCATAGCTGCTATATCCTACTCATCGGGTACTAAATCCATAACTCCCAGTGTTCAATATGTACTAAGTCCATAGCTACCAATTCCTAATAGGTACTAAATCCATAGCTACCAGCGTCTAACTAATAGGTGCTAAGTCCATAGCTACCAATTCCTAATAGCTATTAAGTCCATAGCTACCAAAATCTAACAGGTACTAAGTCCATAGCTACCGGTGTTGGTCCCATAGGCACTAAGTCTATAGCTGCCAATTTATACTCACGTCATCTTTTATCTCTCATGATTCATCTACCCATCTCATACCCAACATATTCGTATATATAAAATACGTATACAGTTTAAATCCTTTAAAACATGTATAAAACGTTCATCCAACATAGACAGCAAGTATTCAGATAATATGCACACATAGCACGTAGTTTATATAAAATACTTCATATCTATGTGTAAGATGAAAGGGACTATGCACTCACTTGAAAGGTGGTGACTTAGCACTCGGACAGCGCTTCGATACTCTCAAAACAATTTCCTTCGGTAAAACCTAGTATCAACACCACTAGGGTTTAGTCTAACGATAACTGCGAGTAATTAATAGTCTAGCTATTATTATTATTATATAAGCGTTAAATAACACTCAATATAACTCATAATAATAGCCCAAATACTTATTATAAGTTCCTAATAACATTACTATATCGAAACATAAGCTATGCTAAAGATAGGGTAGGTGTAGCTCACTTACAGCGGGTTTTCTCGAAAACCGGGCTTCGCTGGAGCAGCGTTCCCGAGCCGAAAGAACCTTTTTCTCGGGACTCCGGGAGCCTCGGGGCTTCCTTCGGGTGCTAGGGGGTTTACCTAGGCTTTAGGGGGTTAGGGAGGCTTAGAGAGAGAGTTTAGAGAGAGAAAGAAGAAGGTTGAGGTGTGAAGAGAAGTGAATGCCCGGCACCTCTATTTATAGGGGTGCTGACTGACCTACTCACCAAGTAGGAGGACCTACTCGCCGAGTTGGTGCATGTGGCAACCTTCTGGTGGTGCCACATGTCCAATTCTGGTGGTACCATGTCACCCCCTATCGCGTATCAGCCTTCAAACTTAGAAAATTCATAACTCTCGCATACGAGCTCCGTTTTCAATGTTCTTTATATCCACATGTAGGTAAAATCAAGATCTACAACTTTGGTTTAGACCCCGTTGGCTAATTCTCGACGGATCTCAAATTTAACAGTAGGAGGCGTTTAGACTGTTAAATGTTTGCGAAGAATTCGTAACTCCTTCATAAGGACTCCGTTTTCGTCCATATTTTTACGGTTGAGTTCCTATTAATGAGATCATCAACTCTCATTTAGCTCACGTAAGCGAAAAACCGCTCGAACTAAAATTCGAGTTTCGGGTTGTACACTGCTAAGCCGAATCTTAGAAAAATCATAACTTCTTCATACGAAGTCAGATTTGGGCGTTCTTTTTATCGATGTTCTTAGTTTAACATATTCTACGACTTTCATTTAGATCACTAAGGCTAAATCTCGCTCTATTGTAAATTCACTTTTTACGCTTCCCGGTGCCGTGCCGGTTTTGCCGTAAAACTTCGACTGGTCATAACTTCTTCGTTTTAACTCGGATTTCGGCCTTCTTTATATGTACGGAAACCTTGAGACATATTCTAAAACTTGGTTAAGATTATTTATTCTAAATAATATTTTTTCGAAAAGTCATTTTCGACACTTATTGCCTCAAAATTGACTAGCCCGGATATACGGGCATTACACCTTCTAAGGTTGGTTTTGGTGGCCTTGGGAAGGTTGTTTTATTTGCAGGATATGGAGGTATTGACCAGATTGTTGGATGTGTCGGGGAAGGTAAGGACGGATTCTGAGGACGAAATCTAATTCAATTGGGGGAGAGTTGTAACACCCTATTTCGTATTGTTCCCCATTTTTAATTAGTGATAAATGGATTGAGTACTATCAAGCTATGGATCCTTGAGGGTTAGGTTTTAGACCCAGTTGGAGTTAGATAATGTATCTTGGTTGCTCGAGTATTTGGTTGGAGTTTTTGGATCATAGGGTATTTTGGTAAATTACCAGCTTGGATTTTTAAGGAGAGTGGATGTATGTACGGAATATCTTATGTCTGGTATGAGTTGATAAGGATATAGAGTGTCTCAGTACCATTATATGGGTATAGGTATCATTGAAATCAGAATTATATTGATTGAGTTATCACATTCAAAAGAATTACAGTGGTGAAAAACCCTAGTATGTGGGCCTAACAGAGAGGTACGCAGGGCGTACTGATGCGAAACTGGTTACGCAAGGTGTAGTGTTGATTACGCGTAGCGTAGGTGTGAGGTCTGGGTCGGGGTGCGTAGCCGCACATGTGGGGCGTACCAGAAGGTAAGCTAGGTGTACGAGTTTCAGATTGAAAACCCTAAATCCAAGGATTATACCATATATAAGCATCCTTAAGTCATTAAGGCTAAACCCTAGCAAGCCTCTACAGCCCCATTTTGTCCCTTAACCTCAAATTTCCTTATAAGAGTGTTTCTTGAGCTTAGAAAGTGTATTGGTGACCATTTTAGATATTATCCAAGAAATATTAGATAGTGAGCAAGATTGGTGTGGCATTGAGCTTCAAGATCTTGCATCAAGATCATTTGTAAGAGCTCTGGAGGTATAAAGTCTTAATCTTGCCATCTTATACATTAGAATGAGCTACGTTTTTCTATATTGTCCCCTTTTGTGTTCATGAATCAACTCTTGGGAGTTTGAGAAACTCCATGACTTACGAAGATTAAATCTGAGGTCCCTTGGTTCATTGGTACCATAAAAATGTAGTCTTGATGGGTGTTTTGACCTCGCGCATGAGTTAATACCCTTGGAAAGTTTTAATGGGTTGTAAAGGGTTGTTGGGAGCATATGGAGAATGAAATGGCATAAAGTTGTCCACTTTATGCCTTAGGACGTCTTAATACACTCAGATCTAAAGTTAGACGTTGAAATCCCAAGTATTAAGCACTTAATTGTGATATGTGCACATCCTTCTTGTACGCCCGACATAAATTCGAGTACGCACCACGTACTACTTGAAAGGGTATTACGTTGAGCATACTAGAGTGTTACGCAGGGTGTACGCACTCTAGTTCGGTTTTGGGCTTCGTATGGGCTGGTAAGCCCTTTGGGCCTGGTGATAATTTGGGTTAGTGGTCCGATTTATATGTTTTGGGTCATATTTGTTTTGGTTGGGCCTTATTTTGCCATGTGGCCCATTAATAGATTTGGACATGTATTTCGGGCCCATTAGCAAAGGGAAGACTCTTGGGCCATTATGAAAAGACTTGGGCTAAGAATGTGTTTCGGCTTAAAGGGAAGGCCCATTTGAGGAGTTGGGACCAATTTGGAAAATTGGGCCATTAGTGGGCTTTCATAGATTTTAGAGTTTTTGGCCTTGTTGTTTTTGGACTTGGAACTTAGTTATGAATCGTGTTGGGTGAGGGGTAAAATGGTCAATTTACCCCCAAGTATCGATCATGGATCATGGTTTGGGACCCAATTGCTAATTGGGTGATATTTTGGTATTGACAACTTGAGGAGTTGTTATGGCAGCAATTAAGGATTTCTTGCAGGGAGTTTCAACATTCAAGTTGAGTCTCCTCACCATATTAATGGGTCGAAGGCACCAAGGCCGGCCCATTTATCTTGTTGTGATGATTATTGCGGATATGCTATCGATACATTATGTATTTTTGTGCAGACCATGTGGGGATTCCCAAGGCATTTGGTTGAGACCACGTGGGGGTTCACGTAGCATTTGGTGTAAGACCTTAGGGGTTTTCCATGGCATCCTAGTATGGTTATACGTTTAGTTTGTATGATATTTCTTAGGCTAGCTAAGACCATCTGGGGGTTCCCTTGGCAATTATTATATGTGGTATGCTAGTTGATTATGTAGTATTTGGTATGCTAGTTGTCTTTGTGATACCTGCATGGAAGACCCCGGGAGGTTCCCAAGGCAGTTAGATATAAGACCATGTGGGGGTTCCTATGGCACTCCAGGCTAAAACCATGTGGGGGTTCCCATGGCTATGGGCTAAGACCATAAGGTTCATATATTGAACTTCCGATGGTTTAAATCTAAATACCAATCTGTGGTATTTAGTTCACTTAAACTACTGCTCTGATACCATGTTTGAAAGACCCAAACTTTCATACTAAAGTAATTATTATCACTCCAAATTACTCCAAAACATGCTACATGCATATTCATAAAATAACATTTTATATTGATAGTTTAATTACATAGAATGGACACAAATCGACTATTAAGATTTTTACAAAGATTTATATATTACATACTTTCCCAGGAATACAATATAAAAACTATAATATTATCTATTCTATATCTTCTACTAGTACATGACTATATTGGATGCTTATCACCTGTAATTGTTTAAACATTGAGAGGGATAAGTGGGTGACGCTAAGTGGATTCAATAACAGTTACAATATAACACAATGCCATACACATGTCAATATGACAGAAGCAATGAGGGACAAAGAACAACAAAGGCATATGTGTATCAAATGACAGACTTTCCATATCAACCAACAATCAATTTCAACTTGATATACATCAATAAAGCTTCAGCCCAAATGGCACAGAAAACACAATTTCGGATTATCATTTTTAATAGTATATTTTTAACGGGCCAGGATAGGAAAAGTCCGTTAAAAATTGATAACTTCTTCATATGAGCTTCGTTTTTGACGTTTTTTATATCCACGCGTAGGCGAAATTATACTCTACAACATTCTTCAATAAAATTTTACTTATTTCAAATTTTATATTTTCGTCAAATTTCAATATTTGACATTAGATTGGAATCTGATAAGACTTTCAATATTTTCCGAGTGATTCTAAACATAGTTTTACTTCATTTCTAGTAAAACTATCTGTTAGAACACAACACTCATAATCATAATATATTTCATAATATTATTTACTTTTTAAAACTTACTAAACACGATAACTGAACGTGTATGTTACACAAACCAGCTCAACCAATCTATACTTACGATCACGCATACATCACCCAATGAAATAGGGATAAGATCTATTGGATAACCAACACCAAAAATCTCGAACACACAACCCCAATAAATATCAGTAGCGGAAATTGGACACTCATCAGGTATAGTGACTCTCAAGGGCCTGCTCAAAGCCTTCCGTGTAATACTAAAACCACAAAAAAAAAAGATGATGATAGAAAAGACCGACTCGCACCCGAGTCAAACAACACAAGCGTAAGTATAAAATTCACCAGAAAAGTACCTAGATAGTCGATAATATAAGCAACAAAAATAAATCAGCAGAATAAAAAAGAACACATACCATCCACGATGTCTGATGCTGATCGGGCCTCCTATGATATCAACTTAAATGCTCTCCCTCTAGCATTTGGTGTCTCGGCCTTCCTGTGTCGGCCATCAGTAATTCGCAGGGTCGCAGCGGCCAGATTCTGAACCGCCCTCGATACAAGATGAGGATACTCATCCCTCAAATGTCTTGTCTGATTGCGATTGAAGCAAACCCGAAATCCCTAGGGGAAATCCTTGGGCCATTTGCAACATAGGTAGCAAACCATCCTTGACCGAAAGGGTACGTTGTGCCCCTTGCCCCACTTACCGTAAGTACGGCCGTTCTGGCCTCTAGCTCTTGAGCAGCAGGCTTGGGCCGCTTAGTTGCCAGCTACGATTGTATTGGCATCCTTTTTCTCACCTAGGTCTCCCTCACCTCTCTAGCTTGGGTCTCCAGCTCAATCTCTCTCCTTGTGGCAATTGTCTACAACTCAAATAATGTCCGATATGAATTGTTCGCCACAAACTCACAAATATCCCTCCTTAGAATACTGAGATACCGACTTACACGTGCCTACTCAGAAGACACGTGTTTAGGACAAAGCAAATCCCTCACATGAAACATCTTGTCGATCTCCGTTAACGTCTCTAACTTCTGCTGGAGAGACAACAACTATTGGGCCAATCTCTCCCTCTCAACCACTGGTACAAACTCATCCATGAACATCTCAGTAAATTTCACCCACGTCACCTTAGAACGCTCTGCAAGAGTGTAATCAACTAAATTCCACTAATCCTTCGCTCCCAAGTGAATCAGGTTCTTATGGGTTTTAAGCATTCTAACACTACTATGGTCTGCATGCAACCCTATGTGCCTTGGATCTATATTTTCACTATTATACATGCAAAAATACAAAATTCCAAGCATCATCCTAACTAGCATATTATGGAGCAACTATACTACAAAAGTCTAGTTAGATGAAATACCTTTTGATGGACTTTGAAGTCTTCAACCTTTAAGAGCTTAGCCCTAATAGTGTGGAAGCCTCAAATGGAATCAGACAACACCACCAACAAATGGAGTAACTTGAGATGAAGGTTACGTTGGTTCTCCCTATGAAATCGTCCATTGCCCTCACTATGTGTATCCACTAGTGCATTTTCACGAACCATGGGATCCATTATATAGTGTGGCTCATTAGGGTTACACCATGTAAACCCTAATGTGCATGAATTTCCATTTCCATCATGATCCATGGGTTTTAACCTCCATGGGTTACCTAATGGGTTAAGCCCAACATGAAGGACAATGGATCACAATCCCACATATATATGAATGAATGATTTATATAATCAATCCCGATATATTTAATTAATCCCTTTTGATCAAAAAATTAATTCAAATTAATTCTTGATCAGTAGTAATTAAATAATATGATTTTATATTAATATATCAGAACTTATAATATATTAATATAAATCATAAATAACCTTTTCTCACTTCTCTATCCAATTGTTCCAATGCCATGCAACCCAAATGGACTATGCTACTCTCAGGTCGAGTACATACGAATAATAGTTATGAGCTTAAACATCTAATCCAATAGTCTCCCACTTGGATAAGTCTAAAACTATTATTCAAGTATGACTCCAAGATCCTGAATAGCATTCGTAGCTCTTAAAGCCGGTCTCAAACTCTGACCTAGTCAAATGGCATGTCCATTAGATAAGGGATCATATATTCCTCCATTCTGGATATCATATGGATTGAGACATGGATTATAATCATTCTATATGTCCATTTGTTGTTTCCTAATTTCTGATTTATGACAACTAACTAGTTGAACAAATCAAATCAGTCCAGGCTTGGCCAAGCACTTAGGGGTGTCATCACTAAATCATCGAGGGGCCCATATATATCGCTTTTATCCCTCCAAGGGTAAAAGGAATGGAAAAAATTCGACCCAAATGCTTGCTTGTAGTTACTCATCAAATCACACACAACAATATGTTTTGTAACAACTAAGTTACTGGTTGCATTTACATATGTTAATGTGCAACCAAGTCACAACTACAACCCACACATCTCTATTTGAATAATATAAGATATTATCATCTCATGATCACTCGTGATAAAATTCATGAACTGACTCAAATGAGCGTGGGTTGAATCCAATACTCAAATCTCATTCCAGGAGCACTCGTGAACACTACAGCCACTTTGTCCCAGACAAACTACAGACCCATTCATGACAGTCTTTCCTTAATACCTACTTCCAAAGTATGATCGACTATGGATGGTTTGAATAACTTAGTTATTCGGAAAGTCAAAACATGCAAAGTGAAACACATGAATAATCGAATCCAATATGGTCTTAGAACTTATGAATATAAATAAAACACCTTTTATATAATCACAATATTGATTACACATTATTCATTGCATAATGTTTCAAATAATCAACTCAATACTTGAACTAAAATAATAGCCATGCCATGCTCCAAGCATGCACACTATGTTTGTCCAACCAATAGTTATTCCATACTCAAAGTATGCACAGTATGTTTGTTTATGATCCTTAGTTTGTGAAATAGACCAATTGAACTTGATTCCAATGACGCTTATTTCACAATCCCAAATCCTTACCGTAAATGTAAGAATACCAAATTCTTGTCATTTACTGCAATCTTTTAGATTTCAAATTCATATGAATTGGTCCTCTTCTAATGAATATGCACAAAAGTCACAAAGACTTGGCAACAGACATTACAAAGTATTCCAATGGAGATCAATTCCATGGAAACGAAGTCTCACATTCAAAGTACATTCCTTTGAACTTCCTTCTTACATTAAAATTTTCTAATATTACACAAACTTTGAAGAATAACTTCCTACTGTCAAACCATTTGCATATTCCCATTTTGACTCTTACTTCTGAATAAGAGTTGCCATTTTTCAGAATATGTCAGTATGGCCCCGCTCCAAATTTTACACCATACTTCCAATTGTCCATGAGAAACCAATCTTAGGTAAACCTCGGATTGTCCTCAACAATTGCTTAATCATTTCAGTCATATCCGGTTCTTTTCCTTTTTCCCTCTTAGTGCCCTATGCATTTGGAAAATTTAGAATGCATAAGTATTATAGCACATGCAGTCGATCCTATATGTGAAGCATATGTGACACGATTCATGATGTCTCACGTAAAGACATGATACTTGACCAGTCTTTTGCTACAATATTTCTTAGAATTTGCCATGTTCTCATAATTCAAATTATGAAAAAGGATGTCGTAATCATAATCGAATTTTAGAACACAAATAATGTAATCAACACTAAATTTGATTAAAATCTCACAATCTAAGCTTTTAGATTTGAAATCAAGTATAATTTCCTCTCCCTTAATTATAGCAAAAAAACTTTTTCAACCCCTGCAACTTCACGAATTGAAATTTTTGTTTTATATAATTAACATTGCTAACTTGCAATATTTACCATAATTAATTATGCTCCCACTAGCATAATAGTTATTATCTTACCGGCATAACACTTATGCTCCCACTAGCTCTGACATGTACTCAGAAATCAGCTGGACTTTTAGAAATTGATGCTTCATTGACTTTCATTACCAAAGTTCAGATTTCTAATACAAGATGCTTCGATAAAATATTATCTATACTTCTCAAAATCATACACCTTTCCTTAGATAGCTCACATGTGTGTCTAAACAATTATGAATAGGTATGTCGTAATCATAATGTTTAGACCTTTTGCCATTCACACAATTCAAACCATGAAAAGGAATGTCGTAATCATGATCTAATTAAATAATGCAAACATCACAATTGTTGTGTCCTTAAAATCTTCTTAGTGAAAGCATGTCCTCACCATCAATTTCATGAATCGAAGAGTAACCTTATGACACTTAGATTTTATGGTGTATATGTTCCTATCCATGTGAATTTGTCAAAACCATAATCACAAGACAAGGTTAGTGACAAATTCAAACTCATATGGGCTGAACTTGTTCAATCATAATTTCTTGCTTCCAAGTTGTTATGCACACATTAGAGAACTCATAGAACTCGCATACATAGTCAATTTTACTGGAATAGGCACAAAAACAAGAATTATGACAGCACGATAGGTTACAAACCTCAAGTCATGTGCTAGTGATAAACTTCAGGTTTTATTCTTGATTATTTCTTGAAACTATTTCAGGATCTTTAAGACTTGCACTGACCTCTTGACATATAAGATTCTCTTTGTCAAATACCATTACTTGACAACAAATATTCCAAAGTTAGTATGGATTCTTATCACGATAAACACTTCACACAATTGGCTTTAGTTGGTCTTTGTTTTATCCAAAACATCACAACTTACGAATTTCAAATGTACAAGAGTAGAAAACATTTTACTCTTACATTTGACAAGTGTTAGAAACCTTCTTTAAGATATGTCCCTCAAGTTAAAATCTTGGACTACGACTCTAAGAATTGTTTTGGAACGAAGTATGACTCATCTTCTTAATTTAACCACTTCAATAATTCATGAATCCTCATCTTAGCCATAAGAATGAACTAAGATGTCCTTAGAGGATCAATTGTGATCTGGTTTCATAATCATTAATATGATCATAAAAGATGATACTAAAGTACTCTTCCATCTTTTCAGATTTCAGAAACTTTTATCTTTCTGCCTAATTGAATTCTTCTCATTCATTCTTCCATACATTGAAGCTTTTACAATGTTTCAGTAAGTATAACCATATTTACTAAACTTTAGTAAATCATGACAAATAGTCTTATCGATCTTTGTGGTGGACTTAACCGGTGCACAAGAATGTGTACTCGATCCCTTAGTCCTTCACTTGACTCACATGTACATGTGAACAAGGAATTAGTCTTAATTTTCTAATGATGAAAAATTCTCATTCATCATATAATACAACTTGCATGATTCCAAGTTTTTGTCCAATTGAAACTTAGGTGATTAGAGTCTTTCCTTATTTGGTAAATTTAGACACGACCACAAATGAATGAATCAACTTCATATTTCCAATATTGCTAGAAACATACAAGCATAAATTTTTCATAAATGTCATTGCAAGGAGATATAAAATAAAAACAAAATTTTATTTATTTATAAAATGCGAAAAAAAACTCTTCCTTACAATGCAATTACAAGTGAAAAACTATGCTATTACATATTTCCTACCAATCTATTATAACTCCCAAGCAGTAGCTCATATATCCGATCTTCGAACCATACGATTGAAATCCATCTTCACGATCAGATTCAACATACTCTTCTTTTAAGCTTCCTTCCCTTTGCTTGATCTTCCCAAACATCAAAATGAAACCTAGTCACATCATGTATTAAGAATCAACAGCCAACTTACATGAGACTTCAACACCCAACACTCTCAGCCTGTCGATATGTGACTTCATCTCCAAGACGTGAGTACACACAGGCTTCCATCTTCATGTTTCATTGCAAGTACGGCTTGCGTGACCTTGAAATTTTCAAGTCTTCAAGCTTGTGGGTCAGGCAGAATAATTGGAAGAGGTAGAGGAAGAGAAGTATGATTTCCATGATCCAACCATAGGACATCATCTTCATTAGGAAAGCTTGTTTCAAGGGATTCGGGAAGACCATAGTTGTCTGAACCAGACATCTACAATGGAAGAAATTCAAGTTAGTTGATTTAAGTCCTTAATATAACACCCAATATGAAATATTAAGGCTAGGACCCAACACAATATTTTAAAACTTGGAAGAGGGATGTCGTAATCCAAGCTTTAAAATATTTGAAGGTAGGTAAATGACGATTTACAATTTCCACCATGAAAAACTAAATTATTCATTAAGTTTTAATTGGATTGAAACTCCTAGATCCTTTGAGATTCATTGAACTATTCAATGGTATGTTTAAATCTCGATTGTGTCGTCTCAAGTTTGTGACCGGGATGCGGAGGATCACAAACAAGGTGTGAATAACCATGTAACATCCATAAAGTTTACACCAAATTTAAAATTTTCCAATCATGTTGTAAATCCAAAAAATGTTTGTTTACAAATTGATTTCAAATCGTTATTCATCAGACTGTCCCAAAAACAGATCGTAAGGATGAGGAGCGGTATGGACATGCCTTCGCCTTGCCACGATCTCCTGAAGGTCCTAAAACAGTAACTGAAAACTGTAAGCCCAAGGGCTTAGTGAGCTACCCCCAAAATACCAACACGACACTGATAATATCATAGCTGTAATAATCAATGAATCAATATGCATACTGGGCCATCGGCCCGACTGGACCGCCCTACAGGGCCTACAGTCTAACTGAATCTATACCGAGCCTTCGGCATGACTGGACCGCCTCGTGGGCCTACAGTCTCCACGGAACGTTCATAGGGTATGTTGGCCTTCAGCACAAAGCAGGACTGCCTCAACCCAACCCCCAATCAAACAAACATGTGCACATAATTATCATACGCTAGCATTCCTAACAGTCAACCCGATCTAACAGATCAAATAGCAACAACATCCCATAATTAGGATACCGATCTAATCAAAATCTAACATAACAACCATCCTAAACCAGGATGAAATCGAGCATATCAGTAGCATAGCAACCATCCTAGACCAGAATGTATCTAGCATATCAGTAACATAGCAACCATCCTAAACCAGTATGTATCTAGCATATCAGTAACATAGCAACCATCCTAAACCAGGATGTATCTAGCATATCAGTAACATACCAACCGTCCTAAACTAGGATGTATCTAGCATATCAGTAACATAGCAACCATCCTAAACCAAGATATATCTAGCATATCAGTAACATAGAAACCATCCAAAACGAGGATGTATCTAGCATATCGGTAACATAGCAACCATCCTAAACCTGGATGTATCTAGCATATCAGTAACATAGCAACCATCCTAAACCAGGACGCAAACCATAAAGGGTCGGCCTTGGTGCCTTAGACCCTTTGATACTGTGAGGATAATTCACCTTGTAGATGTCGACTCGAAAGGTAAACTCCAACTCTCAGATTACTTGACATAGGCCCCACCACCTATTATCATAGAACAACGTACTCATAAGTCCTTAACCTTTGAAGGTACTCCATAACCCACTAGCCAACACCTGGTCAAAGTCAAAGCCCTTAGTCAAGGTCAACAGTCCATGTTGACCTCAACTCGTCAAGTACCCACGGCTACTTGCCGAGTTCCTTGAAGCACATTCCAACTCGCCGAGTCATCGAGTGACTCGTCGAGTCCCTTCGATTCTTGATCAAACTTTAAGGCCACCAGTCGAGTTTCCTCCATGTAAATCGACGGATACACATGCATAAAAACCCTGGAGGAAACCCATCCGACTCGTCGAGTTGTTCTTCAACTCGTCGAGTCTTATGGCAATCTTCATTGGAGTCGCCGAGTTGTTCATTCAACTCGTCGAGTTCCCATCCATCTTCATGTGACTCGCCAAGTCAACCTTGCGACTCACCGAGTTCATTCAGTCCTTTTTCCATACAGACTTGATTTGAGCCATCCATCGGCTCCAAATCACAGATCCAAGCTTCTAGGGCATGCTTATCACATAAAGTTGCAAACATTACGTGCATGCATGGCTATAAAGGCTCTAAATGCCTATTTTAAGTTCTTAATGGAGCTTCATCTCAAGAGGGACCTCAATCATGACCAAAACTGTAACTTTATGCTTCTAGAATCCAAGGAGGGTCCAGATCTGAAGTTAGAACCTCAGATCTAGCCCATAGTTCATCTTACCATCTTAATATTCCACAAAAACCCTAAAACTCATCCAATAAAAGAGATCTACAGGGAAAAAGGCGATTTGGGTACCTCTAGAAGATGATAACTGAGATAAGTGTTGATTCCCACACTCTACTTGCTCCAATCTCCTTCTCCTCCAAGCCTTCTCCCTTTAAAGATCCTCTTTTCAAGCTGAAAACCAGGGTGTTACAAACCATGCAAATGAACATGGTACCCTTAAATTTATCACCTAATCGATGTGCTGGTTAACCACACGCGCTCCACCAATATTTTATAAACATTAGTTTACCCTTTGCCACTCTCACTAGTCCATGTTAATGTGTCGGTTAACCGCACACGCTCCACCAATGACTTAGTAAGGTACAAAGTGTAATATCATGGTTTAGCACCATATTCACATTTTCCTAAAGTAACTATGATTGGGAATTTATAAGTGTGTAGTTACTTTATATTTATCGTTATACTTTTAATGAAGGGAGAATTAGAGTCCTATCCTATCCGTTCGGCTAACAACCCTCCACCAGTCAAGGAAACGATGGGTGAGAGTGGACACCCTTTAAACTGCCATCATATAGGTAGTAACCTTATACCGCCCTTATAGACCGGCATCGTGAATGAGGCCTACTAACGGTAAGATGGACTTTTACTCTTATAAATATATATATAAATATTAAACCTGTTATATTATAATAGTATAAGGGTTGAACTTTAAACTATTTAAGTTTCTAGGGCATGGAACTAAAGTATTCAAAAGTGTAACTTTGCAAATTCCAAAACTTGAGGGCAAGTTTTGAACAATTCAAAAACTTTTGGAACCTATAGCATATGAGTTTAATATGGCTTTTAATGGAAAGACTCTTGAAAATCCATAATTTGAGGACAAGTTATGGATGTCATAAAACAATTTATGGGAAAAAAAAGTCTTCAAAACCATAACTCATGACTTTTAAAGATTCATTAACAACAAAGACTGTTGGTTTTCCATAACTTGAGGACAAGTTATGGAATCCATTAAAGTCCATTTAGATCATCTAATAAACAAACAAACATGTAAAGAAAAACAATGATCTAGACTAAACTCATATGAACAAGACAATTCAAATCAAACAATTTTCATGTAATTAGCCTAACCATTAAACTAGTACAAAACATTAAACTTTTGACAATTATCTTTTGAATTGGATTAGAATGATCATTACCACATCAAAAATAGGTTTATAAGCTCAAAAATAGCTTAGGGTACTGATTCTAGTCCAATTCCAGCCTTAAAAGACGAAAATCTATGCTCTGGGCCTCCAACTCGTCGAGTGTATGAACAAACTCGGCGAGTAGGTCAGATTTTGCCTTGGACTCAGCGAGTCCACTGTTCAGAAAGCTAGTTTTTCGATTTTTTAGCAATTACATCAAGTATAATTGAAAACCAAGCCTAGGCTCTGATACCACTTATGGCTTTTGAGCATTCTAACTCTCTTAAGATGTGCATGCAACCCTATGTGCCTTGGATCTATGTTTTCACTATTATACATGCAAAAATACAAAATTCCAAAGCATCATCCTAACTCGCATATTATGGAGCAACTATACTACAAAAGTCTAGTTAGATGAAATACCTTTTGATGGAGGTTGATGTCTTGAAACTTTAAGCGCTTAGCCCCAATAGTGTGGAAGCCTCAAATAGAATCACACAAGACCACCAACAAATGGAGTAACTTGAGAAGAAGGTTACTTTGGTTCTCCCTATGAAATCGGCCCTTGCCCTCACTATGTGTATCCACTAGTGCATTTTCACGAACCATAGGATCCATTATATAGTGTGGCTCATTAGAATTACACCATGTAAACCCTAATGTGCATGACTTTCCATTTCCTTCATGATCCATGGGTTTTACCCTTCATGGAATATCCATGGGTTACCACATGGGTTAAGCCCAACATGAAGGATAATGGATCACAAGCCCACATATATAATAATGAATGATTTACAAAATCAATCCCTATATATTTAATTACTCTCTTTTGATCAAAAAATTAATTACAAATTAATTCATGAACAACACTAATTAAATAATATGATTTCATATTAATATATTAGAACTTATAATATATTAATATAAATCATAAATAACCTTTTCTCACTTGTCTATCAAATTGTTTCAATGCCATGCAACCCAAATGGACCATGCTACTCTCGGGTCGAGTACATACCACTAATAGTTATGGGCTTAGACATCTAATCCAATAGGTTCAATGCGAAAAGAACCCTCATATTTTATGCACGAGAGTAACTGTAAAAGCATCCATCGACATTAGAAATCCTTCTAGTAGCATCGATCGGATCTTCAGTCCCATAAAACTCAGGTGGCTTCATGTGGTTGAACTCCCGTTACCGTAATGAATCATCCCCTTGTGGTCTCGTAGTAGCAACACTTGCGGTGGTTGCGGCAGCAACATCCTCAATAACAATGGCATAATGCTCATGAAAACTCTTAATCAAAGTGGTCTTGATAGACCCAAACATCTCAGGAATAGCCCCTCTGATTGTTGCAGCCACCTCGACGGAAACAATCATGCAGATCTCCTCATCACTGGCACTCGGCCTCTCAAGGTTGCTAGAGCCAAAACCTCGGGTAACCACCCAACTAAAACACACAAGAAAACCATCAAAATCAGGCTTATAGTGCATACACAACACCGACATACTCCTACAAGTTCCTTTGTTCCTTAAGATTCTCTCTTCAGCTGTGTAGGGATCCAGTGCTTTTAGTAGTACAGGCCTAATACTACCATCTACACTAAACCATATTTGTCTCAAGTCGTCTTCTCAATACCCTAAGTCAAAAGGACAATATTGCCGCATATCAGATTTACACTCACCCAGCTGGTTCCTTAGAATCACAACTAAGCATCTAGACACTAACTCTAGACTGCTCGCCAGCAACACTCAACCTCAATAGATCTCTATTTTCCTCGCCATTTTCTTTATGCATGCCAATTGTACACAATACAAGACTCAATAAACATTCGAATAAATGATTCTACCTCAAATCCACAGCCAAACGAGGAACAGGAAGAAAGGCTAAATGAGACATTCTAAGGCTATAAAATCCTAACTATGTATAATTATGTAGCATACGCCAAGGAAATAGCAATGACATATTCAATCCCATAAGAATGAAATGCTAGGCTAAAGGCATCAAAAATCAGGCAACACTATCACATCGTTCTTGTAGGACCTTTAGCTTTCCATTAACTAGCATGCAATTCGATCAGCTCTACACTACTCTTAATATAAATTGAGGTATTTTGGGAAACTACCACTTCAACTTTGGTTGATAGTACACATTGTTTCACTGGGGTTTTCTTCTGCAAAAATCTTAATTTATTTGAAAAGTTTTTATGAAAATCTTCAGATCCTTACTTTGAGTTTGGAATTACCCTAAAGTTCAACCAAATCCCTCAAACCATTGCTCTGATACCAATTTGGAACACCTTCAAGTTCAAACCAAATTTTTCACTTTTAAATTACCAAAATAACGTACATAAACCAAGTCATCAAAAACGTAAATGACAAAAACAAACATCATCACAAAATATCATAGGATCTCAAATTGTCCCAATAACAAATCTCCCAGCGAGTTGATACAATCATACCTTTGCCTTCCTACGATCCTCAGAAGTACATAAAACTCATAAGTTAACAATTATAAGCAAAAAGTTTAGTGAGTTCCCCAAAGTAGCACATACAAAAAAACATAAATAAACAACTATAGGTTATCAGTAATCTTGGGGACTATCAGCAGCCTTATAGGTTATTAGCAACCCTAGAGACGATCCACATTCTCAGTCACACATAAACGACATCATACAAAATAACAATTAGACCTAGTTGGTCACCACAAATATAATTATTCTACCACAAAGGTAAGAACACATGTGGAGACTCACCTGATACTGATGACAGATAAATCTCGCACCTGAACTACCGGAACTAAACTTTTCCTAATAACACAATAAATAACCCTAATTAATAATTAAGTTACATTAATCAACTTGCGAGTCCAAAACCTACAACTAAAACCCCTTAAGGGAAAAAAGACCATTTTTCCCCTCCCGTGGTCCAAAACCCTAAATCTTGACTGATGGTCAAAACTCAGCAAAAGTCAATTACCTAGAATATACATTAGGTGTACTCTCTTACTATACAGGGCATACTCAAGAATCAGGTGGGATCGGGGTCACACCTGGCTACACTAGGCATAGCCAGTAGTATGCGGGGTGTACACCGTCTGACCCCAAAAACCAATCCAAAAGGGTCTCAATCATTAAGACATGTATTAAAATGCAGACCTAAACTTCTTGGAACATCTTAATCCATAAAGTAAAAAACTATAAGCCTTTGTATGACTGAAAAGAGCTTGAACCTTAAAATTCTGACTTAATCCACATTCAACACCACCTAACTCGTGTATGGCTAGACAGGGACCCTCATGAAGCCATTTTTATGAATCTACAAGATATAACATGCATGAAAGGATAACTAAAACGCTCTGGAGTGCCCCAAACTCATAAAGGTCCAAACTTTGGGTCAAAAAGCTCATAAAAACCCGTCTACGAAGATCAAAAAGGAAACACATCAAGGAATCGACTTTGTACCTTCAAAATATGCACAAGGAGGAGGAGTTTATGCATCTATAAGCTCCAAGGAACACCTTCTTCTCTAATAGTCATCTTCTTAAACAAATAAGCACCAAAAATGACTAATAAGCTCCAAACTCTCACAAACAGGGCTTAGATTCGAGATTAGAGTTTATGAGGGAAGGTGGCTAATAAGGAATGCCCAAAGGAGGCATGAGGTGGTTTAAATAGGAAAGCAACCCCTTCAAATTAGGGTTATGAGACTAAACTAGTACGCCCGACGAAGCACACGTACAACCAATGTACTATCATCGCTTCTGGGATCCATTCTCATGAGTATGCTGCATGTTCCCACATATACGCCCAACGTACGGGTGTTGGATATGGTGTCTAAGTCAATAACTATATTTGGTATGTAGTTGAGCCGAACCGGTATGGTGCATTTGGGTTGCATGGCATCATGCACTTGGATAGACTAAATGAGAGAAATAAGACACTTATGGGTTATTAATATATTAAAAGTTCTAATATATTAATAATAAGATTAATAATATTTAGTTAATATTGATCAATAATTAATTTAGAATTAATTATGTGATCAAAAGAAGACTAATTAAATATATGGGTTGATTGTGTCAATCATCCATAACTTATATAGTGGGCCAAGGCTCCATGGATTATCAAGTTGGGTTAAACCCATAAGATGCTCCATGGATGCTCCATTGGGGTTACATAACCTATGGGTCATGGAAATGAAAGGTCATGACAATTAGGTTTTACATGGTGTAACCCTAATTGTAACATACTATATAAAGAAGCTATTCTTCACCATTTTTGGCCACTAGAGTGAATAAAAGAGGGATAGCCGAAACACTAAGTGTTCTTATTCTCTTAAGAGTTTATTCCAAGTATAGTTGGTGTTGTGTGAAGCATTTGAGGCATCACACTTGAGGTGCTAGGCTGACAAGCTTTCAAAGGAATCCAAGTTACAAAGATATATGTAATTCTTACTAACTATTAGAATAAAAGATCCCCATGTATGCTAGATAGGATTATGGACCTTGGAAAATCATTTTGCAAGTATCTTAGTCAAACATAGATCCAAGGTTTCTAGGGTTGCATGTACACCATAGGAGTGTTAGAATGCCCATAACCCAACAATGGTATCAGAGCCTAGGCTTGTTTGTTTAATACTTGATGAAAAATAGCTGAAAAACGCAGTTTTTTGTTCACTGCCCGCATGAACTCGCCGAGTCCAAGGGGAGACTCGACGAGTCCATGAAGAAATGCATGCTACTCGTCGAGTCAGTTCATGCACTCAACGAGTACATGATGCAGTGTTCAAATTTTTGAGTTATGCTGCTGGAAATGGACTAGAAACATTACCCTAAAATGTTTTGGTGTTTTATAACTTGTTTTTAGTTGGTGTAATATTTGTGCTAATCAATTTACAGTGGCTATTATAAATAATTACAAGTTTTATATAAGTTTGTTATGATTCTTGAAATTCTTGATAATCATGTTCTTGAACTTATGAATTTAGATGATCATAGAAATTATTTGTAACCTCCATGTTAGTTAATTCTTGTTCGTTATGTGTTTTAATGGAGTCCATAACTTGTCCTCAAGTTATGGAAAACCAAGAGTCACACTTGAATTAAAACCATTAAAAGAACACAAGAGTTATGAAAATGAAGAGTCGTCATTTTAATACTCTAATAAACTCATAAGTTATGAGAAATGAAAAGTTTTGAAAGTTTACAAAACTTGCCCTCAAGTTTTGGAACAAGTAAAGTCATATTTAAAAATTTAGTTCCAACCCTTAGAATTTTAAATATTAAAATTCAACCCTTATACTTTATAATATTATAAGTGAATAATGATTAGATATGTATAAGATAAAAGTCGTTTTACCATTAGTAGGCCTCATTCACGAAGCCGGTCTATAAGGGGGTATAAGGTTGTTGCCTATAAAATGGCAACTTAATGGGTGTCTATTCTCACCCACCGCTTCCTTGATCGGTGGAGGGTCGTTAGCCAAAAAGCTAGAACAAGGACTATAATTCTCATAATAAGTATTATGAATATACTAAAGTAACTAAACTTTTATTAATTCCCAATCTTAGTTACTTTAGGAAAATGTGAATAAGGTGCTAATCCATGAAATTACACTTTGCACTTTGATTAAGTCGTTAGTGGAGCGTGTGTGGTTAACGGGCACACTAACTTGGACTTATCAAGGTAGGCAAAGGGTGACTTAATGTTTATCATAGTATCGTTAGAGTGTGTGTGGTTAACCGGTACTTCGATTGAGGGGTAATACATTAAGTGTACCAAGTAATTTGCATGGTTACTTCAAACCTTGTTTTGTGATCCTCGGCATCCCAACCACAAAGCTTGAAGGCCACACTCGAGATTGAAACATGCCATTGAAAAGTTCAATGAATCTCAAAGAACCTAGGAATTTCTAAACCAATTAAAACCTAATAAGATTTATTCCGTTTTATGGTGGAAATTGGTGAATCATCATTCACCTACCTTCAATTATTTTATAGCTTGGATTACGGGATCCCTCTTCTAAGTTATAAAATATTGTGTTGGGTCCTAACCTTAATATAGCATTTGGGTGCATTATTAAGGACTATCCTGAAATCTAATCTAAACTTATTCTTTCTTTTCAGATGTCTTCTAATAACAATGCTTCTGGCTCAAACCCTACTTGCTCCTTCTCTCTCATGAACCTTTGTGGGAGAGTCATCTTTAATGGATCCAATTTTATGGATTGGATCAGAAACATCAGGATGGTCACTCGCTATGAGGACAAAGAATATGTCCTTGATAGGGAGCTGAAGGAGATTGATGAGTCAACTGCTAACCCAGAGGAGATTGCTGCATTTCAAGCACATGAAAGGGATGCTACCAAAGTAGCATGTATCATGACTGCCACAATGACAGTTGAGCTCCAAAAGTCCTATGAGGACTATTACCCTTTTAAGATGCACATCGACTTGATGGAGCGATACCATCAAAGTGCTCGTCAAGAGAGGTATGAAATAATCTCCTCCATGATAACCACTCAAATGAAGGACAACGGGTCCCTCATGACCTACTTACAGAAAATGCAAAGGTTTGTGGATCGCTTGAAGAAACTAAATGTTGACTTTCCAAAAGAGTTAGCAACAGATATCATTTTTCACTCCTTACCTTCTTGTTATGATCAATTTAGAATGACATACCACATGAATAAGGAAGAAGTTACACTTAGTAAACTTCAAGGACTATTAAAGACTGCAGAAAGTAGTCTTAAGGGTAAGTCGGGTGTTACTACTCCTCCTACTCCTACTGTGGCCAATGTCTTGGCAATCGGGCATTGGCAAAGGGAAGAAGAGAAAGAACCCTTCTAAGGGTACCAAGGGTAAGACCCTTGAAGGCTCCTATTCAAGAAAAACTAAGAAAGGTTTTGTCACTCCTTCTGCTAACCCTAATGAGGTTGAATGCTACTATTGCCATGAAAAGTCGAACTGGAAGTGAAACTGCCCTAAATACCAGCAAGATCATAAGAATGGGAAAGTAAAACCCAACCATGCATGTATATACACTATATTGTCTAATAACTCACCTCATTCTAAGTCTTGGGTCCTTGATACAGGTTGTGGAATTCACATATGTTCTGATTTGCAGGGACTAAGAAGAAGTAAGGATTTAGAGCATGGAAAGATAAACATAATCATGCCGAATAGGAAAGTTTCACATGTTACCAAGATTGGAGTTAATTCCTTGTTACTAGATAGTGGGTTTACATTAGACTTGAATAAATGTTGTTAGTCTCCATAAATGGCAAGAAATGTTTACTTCCTTTCATGCATTGTATAAACAAGGTTTCACCTTTTATTTTGATAATAAAAGTGGTGGTATTAATGCTTTCTATAATAGTGTTCTTTATTTTAAAGCATTACCTTGTGATGGTGTGTATGAAACTATATTTGTTGTAGATAACTTAGGAAATAATGTATTGTGTATCGATTCTTCCACTAACTAAGATAAAGCATCTTTATGGCATTGTCGTCTTGGACATGTAAGCAAGAAACACAAAGGTCAACTCCAAAAGGATGGAGTCTTGGAATCATTCGACCTAAATTCGGATGATAGTTGTGAATCTTGTCTACTTGGAAAAATGACAAAGTCACCTTTTACTGGCAGTTGTTCTAGGGGTGAAGGTTTGTTGGATCTCATACACACAAATGTGTATGATATGTCTACTAAATCAAACATAAGTTGGAAACCTTTGATAAATTCAAAGAATTTACGCAAGAAGTGGAGAATCAGTTGGGCAGGAACATTAAGATGCTTCGATCTGATCGAGGTGGTGAGTATCTTAGTACCGAGTTCCTTGACTATCTTAAGGAATGTGGGATAGTCTCACAATTGAAACCACCCAAAACACCACAGTTGAATGGTGTAGCTGAGAGGCGCAATCGAACCTTGTTGAACATGGTTCGTTCCATGATGAGTCGAGTTTCTCTACCAATCTAATTTTAGGGGTATGCCTTAGAGACTATCGCACATATCCTTAATCTAGTCACTACAAAGAAGTTTGCTAAAACACCTCACGATACGTGGATTGCAAAAGTTCCAAATCTAGAACACGTCAAGGTTTGGGGTTGTGAGGCTTTCATGAGACGCGAGACTCACGACAAGCTCGAAACTCGAAGTGAGAGGTGCATTTTCATTGGCTACCCACATAAATCTTTTGGTTATATCTTTTACAGACCCAGTGACAATGTGGTCTTTGTAGCAAGAAGAGGAGTCTTTCGAGAGGTAGAACTCATAAGCCAAGGAGATAGTGGGAGGCAAGTGGATCTTGAAGAAATTCAAGAGTCGAGCGCTGAAGGAACCTCAAACCCTAGCCCTCAACCTGAGGAGGAAACTCATGTTGAGCCGACTAAAGAGTCCGTACCTCTGAGGCGTTTCACTAGAGTCAGGAATGCACCTGAGCATTATTATGGTTTCCATATTACTACAGAAGGTAATACCTTATCAGTGATATTACACTGATAAATCTGAAAGAGCCTAACAGCTACAAGGAAGCCATGGCATGCCCTGAGTCTGCTAAATGGAAAGAGGATATGGATAGCGAGATACGGTCCACGTATGACAATCAAGTTTGGAACTTGGTTGACAATGTACCAGGTCTTAAGACAGTAGGGTGCGAATGGATCTTCATGAAGAAGACCAGCAGGGATGGTAATGTACACACCTATAAGGCACGACTGGTTGCAAAGGGTTATTCTCAAACTCCGGGAGTTGATTATGATGAGACCTTTGCACCAGTGGCCAAGATTAAGTCTATTAGGGTTCTGTTAGCCATTGCTACATTTCATGACTATGAAATATGGCAAATGGATGTCAAAACCTCTTTCCTTAATGGAAAGTTGGCTGAGGATGTTTACATGGTTCAGCCAGAGGGTTTTGTAAGTACAGAATACCCTAATAGGGTGTGTAAGCTTGAAAAATCCATATATGGATTGAAACAAGCACCTCGCAGATGGAATCTTTGCTTTGATAAGAAAGTCAAAGAGTTTGGCTTTTCGAGATGTGAAAATGAATCTTGTATATATGTCAAGGCTAGTGGGAGTATAGTTAGCTTTTTGGTATTGTATGTGGATGACATACTGCTCATAGGAAATAACATCCCAACCTTGCAGGAAGTGAAATCCTGGCTTGGGATGTGTTTCGCTATGAAAGACCTAGGAGAAGCTGCCTATATCCTCGGGATAAAGATTTTGAGAAACAAGAGTAAATGACTAATTAGACTTAGTTACAGTACTTACTTGGACAAAGTGCTGAAGAGGTTCAGTATGGAAAATTCCAAGAAAAGAGATTTACCTATTTAGTGTAATGGCAGACTGAGTAAAACTCAGAGCCCGAGTACAGATGAAGAGATTGCTGAGATGAGTCGAGTCCCATATGCTTACATTTTAGGCTCGATCATGTATGTTATGACTTGTGCTTGTCTTGATGTTGCTTTTGCTTTAAGCATGGTTAGCAGATATCAGAGTAATCCTGGCAAGGTTCACTGGACTGCAGTAAACAATATTCTCAAGTACCTGCGAAGGACTAAGGACTGGGACCTTACTCTTGGTGGGAGTGATGACTTGAAAGTAGCAAGGTATAGTGATGCTAGCTTTCAGACTGATATGGATAATTTCCTCTCTCAGTCGGGCTGGGTCTTTACCTTAAATTGAGGGGCAATTACTTGGAAAAGTTGCAAGCAAGATACAGTGGCTGATTCCACTTGTGAATCAGAGTATATAGCAGCAAGTGAAGCAGCAAAGGAGGCTATATGGGTAAGGAACTTCATCGGAGACCTTGGAGTTGTACCAGCTATTAAGGAGCCCATGGAAATTTTCTGTGATAGTGAAAGTGCAGTTGCCTTAGCAAGGGAACCAAGGGATCACGGGAGATCTAGGCACATCGATAGAAAATATCATTTCATCAAACATCGAATAGAAGAAGGAATCCTCGTGGAAAAGAGGGTATCATCAGATGAGAACCCGGTAGATCCCCTCACGAAGGGACTGAGTAGGGTTAAGCGTCTTCAGCATGCTAGGAGCATAGGGCTAAGAGATGATATTAGTTTTTAGAAGTTAGATAATTTTGAAATATGTATAATGTAATTGACATTTGATGATAAATAAAAGTTGTTATTTATGAGTAAAGTGTTGTTATCTCTTGTCAATCACTTACTAGTATTTCTTTTTGCATGTTTTGACTTCCAGAATAATTATGTTATGGTATATATCATATTATTCAAATTCTCCACAGTCAATCATATGTTGGAAGTACATATGAATCAAGACTATCATGGGTTAGTTTGTAGAGGTCCAAGATGTTGGATAAAGGGGGCTACAACACTCATGAGTGCTCATAAGTTCTGAGTATTGGATTCATCCCATGCTCACTGGTATCACTTCATGGAATTTATCTCGAGTGATCATGATACAGTAATATCATATAAGTCTTCAAACCTAGACATATGATTTGTTACCTATGAGTTGGTTATGCATTGATTGTACGAAAACACATTGGTAACTCGATGTTATAAAATGTACATTTGTGTGTAATTCAACAAGTAGTAGAGCAAACATATGAGTCAAAGTTTATCTGTTCCTTCTTGGATTAAAAGCGATATTTGGGCCCCTCGATGATTTTTTACCAATGTACCGGGCCCGGTCAGAACTAAATTGATGTGTTCAACTAAGTTCTATGTCAAACAAATCGGAAATCGAGAAACAACCGCTAGAAAATAGAAAGACATTGTTCCATGTGTTTGTCCGACTGATATCTAGAACAAAGGATTATATGATCACTTAGCTAAAATGGCACACCATCATCTTCTCAGTTCCGAGAGACCTTGAAAGAGATACGATTGTTGACGGGTTCCTGAAGTCATACTTGCAACTATAGTTATTAGACTTATCCAAGTGGGAAACTGTTGGATATAGTGTTGTAAGGTACTGGGAATGGATCGTATCGATGATCAATAGCAACACAATCATAGAAACGAAAATAAGAGTAGAAAAGGAAAAAGGAAATCAAGCTTGCACACATTCTATTACTGAAGACATCTGGTACAACTCGATATACGACCGTGAACAACTAGGCATCAACAACCAAAACACTACTGACTAACCCTCTATATATAGGGAACCACGACTGGAAAGAGTTTATGGCCGTAAGGTGTTTACGGCCGTAAACTCATTGCAGACTCGTAAACAAACAGTAAACCTACCAAAATACTCTATCAACCAAAAACCACTATTACAATGCAAAGCCTAGACCAAACCACTAATTGGGCCCTTCAATCTACCCATTGGTTTGGTGCTAGCTTGAAGTTAACCTTTATTGAATTCCATAACATCTGCTTGCCCCATCGCCCCATTGCACATACGCTTATTTAGAATCTCAGCAACCATGGTCGTATATACTTTCGCAGCATCCTCAAAAATATCCTCTGCAACCAATATCTGAAAATTACTCAGGTGATGAATGTCCCACTTTCAAAATTGTAACAAATCTCTACGATCATAGAGACAGATGCATCCATTCTTGAGCTTGATTACAGCAGCTGATGTAATCTCATCGAATACCCAACACTCCATTGAGCCTAGAGATCCATCTTGATAGTTCTGAAGCATAGGGAACTATTTAACCTGTTTAGTTGCAGGCCACATCACAACTTGCAGAGGTTTGTCAGACTTAGGATCAATAATATGAGGATGCTCCAACATAATGGACTCAACAGTGTTCATGGCAGGAAATCCCTTTTTAACTTCATCCTCAAGGAAGTGCTTGAACTGGTTCGCCTGTGGATTATCTGTGAGATTCGAAAAAGGAGCTCGTGACAATTCAGTCAAATCTATCCTAGTCCATGAGTTGAAATCATGACGATCTTTGTAAAGCTCAAAATTGCCACTCTTTCTTAGCACAATCCACATCTTAAGAGGATCATGAAATCCCCAAGAAGCAATTCCAGATCTATCACCGAATGTATCTCTAAACCGAACAACCTCAAGATCAGTAACAGTAATTGTTGGTTCATCCCAAGAAGCATTCTGGTTAGGGTTTCTTTTAAACAACAGTTTTCCCCTCTTAGAAACTTCTTCCTGCGCATCACGTATTATTGTTGAAACATGAGGAGCTTGGGAAGGCTCCTCCTCAACGCTATTAACAACCCTTGATGTCTGAGCAGTTGGCATGGTAACCGGAAAGGCTTGAGTATGTAGCTTAATTTTATATTCATCAGCACACGTTTGATATTATTCGCCGAGGTCTTCTTCAAGCTTCTTCTTTAGCTTAAAATAACTTGAAGTCAAAAGATTGAAATAGTCTTGAAGATCATAAATCTGCTTTGACTTTAGCGCTTTGTCTTTAAGAAGATCAGCTACTTGCACACCAAGCTTTGAATTGTCTGATTGAAGTTTAGAGACTTAAACATTGAGCTTTGTATTTTGCACTTGGAGATCTGAAACACGAATATCAAGCTCAATATTCTTCTGACTGAGCACTGATATCTCCTTCTGCAACCCATGGATAGTGAGATTTTCTTCTCTAGAACTACCGTCCCCAATAGAAATACATTTACCACGAGGGGGAGGCATTAAAAATTGCTCTTCAGCCAAATGCATGGCTAACATTTCGAAAGCAGCATCATGATCAGGTCGAGGAGGAGAAAACCCTGGTGGAAAAGAAGATCCACCAACTTTAAAATTGGTGTCTGGTCCTACAGTAAAGAGCTTGGTTGTAGTAAGACTAGGAGTAGTGGTAGGTGGTACTGTGTCACACCCCGAAAACCAAAGGCGGAAACATTTACGGGGTTGACTCCGCGTTGAGTATCGAATCCAATGCACATGGTAAAGTAGTAATCACAAAACATTACATTACACAATATTGTTTACATCTGTTTGAGAGTAGAGTTTTACATGTGTTTTACATATGTAATATACAAAAAAAGTAAAGACGAGTCTTCGGAACGCTCCGTCTTCTCCAAAAAGATTGCGGTGTACCTGTCTATCGCTGACCTGAGAATACAAGCAATTTGAAAATCAGCATAAAGCTGGTGAGTTCATAAGCGGTTTAGTTTTGAAAAGACGAGTTCCTTTACGTTCTGGAAAAGTTGTTGATCAAGAAAATCCCATATTTTCTTATGAAAACAGTTTAGTTATCCTTTGTTACAATTTCGAAAACAGTTGGCTATGTCGATCCAGGAAAATCCCATATTTTCCTTATAGTTTTAGTTATTTGTTTGTTATTTTATCCGTTTATGTGCTGTTGTGTTACCCAGGAAAATCCCATATTTTCCTATGTGTTGAGTTGTCTATTGGTATTTAGGTTCGCTACTTATTGTAATATTATCCCAGGAAAATCCCATATTTTCCTATGAGTTGTGTTTTGTTCTTAAGTCTAATTTCGAAGTACTAGTAATTACCATGTGAGTAGTATTAGTTATGTGTTCTACTTCCTTAGTTATTCTACATTCGAATAACTATAATCTACTAACTTAGTTGTAATTTCGAATATTTGGAATCACACAGAAGCGTATATTTCAGTATTTTCAAAGTTCTGCTGAGTTCCAAAAGAGTATATTAGTTATGTATTCGAAGCTCTGTCGACATTCTGAGGCGGATATATTAGAAACTCAGTAGAGGTCCAGAGGCGTATTTTCGTAATAAATTCGAAACTCTGGTGACACTCAAGGAGCACACTAACTGTATATTCGAAGTCTTAGTGTCAACTAAAGGCGTCATTTCGTATTCGTAGTTGTATTCGCATTCATATTTGTATTTGTATTCGTATTCGTATTCGTATTCGTATTCGTATTCGTAGATCTTAAATATGATTAGTATGATTTCTTATTCAAAGAGAATATAGTTATAACATTCTTATAAGAAACCTATATTTAACCTGCAATTCGAATCGTCAGTTATCACAAATCTTTGGAAATCAAAACATTTAGTAAGTAAAACCGATGAGTTGAAAATTAGTTTAAGTACAAAATACACTTGTACTTTTGCTTGTATTCCCCCTGAAAACATTGAAAAACCATTGAAAACATAGAAAAAGGGTATGGGTATGAACTCACCGGACTCGAAAATGTGACGATTTCAGATACTAAACGTCGGTTCGGGGCTTGATTACTCGTGATGTCCCTATGTAAAATGAAATAATGTCCATATATATCTAATTAGATTTACAATCACTAACTATATGGAACATTACACTCCAATGAGATTAAACACCTCAAAACGAGTGTTTGGAGTGACCGGGGTGACATCTACGGATGTGAAATGGTACTAGGGACTTGGGATTTGAGTTTACTCCCCAAGAGTAAACATTTTAGGGAGTTTACAACCATAAAACACTTACATACATGAGTTCACGGCCGTGAACTCATGTTGGTGTGATTTTGAGTGCTTAATGGTTTGTTTGGACTTGGGAAATGTTGGAATCGACTTCTAAAATGTCTTGGATTAAATTAAAGGGACATATACTATGTTTAAGGGAGTTCACGGCTATAAAATTGGAGTTTACGGCCGTAAACTCTCCCATGGTCATGAGAAATTGATTTAAGGCACATAGGGAAATCACATGTGATTCTAGTTAATTTTCCAAGCCTTGATATGATTTAATGGCATCATTTAACACATATTTGGGAGTTTACGGCCTAAGGGCATGATCTATGGCCATAAACTCTCATATCCCCTTGATCAAGTGTTTTTAAGGTTGCAAAGTTAATCACATGTGATTCTAAAAATTCTTACAAGCCTTAAAATGATTTTTGGACATAATTTGACATACTTTTAGGAATTTACAGCCATGGAGCACCTTCTATGGTTGTAAACTCTCAAATGAAGAGTTTTGATGTGTTTAAGGTCCTTAAACTATTTTTGGTTGGTTCTATGATTTATTCCAAGGCTTTTGGTGGTGTTGGATGGCTTTCTAACACCTTAGAAGTGAGTTTACACCCATATTAGAGGAGTTTACGGCCCAAGCACATGCCTTGGCCGTAAACTCATACAAACCTCTCAAAATTCATCTTTGAAGTTTTCTAGTTCCATAACCAATATTCTAAAAGTCGTATCCATGTCTTGTTTGAGCCATGGAAGGGTTTTAGGGCTTAAAAACCCTCTAAGTTAGTGTTTACGCCCTAGACACCTTCCAGGGCCGTAAAATCTTAAACATGGCTCTAAATCATGTTTCAAGGCATTCTAAGCTCATTCCATAAAGTAATCTAGCCATATCTAAAGTCTAATTGTGGTTTGGAAGGGTTTTGTTGCTCCAAAAACCCCATTTATATGAGTTTACAGCCTAGGATAGTTCTAGGGCCATAAACACATGATAATGGTCCTAATCCATAGATTATACTCGAATTTGAAGGCTAAAGAGGTTGTATAGCATGCTAGGGAAGTTACCTCAAAGATTTGGAGCCTTAAACTTGAGATTTGGACCTTTAATTCTAGTTTGAGGAGAGAGGTTGGGGTGATAGTTGTAGAATGAAGCAAAAGCTTCAAAATGAAGTCTTAGAACACTTTAAATAGTGTTCAGGATTTGGACACGATGAAATTCTACCCGATACCGGCTTTAGACGGGGCTTTTGGTCGCACCCGGCCAATTTGCCGTAATCCGATATGGTTGATTTTAAACATGTTCCGATCACCATTACGAGGCGTTAAAATGAGTTCTAAGGGCATTTGGGCACTCATTAAGTCCTAAAATAAAATATTCAATAATGACTTAATAAAATGCCGAAATCGGAAACGAAATCAGAAACGGCGATTGGATGATTGGAACGAATCGCGAAAAGGGTTACATTTAGGTATATGAATTTCGGTTTGTTACATTATCCCGCCCCCCCCCCCCCCCCCCGTTAGAGGGAATTTCGTCCCAAAATTCAATGATTACGATACAAGTCATGAACTTGAATGAGATACGGGTGGATTCGCTGCTTCGGGTTTTCGTGCTCCCAAGTGGCATCGGGTCTCCGCTTGGCGTCTCAGTGAACCCTCACTATCAGGACGCGTCTTGGTTTTGTTGGGTAGACACTTCTCAAGACTGAGACGTGAAGTATCAGACGGGTGCTACTAAGTTCCAAGGGTAACCGGAGTTTCAAGCTTATGAAATCGTTCTTACAAGTATCGCATAGGGTCTAATGTACCATGAGGGAAATATTTCGCTTTTCCAAAGCATTCCATGTTTTCCCTAGGATAAGGCTTCCAATAGAAAACAAACTCCAGCAGGAAGGTACATCTTCATGTGGCAGAGTAACTAAGGGTTTGATGATCCTGAAAGAGAATTCTGGGACCTGTGGGTTATGGGCCCACGGGTATGACTGCTTTGTTTACTACAAGATCAAGGAAAATGATTTGACTGAAAGGTACTACTATGAACTTGTGGTGATCATATCAGATCCTGATCGCGGTATTGGATACATGATCTTCCAGAGGTTCGGCTACGAGGTAGCTCCAGGAACTAGATTAGTACGAGACTTGACTAGACGTTCGGAAAAGAATTTTCGAGGATTCTTGGAAAGGCATTAGGGAAAAAGTTACAGACTTCCCGTTTTTCCCGAATATCATACGGACGGGGACTGGATGGAAAACTTTCTAAGCTTTTGATGCACAAAGAATATGAGAGTTGGGTCGAAGGAAAGTTAAGAACAGACGACCCTTTCGAAGACAAGACTAACCGCATGAATGAGACTAAGTCATTCCATGCCGAGTTTGCATCAAAGTTTTCCATTTCCATTAAAGGTTTACCTTTAGATTAAATGGAAAGGGATAACCATCCGAATTAAGAATACGATCTAAGGGTATGACGTTAACGCTTTCTTTCTCACTGGTTGGTCATCTCGACGGTGCACGTTTCGATTATTAACGAAGGATTTAATTTAGAAAGATATTTGAATGAATGGTTATCAAATCATTTTATCATTAGAATCGAAAAGAATTACGGGCACAAGATTTACCGAAAAGAAGTATACATGTGGCAACGGTGCGATCGGCGGTTGTCCTTTCTTGCCCTATAGTTAAGACTCTCCCGGTGTTGCCAGACGTTACCGTCTTCAGACAGTTTCGCTTATAGTGCCCGACCTCTCCACAGCTGTAGCAGGTTTGACCAATACCTGCTCTGGAAGCTTGACTAGTTGACGGGGTTGGGGTTTTGCAGGTTCGTGCGAGATGACCTTCCTGGCCACAGCTTCTACAGAACTTTCCACGATAAGGGCCAGGGATGCGATGGTGGTTGTTACATCGGTCGCACCAGGGGAGGGTACCGGCGTAACTGGTAACAGGTGCTTGAGATGTGGAATTTACAACAGAAACAGCAGCAGGGATAGTGGCAGCATGGACTGCTACTATTTGCTGTTTCTTCGAGGGTTCTGGGGAAGACTGACTCTTCTTCTTCCTTCTCCAAAACTTTCTTTTCTCGCCACTCTTTTCTGTTGGCTCGGGAGTGGTGTCTGCTTCTTCTTGGTTATCATTGTGATCGATCAAAATTTGTGCCAAACATTTGGAGCTGTCATAGGTATCTGGCTTTGCTGCTATAACATTCCCTTTGGTTGGCTGAGTTAATCCCCTTATGAACCTTTCTACCTTTTTGCTTTCCGAGGTAACCATTCCCGGACAAGGGAGTGCCAGGTCATCAAACCTTGAAGTGTAAGAGACGATATCAGAACCTTTCATCTTCAGGTTCCACAACTCATTTTTCAGCTTCTGGATTTCACCCCGAGGGCAATACTCCGCACGTAGTAGTTCGTTCATAACTTCCCATCCCATAGCATTGGCTACAGGTAAAGTCAGGGATTTGACTCGGCCGTTCCACCAAGTCAAAGCCTTATCGGTAAGCGTACAGGCGGCAAATTTTACCTTATCGGATTCCGAACAGGCGCAAATCTCGAAGATAGATTCGATTTTCTCTAACCACCAAGTCAGAGAAATGACACCTCCTGTGCCATCGAAGAATGTGGGTTTTACATTCATAAATTCTTTATAGGAACACTCCTTCCGGTGTCCTTGATTATCTTCCGTGTTTTGGGTACCACCCCCTGAACCACTAGGGTTTAGTTGAGGTAGGAGAGCTGATATGGTGGCAGAAATGGTTGCCTGAAGTGTTTCTAGATCGATTTGGATAGGAGGTGGTGGCGGCGGAGGGTTGTTGGTCTTTGAGCTGGGTCTTTTCCTCGGAGGCATCTTGATCTAAAAAGATCAGGAAAGAGAGGATCATAAATCCTCTGAATTGAATCAATAGATATGGATCAGGGGATATCTGATCAATACAGATATAGCACCATATTAAGCGATAAAGCAGGAAAGAGTGATCAAGGCAGAAAATTTTATCGCTAGAGGAATGATCAAGGAACAACATGTATACGAGGATTTCTACAAAGGATCGGCTCGAGAAATATTCCCATAGTATTTCATGGTTCGCTGCAGCGACGACTCGTTGTTTGGGATATTAGGTAAGTTTTAGGTATGTTGTGTACCACAGTCACTCCCAAGCACATGTTGGCCGTGTCTCGAATGAATATAGTTGGCCAGGATATATTGATCCTAGACACGACTACATAACTGCCCAGGTTTAACCGCAGCGTACAACACCCATTTACTTATATTTTGTTCTACTTGTAATTACGGATTTCGAAGGTCGGTATACTAGTATACTTTAGAAAATACTTATATTCGTAGAGTATACTTTTAGTTCAGAGCACTTAGGCCCTTTAATGTTTATAGTCTTATACCATGTAAGCTTTGGTATACCAGCTCACAATAAACAAGGGCACTGATACCAATCTGTCACACCCCGAAAACCAAAGGCGGAAACATTTCCGGGGTTGACTCCGCGTTGAGTATCAAATCCAATGCACATAGTAAAGCAGTAATCACAAAACATTACATTACATAATGTTGTTTACATCTGTTTGAGAGTAGAGTTGTACATGTGTTTTACATATCTAATATAAAAAAAAAGTAAAGACGAGACTTCGGAACGCTCCGTCTTCTCCAAAAAGGTTGCGGTGTACCTGTCTATCGCTGACCTGAGAATACAAGCAGTTTGAAAATCAGCATAAAGCTGGTGAGTTCATAAGCGGTTTAGTTTTGAAAAGACGAGTTCCTTTACGTTCTGGAAAAGTTGTTGATCAAGAAAATTCCATATTTTCTTATGAAAATAGTTTAGTTATCCTTTGTTACAATTTCGAAAACAGTTGGCTATGTCGATCCAGGAAAATCCCATATTTTCCTTATACTTTTAGTTATTTGTTTGTTACTTTATCCGTTTATGTGTTGTTGTGTTACCCAGGAAAATCCCATATTTTCCTATGTGTTGAGTTGTCTATTGGTATTTAGGTTCACTACTGATTGTAATGTTATCCCAGGAAAATCCCATATTTTCCTATGAGTTGTGTTTTGTTCTTAAGTCTGATTTCGAAGTACTAGTAATTACCATGTGAGTAGTATTAGTTATGTGTTCTACTTCCTTAGTTATTCTACATTCGGATAACTATAATCTACTAACTTAGTTGTAATTTCGAATATATGGAATCACACAGAAGCATACATTTCAGTATTTTTGAAATTTTGCTGAGTTCCAAAAGAGTATATTAGTTGTGTATTCGAAGCTCTGTCGACATTCTGAGGCAGATATACTTGAAACTCAGTAAAGGTCCAGAGGCGTATTTTCGTAATAAATTCGAAACTCTGGTGACACTCAAGGAGTACACTAACTGTATATTCGAAGTCTTAGTGTCAACCAAAGGCGTCATTTCGTATTCGTAGTTGTATTCGCATTCGTATTCATATCCGTATTCGTATTTGTATTCGTATTCGTTTTCGTATTCATATTCGTATTCGTATTCGTATTCGTATTCGTATTCGTATTCGTATTCGTATTCGTATTCGTATTCGTATTCGTATTTGTATTCGTATTCGTATTCGTATTCGTATTCATAGATCTTAAATATGATTAGTATGATTTCTTATTCAAAGAGAATATAGTTATAAGATTCTTATAAGAAATCTATGTTTAACCTACAATTTGAATCGTCAGTTATCACAAATCTTTGGAAATCAAAACATTTAGTAAGTAAAACCGATGAGTTGAAAATCAGTTTAAGTACAAAATACACTTGTACTTTTGCTTGTATTCCCCCTGAAAACATTGAAAACCCATTGAAAACATAGAAAAAGGGTATGGGTATGAACTCACCGGACTCGAAAATGTGACGATTTCGGATACTAAACGTCGGTTCAGGGCTTGATTACTCGTGATGTCCCTATGTAAAATGAGATAATGCCAATATATATCTAATCAGATTTACAATCACTAATTATATGGAACATTACACTCCAATGAGATTAAACACCTCAAAACGAGTGTTTGGAGTGACCCGGGTGACATCTACGGACGTGAAATGGTACTAGGGACTTGGGATTTGAGTTTACTCCCCAAGAGTAAACATTTTAGGGAGTTTACAACCATAAAACACTTACATACATGAGTTCACGGTCGTGAACTCATGTTGGTGTGATTTTGAGTGCTTAATGGTTTGTTTGGACTTGGGAAATGTTGGAATCGACTTCTAAAATGTCTTGGATTAAATTAAAGGGACATATACTATGTTTAAGGGAGTTCACGGCTATAAAATTGGAGTTTACGGCCGTAAACTCTCCCATGGTCATGAGAAATTGATTTAAGGCACTTAGGGAAATCACATGTGATTCTAGTTAATTTTCCAAGCCTTGATATGATTTAATGGCATCATTTAACACATATTTGGGAGTTTACGGCCTAAGGGCATGATCTATGGCCATAAACTCTCATATCCCCTTGATCAAGTGTTTTTAAGGTTGCAAAGTTAATCACATGTGATTCTAAAAATTCTTACAAGCCTTAAAATGATTTTTGGACATAATTTGACATACTTTTAGGAATTTACGGCCATGGAGCACCTTCTATGGCCGTAAACTCTCAAATGAAGAGTTTTGATGTGTTTAAAGTCCTTAAACTATTTTTGGTTGGTTCTATGATTTATTCCAAGGCTTTTGGTGGTGTTGGATGGCTTTCTAACACCTTAGAAGTGAGTTTACACCCATATTAGAGGAGTTTACGGCCCAAGCACATGCCTTGGCCGTAAACTCATACAAACCTCTCAAAATTCATGTTTGAAGTGTTCTAGTTCCATAACCAATATTCTAAAAGTCGTATCCATGTCTTGTTTGAGCCATGGAAGGGTTTTAGGGCTTAAAAACCCTCTAAATTAGTGTTTACGCCCTAGACACCTTCCAGGGCCGTAAACTCTTAAACATGGCTCTTAATCATGTTTCAAGGCATTCTAAGCTCATTCCATAAAGTCATCTAGCCATATCTAAAGTCTAATTGTGGTTTGGAAGGGTTTTGTTGCTCCAAAAACCCCATTTATATGAGTTTACAGCCTAGGATAGTTCTAGGGCCGTAAACACATGATAATGGTCCTAATCCATAGATTATACTCGAATTTGAAGGCTAAAGAGGTTTTATAGCATGCTAGGGAAGTTACCTCAAAGATTTGGAGCCTTAAACTTGAGATTTGGACCTTTAATTCTAGTTTGAGGAGAGAGGTTGGGGTGATAGTTGTAGAATGAAGCAAAAGCTTCGAAATGAAGTCTTAGAAAACTTTAAATAGTGTTCGGGATTTGGACACGATGAAATTCTACCCGATACCGGCTTTAGACGGGGCTTTTGGTCGCACCCGGCCAATTTGCCGTAATCCGATATGGTTGATTTTAAACATGTTCTGATCACCATTAGGAGGCGTTAAAATGAGTTCTAAGGGAATTTGGGCACTCATTAAGTCCTAAAATAAAATATTCAATAATGACTTAATAAAATGCCAAAATCGGAAACGAAATTGGAAACGGCGATTTGATGATTGGAACGAGTCGCGAAAAGGGTTACATCTAGGGATATGAATTTCGGGTTGTTACATACTGGAAGGCCACTAACAAGATTCGCAATTAGATCACTCTACCTTGGATCCCTTCTTCTTCTCTTCAATGAGGGTTGACCAGTCTGCGTTATTGTAAGATCACTCACAAATGGCTCTATAATAGGAGGAATAGAAACAGGAGGAGGAAATCCAATAACCGTCTCCATTGGAGTGGAAGTAGTCGCCATTTGGTTTGTGGTAGGAGGTGTAGTTTCAAGAATTTCATCAGGCTTCCTTGTCTCGGTCGTTAGAGGAACGACTTCATCGACGTTGTTGAAGATCGAGTCAAGGTTCTCATTTATCACAAGATTAGAACTACTTGCAAGAGACGCAACAATATCATCATTGTCAAATCCGGTAAGATCAAGATCGTCAAAAGAATAATTTTAATATCTTTCAGCTTCCGTCTCAGTTCCCACAGTCCTTTCTTCATAATCAATTTGAACATGAGCAGGTATTAAATCATGTTCTTCCGCCACATTAGCTTCAGGAGTCGGAGTCTCTTCTTCTTCCTTATTCTCATCATCAGATATGGTAATAACATTGTCATTTGGAGATGATTTCTCTGAAGATGCAAGCTTAGAAGATGCCTTTTCAGACGATCCATAAGACTCCGAGGACTCAGTTAGTTCAGTAAACTTTCCAAATTTCTCCAGAGGATACTTTCCTTGAAAGGTAATTTTTCCTTTACGGTTCTGCTTGATGAGCCCTATAGTGTGAGGACCCAGAGATTTCATATCAAGAGTATCGCCTTCCTTCACCATATCTGGAAACTGAGTATTGATAAACATTTGAACGAACCTAGGATACAATAAGAAAGTATCCTGGGTTGAGGCTCTAATGATTATAACAAACTCATCCAAGATAAATCTTGAAAAGTTGAACTTTACTCCAGCAGCAAGAGAAATGAACGCACCAGTATTCCTCAGAGAAATTTCATCAGCTCCTGGTCTTCTTCCAGAAATGCAACTAACGAACACATGGGCCAAAAATCTCCAGTATTCCTCTGACAAAGTTCTCAATGATCACAATATTGCGTCCTTTTACGATGGATTTAATAGTAACAAGACCAGTATCATCCATTTCCATCTTAGCAGTCGACCAGAACTCTCTGATCAAATTCTGGTAGATAACCAAATTCACAGTGATGGCTGATGCCAGGCAACATTCCCTGAGTCTGTGGATCATGGACTTGAAGTCAGAGTGTGCAACTGCTGGATCCGCCAAAACAATAGCCAGATTATGCATGTCTGCAAATTTAAGGTTCGCCATTGATCTGCACTAAACATGCGAAGTAAGACAAGAGAGCCGAACGAGCAATAAAAATTTTAAATGATTTAATTTTGACCCCCAAAATGAAACAACAATTTTTTAAAAAAATTAGGTCAAGATCAAAATTGCAGTCAACGTCAGAGTTTGCGGTCAACAAGGGTTTACGGCCGTAAACCCTTGGTCGTGAACTAATGACCATTTGGGGAATTTACGGCCGCAAACACCTTCCGGCCGTAAGCTTCGACCGTAAAATCCGAAGCCCATTTTTTGTCGATTTCAGCTTTAAGAATCGGTTAAACACAGAACGAGATGCATTTCCCAAGTCGAAAACTCATTACCTCCTACAGACCTAGTTTATGAGAATTCCCCAGTCACCCCATCCAACCGGAATTAAGGACAAAGTCCGCACATCGAGGAAAAGTGAATCCACAGTTCTAGATACAGGTTATTTTAATGTGACCGGTAGATTCCCATGTATATCTCCCTGCTCAACCTATCCGAGCGTCGTTATGTCAGGCTAAACAGATCTAACTAGGTCAAAGTTTGCCAAGTCCTTAAACTCATTTGGTTCAACTATCCCTAGTCAAGTCCATTTAAAACTTTTCGTGCCTACCAATGCATCGAGCACAGAACGTAGACGATTCAACTTAGGTACGTTACGCAGATTCAGATTGCCCGTTATCACTTGCAAATTTCATTTCCCGTCACAACACCTACAAACAAGACTAACAGCAATTATTTTTAATTTTCCGGATTTTTAATGTTTTTGGATTTTTTGATTATTTCTCCCCCTAAATTTGGGCATGAGTGAGAATTAAATAAAATAAACTAAAATAAAAATAAAATGCGCAAATTTAATCTATCCTACCAAAAATAAAGATGAAGAATTAAGAAAAAAAAAACTTAGTCCTCGAAACAAATCATTTTTAGAAAACCCACAAGCACATCGAAACGAGCTTTGTTAAATAGCTTTGTGAACAAATCGACCACATTATAAGCAGTAAGTGTTGCATTAATGTCTAAGTCCATAATTATAATTGGTAAGACTTGACCCGACCAGGCATGGTCCATTTGGGTTGCATGGCATCATGCACTTGGATAGACTAAATGAGAGAAATAAGAAACTTATGGTTATTAATATATTATAAGTTTTAGTATATTAATAATAAGAATAATAATATTTAATTAGTATTGATCAAGAATTAATTTAGAGTTAATTATGTGATCAAAAGAAGACTAATTAAATATATGGGTTGATTGTGCAAATCATCCATAACTTGTATAGTGGGCCAAAGCTCCATGGATAATCAAGTTGGGTTAAACCCATAGGATGCTCCATGGATGCTCCATGGAGGTTACATAACCCATGGGTCATGGAAATGAAAGGTCATGACAATTAGGACTTACATGGTGTAACCCTAATTGTAACACACTATATAAGCATCATATTATTCACCAAAATCGGCAACTAGTGTGTGTAAAAGAAGGGCTAGCCGATTTCATGAGTTGTGGATTTCTCTCAAGTTATTCCAAGTGTATTTGGTGTTGTGTTAACCATTTTAGGTGTCACACTTGATGCACTAGGCACTCAAGCTTCATGAAGACATTCTACATCAAAGAGGTATGTATTCTATCTTGTTATATTCATTGTTTTGTATGCTAGATTAGGATAATACCTTGGATGTTCATAATCGCATGTATAATTGAGAAAACATAGATCCAATGTATTTAGGGTTTCATGTACACTTAGGAGTGTTAGAATGCTCAAAACCCAACAGTGGTATCAGAGCCTAGGCTTGTTTTCTTGTTATACTTGCAAAACTGCTTAAAAACTCGAAGTTGTTTGCTGTCTGATCATCAGACTCGGCGAGTCCATCAAGAGACTCGACGAGTCCATGCCTAAAAAGTGATCAAAACGATCCAACTCGCCGAGTTGGTTCATGCACTCGACGAGTTGGACCCCCAGACAGGATAAATTCGATTTTTTTGGCTGGAATTGGACTAGGAACTTTACCCTAAGATGTTTTTGAACTTATAAACTTGTTTTTGATGTGGTAATGTTCATGCTAATCCAATTTCAAAGATAGTTTTCAATAGATTCATATTTTGTATTAGTTTAAGGTTTAGACTAATTACATGAAAAAGTTTGATTTGAATTATCATGTTCTTATGAGTTGCTTAGATTAATAGGAAGTTATATGAAATTGTTGTTCTCAATCCAAATTAATCTAAGAGTTGATTCTAAAATGTGTTTTTGTAACTTGTCATCAAGTTATATGAAAAGTCACATTTAAGTTTCATAAAACTCATAAAAGTTGGCAATGGTTACAAAAAATGAAAAGTCTTGTCCTCAAGTTATGGAGGTTCAAGAGTAACTTCATTAAGTAATAAAATATGTAACCTTAATTAACTCCATAAGTTACAAAATAAAGAAGAAGTTACATTCATTAATAATTTAAAGTCTTCCATAACTTGTCCTCAAGTTATGGAACTTGAAGAGTTTTTTAATTAAAACTACTTTAAACACATAAGTTATAGAATTAATTAGTTTTGAATAGTTTCAAAACTTGCCCTCGGGTTTTGGAATTTGAAAAGTTTTCACTTATGAATACTTTAATTCCAAGTTAGCCCTTAGAATTTTAAAAAAGTTAAAATTCAACCCTTATACTTTATAATATTATAAGTTAGTAATATATATATATATATATATATATATATATATATATATATATGTATATATATATATATATATATATATGTATGTATAAAAGTAAAGTCAGTCTTACTATTAGTAGGCCTCATTCACGAAGCCGGTCTATAAGAGGGGTATAAGGTTACTGCCTATAAAATGCCAGTTTAATAGGTGTCCACTCTCACCCACCGCTTCCTTGACCGGTGGAGGGTCGTTAGCCGAACGGGTAGGACAAGGACTAGAATTCTCCCTTCATTAAAAGTATTAATGATAAATACTAAGTACCTAAACCATTTATTAATACCCAATCTTAAGTACTTAGGAAAATATGAATAAGGTGCTAATCCATGAAGTGTCTCCAATAAGTCGGAATATCTCGAGATTTGCTCCCGCGATAACCAATACCGAAGTTCTGAAGCACTTACAAACTCCTAGCATGAAGCTATACGATGGAACTACATATCCTGAAGAGCATATAGCCCAATACAGAGAAAGGATGGAGATCATTCCCATCCAGGGAACATGAAGAAAGCTTGACTATGCAAAGGATTTGGTTCGACCCTTACAGGATCAGCCCTCAAATGGCTGCTAAATGTTCCCCAATACTCTATTACTTCATTTGCACACTTAGTCAACATCTTCAATAACCATTATTCTTATAGTAGAACCTTCGATAAGATCACTAGTGATCTCTACCGGGTGGTTCAGGATCCTATGGAAAAACTAAGGGATTTTGTTAACAGGTTTGGCAGAGAAGCTCTGAGCATCCCCAACATCGACATGGCCACCGATGTAGAGGCCTTTAAAATGGGACTAAGAAAGGACTCACCTTCTATAAAGACCTTCAATGACCCCATGCAAAAGATTGGATGAAGTCAGGTGCCGAGCATTAAGGTTCATAAGGCTCGAAGAGGATATAGAAATCCAGAAGAGTAGCAACCCTTTGAATCAATACGAGAATCCCAATAGAAAGGCCGAATCCTCGACGTCAAGATCCTACAAGTCGAAGCCTTATTCCAAACCGGATCGTCACAGGGTCAATGCCCTCGAAGATGAGGGGGAAGAACAATAACTTCCTAATATTATTGACTATTGTTTTTCTGTGGATGTTTCAAGTGTAATTATGCTATGCAGGATCTCAGAGACAAAGCAAGATGGCCAAAGAGAGACAACAAGTCCACCACATGGAAAGATACGTCCAAATGGTGTGCTTACAATGAAGACTTTGTCCACGTGACAAAGGACTACATAGCCCTAAGAAAAGAAATCAACTACCTCCTTAGTAAGGGACACCTCAAAGAGATCCTCGGCAGAAAAAGAGGAAAACCTAAGGAGAACATCCAGGATGGTCACAGAATCCCAGAGAAACCAGGATCTCCGCCCTCTGACGCTAAGATAATTAACGTTATATCAGGCGGATCTAACATTTGTGGTACCTCTTATTCATAGGCTAAAAGAGACACCAAGGTCTCTAAAACAGAAAAGGAAGATAGACCACGGAAGAATACCCTGGTTAGCAGTGAGAAGGAGATCACGTTTGATGAGACGAACAAGGAAGGAATTCAAGATCTCCACCATGACGGACTCATGATAACACTGTACATGGCCAACCATTTTGTAAGAAGGATCCTTGTTGACGGAGGATCCTCGTTCAACATCGTACTCCTTGACGCACTAAAAGGGATGAACATCCCAGAAGTAGATATAATCAAGAGATCCTCGATCCTCATAGAATTTACCGTGGAAACAAAACACACGAATGGAGAAATAAAGCTACCAATATACATATAAGCGGTAAACTATATACAAAATTTTTGTGTTATTAACACCTTATCTTCTTATAATGTGATACTAGGCAGACCGTGGATCCACGAGATGAAAGCAGTGTCATCAACCTATCATCAATGTGTGAAATTGCCTACTCCATGGGGAACAGTAAAGATCAGGAGATACCAACAAGAATCGAAAGAATGTTATAAGACCTCTATGAAATCTATGACCAAATCTCAACAACCATAGAAATTAAGGCAATTTCACAACACGTCTTGCAAACGAAGAAACAAGATGTGAAGGAAGTGCCCCTGGGCATCAAGGATCCTGAATCTAAAGTCCTCATAGGATCCTCAATGCCTAAGCAGATCGAGTAGGATCTATTGAATTTCCTAAGGACCAAAAGCAAGACATTCTCATGGAAAAACGAAGATATGACGAGTATAGACAAGAGTATTATCACTCACACACATAATATTGATCCTTCTTTCATACCAATACATCAAAAGAGAAGGAAGTTTGCACCCGAAAGGAATCAGATCATCCAAGAAGAAGTTGAGAAGCTCCTCAAGATAGGAACGATCAAGGAAGTGAAGTTCCCAAGGTCGCTAGCTAACATGGTTGTGGTACAAAATAAAAACAGAAAATGAAAGTATGAATAGACTATACGGATCTCAACAAGGCTTTTACTAAGGATCCTTTCCCTCTACCACATATTGACTATATGAGAGATGCGACGGCTAGCCATGAACTCCTGACCTTCATGGATGCTTCAGCATGATTCCAACAAATTTAGATGGAACCATCAGACCAAGAAGATACAACATTCATAACACTAACATGTATATATTGTTACAACGTAATGCCTTTTGGTCTTAAAAACGTAGGTGCAATATATCAAAGATTGGTGAATCAGATGTTAAAAGACAAGATGGGTGACACCATGGAAGTCTATATCGATGACATGGTGGTGAAGTCAATGAAAGTTGAAGATCATCTCATGGATCTTAAAGAAGCATTTGACATCCTAGACAAATACAACATGAAGTTAAATCCACTCAAATGTCACTTTGGTATGAAGTCGGGAAAGTTCCTTGGATATATGGTAACCAAGATAGGAATCAAGTCAAGCCTGGAACAGATCAAAGCAATCATCGAGATGAAATCTCCATCTTCAACGAATGACATGCAAAGGCTAACCAGAAGGGTAGCGGCACTCAACAGTTTGATTTCATGATCCTAAAAAAGATGTAAACCCTTCCACGACATCTTGAAGAAGAAAAAAATGTTCAAATGGGTTGAAGATCACGAAAAATCCTCTCAGGAGCTCAAAAAATACTTGAGTTCAACGTCGTTACTGGTAAAGCCCATAGAAGGGGAACCACTCCTCCTCTACCACTCAGTATCCTCAAACGTAGTAAATGCTTTCTTGGCCAAGGATCTTAACGGAGAATAACATCCTATCTACTTTGTAAGTAAGAGTCTCCTGGATCTTGAAACCAGGTAGTCTCACCTCGAAAAATTATTTCTTTCCTTAGTAACTGCTTCTACTAAATTAAGACACTATTTTGAAACATACACTATACATGTAAAAACTAATTATCTTATTAAGAATGTCATGAGAAAACTATAAATGTCAGGAAGGATAGCAAAATGATTAGTGGAGTTAAGCATGTTTGACATCAGATATGAACCAAGATCAGCCATAAAATCACAAGCATTATCAGACTTTGTGGCTGACTTTAGTGATGATCTACAAAACGAAGTAGACATCGAAGCCAAGTAACTCCTAGAAGATGAACACTTGGAAAATGGACATTGTTCACAGATGGAGCTTCAAATCAAAAAGGAACAGGGCTAGGATCATACTAAAGTTTCCACACGGGGGACATCATGGCCCATGCAGTTAGTAGTGAATTCAACACTACCAACAACGAAGCAGAATATGAAGCACTCATCATGGGACTACAATTGGCTAAGGATCTTCAAATCATGGATCTTCATGTTTGATTCTTTATTACTAACCAATCACTTTAATGGATCTTATGCAGTGAAAGGAGAACGATTAGCATTATATTTAGAGATCCTCAAAAAATTAGCTTCTGATTTTGAAAATTTTAGCCTCACCCAAGTTCCCAGATAAGAAAACATTGAAGTAGATGCGTTAGCCAATTTGGGATCCTCCTTTAGGATCCTACTAAAGATGAAAATTCATATAACCTATATAATAACACCAACCATAGAAACCCTCTCCGACAAAGCAAAAGATCCCAAACATCCGACAGGTGTGACAACTCGATATTTTGAGACAATAAAATGTAACACCAGTCAAATTTAGGCCAAAATATAACTTTCCTAAAAATCTTATTTGGGTTAAATAAAGTAGTAGAAATCGTATCAAGGTTTTCGTACATATAAAGAACACTAAAATCCGAGTTATAATGAAGAAGTTATGATCAATCTAAGATTCACGGCAAAAACCGGCAACGCTGATAGACGTAAAACGCAAAGTTTCGATACAATAATTTTTAGCCTTATGTATCTAAACAAAAGTCGTAGATTACATTAAACTGTGATCATGCATAAAAAGAACACCCAAAACGGACTTCGTATGAAGAAGTTACAAATTTTCTAAGTTTCGTAACAGCGGTAGACAGCTAAAAACTCAAAATAAAGATCAAACGATTTTTTAGCCGACACAACTTAAATGAGAGTTGAAGGTCTCGACAATAGTAGTTCGATGGTAAAAAGATAAACGAAAACGGACGTCGGATAAAAAAGTTATGGATTTTTAATGCAGTTATCGTGTCCTGGCCTATTAATTAAAATATAGTTAAAAATAAAGTCAAAATTAGCCGACGGAGTCTAAATGAAAGTTGTAGTGTATTTTCTCACCTTCGTGTGGATATAAAGAATGTCAAAAACGGAGCCCGTATGTGAAAGTTATGGATTTTACAAGTTCGAGGCACACACACCAAGACGATTTACGCCCAGCGTACTCGGGTGCTAAGCCTCGGTTCATCCACGTCGCTCCGGGTCCCATCCAATGCTCCACCCGAGGATCCGGTAAGCGCTGACGTCGCGTATGCCCAGCATACTCCGAAATTACGCCCAGCGTACTCTGAATTTACGCCCAGCGTAATCCCTCTTTCAGCACCCTATAAATAGAATGCGAGGGTGCCGGCCATCCTTGCTCATTTTCATCACTTCTCTCACATTTTAACCTCGTTTTTTGTGCCAACCATATCCCGACTTCCCGGTTTCATATCTAAGCCCCGACAAAGGTCCGAAGCCTCAAGATTCCCGAGAATCTCGTCACTTTCCGGTCGAGGTGCCGCCCGAGAAAATCTCGTTTTCTTCAAATCACGCGCTTTCTTCGATGAGTTCATACCCCTATAAACTACATTTTCAAATATGTTATCAATGCTTTTTATACACTTTTAAGGGGGGGGGGAATACAAGTAACCACACGGTTATTATCGTGTGTAACCTACAGTTTCATTATATACTCTTTTTATCAAGTAAACCATATGAGATTCATAACTACTACATAGAAACTTTCGTACACAAAATATATCACGATAACATCTTGTCTTTTTGAATTAGATATGTTGTTATACATATACGAATCAAACACTTTATCTATACTTTGAGTATATATGTTCATTTATATCACTACAAAAGTTACACTTTACATAATGAGTGAGCATTTCACTAGGGTTTACCATACAAATGAAACAAACTTTTGGAAAAACTATAATAGTTTACGACAAACATTTTTACATGTTAAAAAACTCTTTCTCAAACTGTATTATATACTTTATGATTCCTTTCAAACGCTGTTAGAATCATGTTTCTAACAAAGGTCTTCCTATATTTAAAATTGTTCTTATCAAACAAACTGCTTTCAAATCATTTTATAAACTGACATCAAGTCATCATTTCTTATTTATCAAACTTTTCAAAGGTTTTACAATACTTCTTTTATATTTTTATATTGGCAAATGCATACCTATATATGTATAGTTATATAAGTAATGTTTGAAGGACTTAGGACGACTAGCTGGCTTTATTTCCTTTTCCTCGTTGGGATGTGGCCTTAGGGCATCGGTTATTCGTCTGAATGTCGTCTAAATATTAGTTATATATATCATATGTACATATATAGATATAAAAGTTTCCGTCAGTTGGTTCAGTACCTTTGAGTAGCAATGGCATATTTCGGTTATACACATACAATACTAAAAACTATAATAGCTATATTTAGGAGATACTACTTACCATTCCAAGTACAAGGGATCACACAAGAGTCAGTTTATTCATGAGCCTATACAAATACATTACATACTATATGAGGAGATACGATTACATACAATTACAAGGCATACAATTTCAAGACATACAATTACAAGAGATACGATTACATAAGATAGTGTACTAGATATTCATGAAATTTTACATACTACAAGTACCAAATCAAAGAGATATTTTCATATACAAGAACAAATGGACATTTTCATACGTAAATCTGTTTTATACTAGGTTTTGTGAGACATTTCACGTACTTTTGAGTATGCATTATTAAGTCCTGTATTATATACCATAATCCCTTGTAGGGGGAGTGTGATACTTATGTATAGATCTATACGGGATTGATAATCCCGCACCTAAACTGTTAGGTACAGTTAGACTGGCAGGTCTGGGGTGACAAACGTCATAACTTTCCAACGCCTGAAGAATGTTGTTACAGGCAGTCTGGGTCATTAGCATGGTTATAAAACTCACATGGAGTATTAAAAACACGTTGATTTTAGGGTTATCAAATACCTTAGCGATTATATACGTACACAAATCTACTATTTTAGACATGAAAAACACCATGTTAGTTCATTTTTGGGACTTTTAAACTACCAACCACTTATAAGAAAATATTGGATTTCTAAAAGCAAACATTCAAAACATTCGGGTCTTGGTAGAAGGCTACTTTTTATACTAGTAGAAAATATGGGATTTTCGAGGGTTTTCAAATGTTTACAATTACTTACAAACATGTTCATTGGTACAAACTTTCCTTCAGACATTTACAGGTCTTTCTTTATAGCTTTACAAATCAAAGTCACATAAATACTTATGAATTCACCAGCATTATTGCTAATACTCGCTTTCAAAATAACTTGTATTCCCAGGACACAGATAGACAGGTACGACTACCAGGTTCTGTGAAGACGGAGCGGTCAAGATTCGTCTTTTATTTTGAATATTCATTTTCTAGAATTATACTATGAAAGAACTCAAATGTAAATAAATTTTTCTATTAATACAATGGATGATGTTGTTGCTTGGTTACTACTTTGCATTGTTGTGATACATTACATGACGTCCTTCGCCCCAGAACGTTTCCGTCGTTCTCGGTTTTGGGGTGTGACAACAGGTGTAGTAACTATTGATGATCCTGACCCTTGGATCCCTCCTCAAAGGGGCCTAGACGAACAGGATACTCGAAGAAGTCCACGATCATGGACCCAACCCATTATTGAGTATCTCCAAAATGGCAGGTCCATAGATGCTTGGAAGATCTTGAAGCAACAGAATTCTTGAAGGACCTACATGAAGGAGATTATGGCAATTACATTGGGGGCAGATCCTTATGCTCCAAAATACTAAGAAGAAGATACTACTGACCAACCATGAAGAAATATTGCTTTCTACATGCCCAGAAGTGTGATGCTTTCCAGAGACATAGCAACATCCTACATCAACCGGCAGAACCTCTATATCCTATTATCTCTCACTGGCCATTCATGAAATGAGGGATGGATAGTGTAGGAAAATTACCAATGGCCCCAGGAGGAAAAGTCTTCATGCTGGTGATGACTGATTACTTCTCCAAATGGATCGAAGTTGAAGCCTTCGTTCAGGTAAGAGACAATGAGGTAGTATCATTTATTAAACATAATATCTTGACGAGGTTCGGGATCCTGTCCGAAATCATATGCGACAATGTATCCCAATTTATAAGTAAAAGGACAATAGACTTTTGTACAAGTTGGGGAATCAAAATGATAATGTCCACTCCTGTTCATCCCCAAGCTAATGGTCAAGCGGGGTCTAGCAACAAAATCATAGTTATCAATTTGAAGAAAAGGCTGGACAAAATGAAGGGAAGATGGGCAGAAGAATTTCATTTCGTTTTTTGGGCATATAGGACCACTTCCAAAGTGGCCACAGGTCAGACCCCTTATTCTTTGGTGTTTGGGACAGAAGCAATAATCCCTTCTAAAGTAGTGATCCCGATGGCAAGATACTTACTACAAGACCAAGAGAACAACGATAGGATCCTAGCGCAGGATCTTGAAATTATTGATGAACTTAGAGATCTTGTCAAAATACACATGGTTGCCCATCAACAAAGGATCACCAAGGCTTATAATAAAAACGTAAAAGTCAAAAGGTTTCAAATAGGGCACTTGGTATTGAGGAAAACATTCCAAAACACCAAGGATCTCAGTGCAGGTAAATTAGCTCCCAAATGGGAATGATCATATCTTATAGATGTTGAAGCAGGTAAAGGAGCATATGAGACGCTCGTATGCGAGAGTTATGATTTTTCTAGGTTCGAAGGCTAACACGCGATAGGGGTGACGTGGCACCACCCAGAATTTGACACGTGGCACCACCAGAAATCCGCCACATGGACCAACTCGGCGAGTAGGTGTCCCCTACTCGGCGAGTATGGACCAACTCGGCGAGTAGGTGTCCCCTACTCGGCGAGTACATCAGATATTTTCACTATAAATAGGATGCGAGGGTTCAGGGTTTATTTGCTCATTTCTTCTCATCTTTGTGCCGAAGCTCTGCATTTTTATACCCCGAAGCCCCGGTATCATACTCTAGCCCCGAGGCAAGTCCCGAGATACCGAAGATCCCGAGAAGTGCGGTTCCCGAGTCGAAGCTCTGCCCGCGAGAAGTTTGATTTTTGAGGAGATCTTCCAGATCTGCTGTGGATTACTACTTCTGCAAGTCGTAGTGTTGTCCGATCGTCTTCTGATCAAGTGAGTGTATACTACCTTTCATAAACACGATAATAATACAAGTGCGGTTTGAGTGTATTAAGTAAATTGTGGTTTATATGTGTGAGGGTATAGTTACTTTCTTCTAACGAGTAACTATGAAGTATCTTATATGATATACTTGTTATGTGTATATTTTGTGATTGTACGCGTGAATGGATATTCACTTTATTCTATCTCATAGATCTGAATTGTTTTCTATGGAATACGTGTTATGTGGTATGCCTCATCTGTTATGTGGAATATATATTGAATGAAAATGATATACAGGTTTTAAACTACGTATCAAAATATATATTCTTATCTACTAATATGTTGGGTAGAACATGGGTAGATAGTTGGTGTGTAATAAACAGATGAGAGGCCTCGATGTTGTTGTTGTTGTTGATCTAGTTATTCAGCGGAGTATGGATAACGACCACGGACTCTTTCTAGACAGTCCAGTGGAACGCTAGCAGGTTCATAACCTGTAGGTGTTGTGAACGATGTGTTCATCGGTGTACTCTATCCCCCTCATGGTTGCCTTTAGGATATCTATTGTTGAGGAAACCCCTTCGCAGTGATGTCCGTCCCGATGAAAATCCTAGATTAGGTCCCTTGAGATAGTTGTTGTTTTAGGGACGTAAAGTGAGGATAACGGGAATGGGTAATCGGGATAGTGATTGGTTGGTGAAATTAAATATAATTTATTTATTGTGGGTTGAAAACCCTATATTGTCACCACGCTCCCAAGCCTGACCCACTCAGTTTTATTTGTATTACAGGAAGTGGCACAAGGGCGTAAGATGGATGGATCATCTTGTTGTTTTGTTTACAAGTCCGTATATGTATATATTTGTTGAATGACTTGTAATGTTTATCGTTTATGCTTTATGGTATGTATCGGAACATGACATCCCGAGTTTTGATTATATAATGAAATGCATCTCTTGATGAAATGCTTTGATAAATATTATTTTATCATGTTTTGTTTTGGGAACAAATTCTGCAACTCTTTCAAATCAAAAGGATTTACTCTGAAATTATTTAAAAGCATAAATAAAAATCGGTCTTTTCTGGCTGAGATTTTGGGGATGTCACATAAGGTTTATAACATTTTCATGCTATCAAAGATTGGGATCTTGCCCAAGAAATTACATAAGATCTATAACATCTTCATGTCACACCCCCAAACCGAAACTGCAGAAACGTTCTAGGGTGGAGGACGTCATGTATAGTATCCAGACAATTGCATCAAAGTAATCAAAGTAAACACAACTATTACATTGAAAATATAGATATTTACATCGGTTCATTTCATAGTTTGTATACATCAAAAGTATCACAAAATGTAAAGGTGTGACTCTATACACTCTATCTTCTCAAAATGTTGCGGGAGTACCTGTTTACTGATTTCTTTAGAATACAAGCACTTTTGAAAAGAGTATCAGCGTAAAGCTGGTGAGTTCATAAGAATATTTTGTAATGAAAACCTACCATTGAAATCTGTATAAAAGTGTTTGTATGCTTTAAAAGAAAAATCCAATATTTTCTAACATATAAGTTTGTTACTGTGCTTCATATAGTATTTATTCGCATGCCTAGTTACTACCAGTTGTATTGTATATTGTTGCTTTGAATGAAATCCTTTGTATGAAAACCAAGGTTATTGCCAACAATGTATGAAATGTTCTAATTGAAAACCCTGGTTACCACCAGTATGTATAGTAGTTTTATTACTTAAAGTAAAACCATGAATTGTATTCCCTAGAATCCTCCAGTATATTATATAATAGTTTTATTAATTACAATAAAACTAATGAAGAATGAAATCTCGTAAACAATGGTTAGTTTATACTATTGTGAGTCGTATAACCATGCTTGATATTTCTGATGACCTCTATGACGTTATTCAGGCGTCGAACGGTATGATAATTGTCACCCCAGGCATGCCTGCCTAACTGTAGCTAGCAGTTTAGGTGTGGGATTGTCAGTCCTGGATAGATCTATTCATAATTCTCACGCTCTCCCTCCAGGAGACTCTGGTTACACTAAATGTGAGGATTTAACATGTACCCTGAAACATACATTTGAAGAGTTGTTTCACAATCCTATATTAACTAGTTTACGTGTGGTTTCGTATCGTTCTCTTGTATTTGAATTCATTTGTAGAGTAGTAAATAATAATTTAGTAATGTACTCTTGATAACAGAAGTATAGCATTGAATATCATAAAATAAGTCAATCATAGTTTATATGTTTATTAAGGTAATTTCGTGTATTGAACACCCAAACTATACCTATTATAGTTTGCATAAATGTTTGTACTTGATTTGTGTTTTGATTCGAAAACTATGAAATCCTGATTGTAAATTTGAAAACGTCCCTTATGCTCAGCAAGTTACAAAAGGGATAAACATCCAAATATTTTATAAAAATGTGGGAATCCTTTGATCGTCTCTATTGCAAAAGTTTAAACAGTTGAAATTCTTTTATATACGTTCACCAAATCATTTGTTTTTGGCTTGTATTCCCCCTCCCCCGCTGAAAACGTTAAAATAGTAAAAGCATAGGGGTATGAACTCACAGATAGATGCGTGAAAGTGTCGAACAACGAAACTGGAGATGAAGGTCCTCGAGTTGTTGTACGCGGAACTTAACGAGATCCTAATAACAATTAAACACATATATTCATTTTATTAGCGAAAACATTATTTATAGTGTTGGAAAAACACTAGCTTTTGGTTTAGGAATGTTACCGGGACTTGAATCGGAGATAGAGGGTTTTCAGCCATGTTTACTACTTAGTAAGGGTTTAAGGCCGTGAAGGAGATTACGGTCGTGAACTGTTCTCGGTCGTGATCTAATCTCGGCCGTGAACGGTTTACTGCCCTTGAAGGGTTCACGGCCTAAAATATGAAGATTTGAAGGGTCCTCGGTCGTGAACTCAAGAACATCAGCACTTGATTGTGATGAAAAACTAATGTTTTGATGCTCCAAAACGAGTTCAAAGGCGGATAGAGTGATAGATGAAGAGAAATCTCGTGTTTTCTTGGGTTTTCGGGTGAGAGTTTTTAGAGAGAGAAAGTGTGTTTGCTACGAGAAAATATGAATGAGGGTAGGAACCACGTATTTATAGGGAGGTTTATAGTCGGTGGTGGGGTCCAGCCGTGAATGGTTCATGGTCGTGATCGGGTTTACGACCGTGATGTTGTTCATGGCCGTGAACATCAGTCAAGCCGGTTTCGCTGATTTTCTAAGTATCTCGGGTTTTCGTGTGATTTCGGTTCCGACTCTTATACAAAAATTTAGGTATATAACTTAAATGATTTTCTAAATCATAAGTATTTAACGGAACTAAATAACATTCAAATTTATTTAACAGAATCAGCTAATGTTAACTGAAATATATTCGGGTTGTCACATCATTCCCCTAATCGAGGGAATTTTGTCCCGAAATTCTAACACATAATACAAATCATGGACTCGAAAAAAGATGTGGCTACTTCTATTGCATTGAATCTTCTCGCTCCCAGGTGAATTCATGTCTTCTCTTGGCATTCCAGTGGACCTTCACTATCGGTATCCGACATTGCTTTGTTCGCTTGACTTCCCGATCCATGATTTCAATTGGTTCTTCCACGAAATTTATGTTCTCATTGATCTCGATCTCATCAAGAGGGATCACAATGGTTTCTTCAAATAGACAATTTTTAAGGTTCGATACGTGGAAGACGGGATGAATGTTGCTAAGCTCTTGGGGTAGATGAAGTTTGTTTACGACGGGACCGATTCTAGCGAGAATCTCGAACGACCCAATGTATCTCGGATTCAGCTTCCCATGCTTCCCAAAGCGTATCACGCCCTTCCAGGGTGAGACCTTCAACTTAACACTATCACCAACCTGGAACTCCAAGTGTTTTCGTCATCTATCAACATAACTCTTTTGTCTATCCCTGGATGCTTTTAGTCGTTCTCTAATTAGCACAATGTTTTTGGTGGTTTCACGAATGATTTTAGGGCCTATGAGGGTGTTTCGGGGACTTGAACCTTAGCCAGCTGTGTGTTTCCCATCTCAGCCCAGCACATAGGCGATCTGTACTTACGGCCATAGAGGGCTTCAAACGATGCAGTCTTGATACTAGTATGATAGTTGTTGTTTTAGGAGAACTCGACCATGGGTAAATGGGTGTCCCACAACTTACCAAAATCTATAACACATGCTCTAAAAATGTCTTCCAGTGTCTAGATGGTCCTCTCACTCTACTCGTTGGTTTGTGGATGGTAAGTTGTGCTCATATCCAACTAAGTTCCAAGAGCCTTCTGTAGTGACTGCCAAAATCTCGAGGTGAATCTTTTATCCCTATTGGAGATAATGGATACAGGCACACCATGTAGACGGACTATATCTTGAATGTAGATTCGTGTTAGTCTCTCCATCTTGAAGGTTTCTTTGACTGGAAGAAAGTGGGCAGATTTAGTCAATCGATCGACAGTTACCCAGATGGTATATTACCCACTCAGAGACTTGGGCAATTTAGTGATAAAATCCATCGCAATCCCTTGCCACTTCCACTCAGGTATTTCAGGTTGAAGTAGACGTAAGGGCTTTTGATACTCCACCTTCATCTTGGCGCAAGTCAGGCACATGCCCACGAAGGTAGCGATTTCTGCTTTTTGAGATCCAGATACATCTTATCCGAACCTAGGTTCATGATATAATAGACTCCGTATCCCTTGATCTCTAGGTTCCTTTCCATTCCCCTTAAACCTTCATCTGACATGTTCTCTGGTTTCAAGGCTTCCAGCTGTGCCTCTCTGATTTGATCAGATTGATGGGAGTGGATGATCATTGTCAGTGCCTTCACCCTACGACCTAAATATTCTTTTCGGCTGAGAGTCTCTGCTACCACATTGGCATTGCCGGGATGATAGCGTATTTCACACTCATAATCATTGAGTAGCTCCACCCATCGTCGTTGCCTCATATTCAATTCCTTCTTATCAAAAAAAATTTGCAGGCTCTTATGGTCGGTGAAAACAGTGCATTTGGTTCCGTAGATATAGTATCTCCATATCTTTAATGCAAAGACCACTGCTCCCAACTCTAGGTCATGAGTTGTATAATTGGCTTCGTGTGCCTTCAGTTGTCTCGAGGCATAAGCGATAACCTTTCCTATCTGCAGGAGCACACAGCCTAGGCCCTGATTAGACGCATCATAATAGACAACAAAGTCTTTTATCCCTTCTGGCCGAGACAGGATAGGTGCGCTACATAAGGCCCGCTTCAATGTCTCAAATGCAGTGCCTTTCTTTTCTCCCCAACAGAAGGGTGCACCTTTCTGAGTTAGGGTGCTCAGAGGCTTAGCAATCTTGGAGAAATTCTGGATAAATCTGCAATAGTAGCCAGCGAGACCCAAGAATTAACGGATTTCTGTGGGCGTCTTCGGTGCTGACCAATTCTCAATCGCCTTGATTTTGGAAGGGTCCACGTGTATGCCTTCCTCGCTAACCACGTGACCAAGGAAGGTTACCTTTCTGATCCAAAATTCGCACTTTGAGAATTTAGCATACATTTTCTCTACCCGCAAGGTTTCTAGCACTAATCTCAAGTGATGCATATGATCTTCCTCGCTTCGATAATAGAAAAGTATATCATCAATGAATACTATCATGAACTTGTCTAGAAAGGGGCGGAACACCCGATTCATCAGATCCATGAATACAACCGGTGCGTTGGTCAGTCCAAAGGGCATTACTACAAACTCGTAGTGATCGTATCGAGTCCGAAAGGTCATCTATTGAATCTATGGTGTTACACAAGACTTTTTCCAAAGTCCATAACCTAAACAGGTTATCCTAAGGAGAAATTTTCCACATACGACCTGAGATCCTTATTTTTAAGGATCTCTGACAGTAAGGATCCTTGCCCTTAAGGATCCTCATTGACCTTCATTGGTAAAGAACCTCATTCTTAGCAGTGAACCAATGTTCTCTCCTAAATTGGAATTTATCTTCAGTAAATTATAAAATTCGAAGACTTATGAAGCTCAAAGAAAAACTTGAAGACAATCAGGTTCCATCTTTCCTTGTTCTTAACATTAAAATTTTAAGTAAATCAAAGATCCTAAACTTTCCAGGATCCTAAATCAATCACTTATTTATGAACTTTCATCTTTTAAATTGATATCTTTAAAGAAGTTTTAAGGATTACGAGTTAATCATCAAACTTCTAAAGAAAGTTTTAAATTACTTAAAAATTAAGTTCTTGTTCAAATCCTTATCAAACAGTTTCGTCTTAAAAATTATCCACTATTTTTAGGATCCTAATTATGCAAAGATCTTAGTATTGTATTATGCAAGAAACATAGAAAGACAAAAGGAAGATTAGCCATTATATTCGAAATAAAAGGCTTACAGCCTTACAGGAGTCGAATTGTTACATCAAAAAGCTCCCCTAGTCACCTAAAAAGGCCTAGACCTTAGCCGGCTCATCATCGGCCTTCTTCTCCCCTCCCTCAGTATGTTGCAGTACATGATCCTAATTGGTAGCAGTAGGCTTTCCAGTCATCTTAGCTAGTGCCTCGCGCCAACTGTCCATGTCCCAGGAACATGCATTTTTAAGATCCTCCGAAAGACGGATCTTGGCCTCCCAAATAGCCACTGCAACGCTAACCTTTGCGTCGGAGATCACCACCTCCATCTCATGTGCATGCTCATCCTCTCTCTTAGCCTTTTCTTTGTTGAGCAACTCCACCCTCTTTAGAAGATCCTCATCGTTCGCCTTCCACATCCTCTCCTGTCCCTGAAACGCTTGTTCATCCCCCTCCGCCCAGATCCTTAGATCAGCAGAAACATGATCAGAGACCTATGGCGAAGGTATAATGAGTTAGCAAAAAATGAAAATTTGAGCAAGAATGAAGTCAACACTTACAGCTTGGGAGAATGAGACTAACTTCTAGAGTTCTTCCTCAGCTCCAAGGGTCTCCGAAGATAGACATGTGGACTCAGCAGTTTTCGTTTTTCAGGATCCCAGAGTCTTCACTATCAAGTCCACGGTTGATCTTTTAGGAGGCAGAGAGGACAAACTCGTCTCCTTCTTCATCACCAGTTGATCCCCTTACACGGCCGTATCAAGATCAGCAAGAGTGAAGCGAGCACTGGAACAAATGACTTTGGATCCTGTACATAGCAAAATATTGTTAAGATTGCTCACCACATACAAGAAAAAATTAAGGATCCTTACCTGTCGACATAAGGTCAATAGCGGAGGAGCTTTCCTGCAGGATGGCTTGACCAAATCGGAAGGATCTCTCAGCTTCAGACAAGGTCAAGAACTTCTCAATCTTCTCCTCAGAATCCTCAGTGACGGGAACAAGTTCCTCGAATTTGAAGGCTGCAAAGAAACAAATAAAATAAGAATAAGATTCCAGGATCACAAGGAAATGCATTGAAATCCTACCCTTCTTAAGCCAATATGTGGGTAAGAGATCCCCATTGGGAACAGAGTTATGCCTCAAAAAGAGGTATCTCCCTTTCCAGGCTCCATCATTGTGCTAGGTTTTCAATACTAGAGAAGAATCTGAGGGTTTTGACCTTGAGGAGGAAATGAGAATTCCCAAAGGTTGTAAAATTGTATACGCAAGCCAATTCAGAAAGGCCTATGTCTAGACCTTTTGATTGATTTATCTTGTCGACCCAATATAGGATCCTCCAAACAATTGGAATGGCCTAGATATACAAAATCGCAGTCGCCCTGAAAAAATCAGAGACGATCTTGGGGAAAGGTTATTTCAAGCCCAAGGAGAAAGGGTACTCAGGAAAGCAAACCCAAGTGGGAGAAACGAAATCAGGCTGAATGAGAGGATTGAAGGGCCTGAAAACATCTTCGGGAGGAAAGGCTCCATTGAGTCTTAGAGACTCAATGTCATCATCGCCAAAAGAACATGTCTCCTCGTAAGAGAGGATCCCTTGGTCGGTAAAATCATCATCAGAAAGGGCCAAAATGCTTTTACGAAAGACAGCTATTTTTCAACTCATGGTAAAAAGAATAAAAGCCTGGAAGAAAAATTACCTTCTAATCGCAAGATAGCACGAGAAAAGCGAAGAAGAAAGGATAGAAGATTATGGAACTAATCACTCATATTTATACTGGACCGGTGAATATGACTCGACTGTTAACGGCTAGTAAACTATCTGTTGGATTTCAAAATTACCTAGCCGTTAAGCGTTAAAACTGAAAATTACTATTCTCTCTCCTTTTAATCACTCTTATTTATACTGGACCGGTGAATATGACTCGACTGTTAACGGCTAGTAAACTATCTGTTGGATTTCAAAATTACCTAGTCGTTAAGGGTTAAAACTGAAAATTACTATTCTCTCTCCTTTTATCTATGCACTTTAAGTTATTCCTTTAATATTCACGAAACTAACTCCTATATTTTCAAGAATAACTTGGGGCCAATTGTTAGGGCCAGGATCCTTGCAATATTTTGGATCCTCAAATATCCAGAATCCTAAGCTACCTCAGGATCCCGGTTAATTACCGTTATTATTTTTATTAATATTTATAAAGGTCATATTTTTTTATATAACTAACACGTGTGGAGAAGTAGTCAAGGGAACACCAATTCTCAACGAAGAATCATCTCAACTATGTTAAAGATCTGGAGTACTTGGTCAAATAACGTTCATGAAGCTAGTCATAGAAGATCCCGGAAATAGCGTACATCTTGTTGGCTAGGTTAGACTATAAATTGACACTTGTACTCTGTACACAATACATCGTTCTCTAGTCTAAACTTACTCTACGAAATTTTTCACCTATTCTTACTAAGAATTCACTATAATCATCATTTTATATCAATAAAATCGTCAAGACATGTGATCATTATCACCTCCCAAGGTTTTATGTCGGAGATCCTAGCAAGGTTCAAGTGCTTTCCTTGTAAACCATTGTGTCACTTTCTTTTATCATTCGTCATTACATTAATCTGAACATCACAGCCTCTCATTCAAATTGGATGATTAATACTTGTGTAGTTTTTGATCAAAACATATATATGTATGAATATATATATATATATATATATATATATATATATATATATATATATGTATATATATATGTGTGTGTGTGTATGTATGTATGTATGTATGTATGTATGTATGTATTTGAAAGACAAAACATGAAAAATAATCTAGAATGTTGATTCTGACCCTGGTATAGAAAAATTCTAAGAAAATGGAGTCGAAATTAGGATCCATTAACTCTCAAGGTTTAGAAATTGAGTCCACTTTGACTCCAATATTTTCCCTAACCTGATATGAACCCTAACTAAGGTGTAAATGACTGTTTTTACAGACTGGTCCGAAAAAGGACTCTAATGATATGCACTTTTTGAAAAATGATAATATGTTGTATGAAAACTATATGAACGTGCGTGAGTAGTCCTTGAAAAGGTATCAATTTGAACTATATGCATACACAATAGTTTAGCAAACCATAGGGTTTAATATGGGCAAAATAGATATTGAATGGACCATAATTTTTTACATAAAATCATAGCATTTTGCAGTATGTTTCTCAAGTATTTTTGCATAAAAGAAATATTTGAGCACATGTATCCCCCCCCCCAAAATATATATATATATATATATATATATATATATATATATATATATAATGGGTCCATAAGCACTCTCCTTAATGTGTGGTTTCCAATTTTGAGAATGTAATTTTTTCTGGAAGCACCACGACATAGCACCGATTAGTAACTAACTTTGAATCGGAACTTTGGACTTGAAACACCCACCAAATTAAAAATAAAACTGGCAGAACATAGAAAATTCCATAGAAAATGGCAGCAACGTGGTGGCCATGGGTGGTGTTTGATCGCCAAAACCGTGGGGAAGAGGGTGGGTCCGGTGGTGAACTTCGATGGTGGAAGGGTGGTCCTCGGTGGTGTTTCTAAACTGAAAGAGAGATCAAGAGAGTGTGAGGGTGTTTAATAGATCTTGTGTCGGATGATTTTTGTGGAAAATAGGAAGCCAAGGGCTTACTTTTATAGCCCAAGGAAGCCTCACATGTCCATGCAAGGCCATGCCTCCTTAGAAAGTCAAACACTTCATCACACCCATACTTGTACACTTGTTTAAGTGTGCACTCAACCAAGGAGGGGGGTATCTTCGACATAGGGAGGAAGGAAAGGATATAGTTGGCTGATTTTGATCATGTAATGCTAGCCTTGCAAGTACAATGGTGATGCCACACCCTCAGAAAGTCCCAAAAATGCTTCTAGATTTGTTTGCCAAAATCCAAAAGTCTAAATTTTTCTTCAAAGTGATGTATGATAGAGTAAACATGTACTACGAGATTAGGATTCCAAAAACCCTAACAGATTAATTTTTCGAGTTTTATAATTTCGGGATATTGCGTTGAAATATTTGCATCGAATTGACCCGAAACATCCTTCGACTTTTTCAAATATTTTTACTAAAAATATTATGAATATGGAATTAAATATTAGACCATAGTTTGAGTCAATAAACACTCTTGGAATTTCCATCTACGGTGTGCCAGTACCTCAACGGATAGAAACGGTTTTAGAAGTTTTAAGAAAATCAATATTATACTCGTTTTGTGTCCTATAACGGCCGTATCTTTTGCATACAAACTCCGTTATGGACGTTCTTTATATTTTCAAAAATAAGTAAACATGTACTACGAGACTAGGGGGTTTGCTTCGCTCACAACTGCTTAATACGAAATTTCATTTTCCAAACATATTAACTAGGGTTGCAGTTTGATTTGTTTGATGTGTTTAAGATTTTCCACATTTGGAAGTAAGATACCATATGGTATCTTATAATATTTCTAATGAAACTATATATTATTCAAAATATACAATAAATATCAATAGGTCAAATTACAAAGAGGTTAACAGTGAACTGATTGTCTATAGTTTAAGACCCAACTCTCAGGATGTCACAAATAAGGATGTAGGTGGTCCTTTCAATCCCATGAATCGATATGGTGATAGATACTTAAGAGACTTCACTAAAGACTTTTATTCATTATTGTTGGAGCATTGATATCTTCAAACTGTTTCATATTGAAAATGAAATAAAAATTCAATGAGACCATCAAAACCCTTTATTCTAATAAAGGAAACAATTTTAAGCCAAGGTTTCTTGGATCATCTTAGGAGTTTGGAATTGGATCACAAATTATACCATCTAGTACGTCTTTTATGATAGAGATAAGGAATAAGACCTTATAAGATGTGGTCTACCTAATGATGAATAAAATAAGTTTTACTTTATAGATTTGGAGTTATGCTCACTCCAACATACATACGTTGAATATGTTTTCCAACCAAACAAGTAGATAAAATATCTAGAAGAGACTTAAGATGAAGTTTTATGTACTTATCTAAAAGGTATAGAGTTACGAATCTTATGTAAGACGAGAAGCTGAAACTAAACCTACCACATTCAAAGAGCATTTATGAAGAATATCCTAAAGAATTTAGTACGATAAATTTTCTACAATCCCCCCCCCCCCCCCACAGTAGAAAGAAGATTGCAATTGTCATTCCAGAAAACTAGTTCTTAAAAAGCAAGCCTCCAATGGGATCAATATGAAACTTAAAGAAATTTAAGAACCATAAGCTAAATGCATTTGTTTTGTCCCTAGCAAACAACAATAGTTTGTTGAACATGTTCAATTAGTTGATCAAAAAATTAATAAAAGGCCAGGTGTTCATACATATTGTAGAATTAATCAAAGCACAAAGATATTTGGCTTTAATCCATGAACACTGAGATATAATCCATAAAAGATTATCAAGTATAAGACTTGATTGATCTTTCTACCTATTTTAAGATTTTCAAGGTGAAAATGACATGGATGAAAATTGTGTTTACGAGAAAGCTAGTGGGAGCACAGTTAATCTTGTATGTGAATAACACAATAATTGTTGGAATAAAGATCTATACAAATAGATCATGGAAACTTAATGGATTCAGTAAAGCTGCATTGATTGTCAATATCATGAAAAGATTCAAGATGTAAGACTTTAAGAGGGGTTTTCTTTCCAATGCAACATGACGCGATTTTGAGCATACCTCTTAATCCTAACATAAAGGTTGAGCTAGAAAGTATTAATATATTCAATATGATGCTACAATTGGATATATTTTATGTCATTTTATACATAAAGACCAGATATGTCATATGCTAGGAGTATTACAAAGAAATACCAGTATAATCTAGGAGTAAGTCATAAGATGGCTGATAGGAACATTCTAAAGTACTTATAAAGAACTAAAGAAATAATCTAGATCTACGGAGTATTTAAAAGAAAACTAAGTTTAAATTATTACACTCATGCTAACTTCCAAATAAATTGAGATGATCATCGATCACAGTTAGGCATATCCTCATAATGAATAGAGGAACGAATTCGTGGAAAAGAGTTACTAGCACGATATAGTTATGCAATACACTATATAGTCAGAATACACCGTTGCATAGGAAGTGACACAAGAAGCTACTTAAATGAATAGTTCATTAGTGATCTTATGGTTGCTATTGATATTTAGGACCCCATAATGATCTCTTATGACTATGTGAAATCCATTATGCAAGTATTGGTACCAAAGTCATATCTAAGCACCCGAAACATTATCGGGAGTTTTCAATATATTAAGATATATGTGAAGAAAAAAATGTTAGCATTCGCAAAATTTATACAAATCGCTTTTCAAGAATCTTTTAACTAAATCACTATAACTAGTTGAGCATGAAAGTCTTGTTAAAGCTACAAGACTTCGTCATTCTAGTAATTGGATTTGATTCCAAATTAGTATTTAAATATTAGAACAATGTACACAACAACTATTACAATGATTTGATATATTAGATATGTTCTTATCATTAAATACTTGTGTTCTATATTAACATGTTTATTCCTTGAATAATCTAGATATTATGAATTTCCATAGTCATTCATAGTTGTAGGAGAAAATATGATATAAGACTAATATGAGTTAGATTGTTTCATTATCATGGAGATGAAAATAGGAAATGGTTTCAACGAAGTCCATAAAGAAGAAGTATTAGACATGACTCGCTTCAAGATCACTTCATGGATCGTAATCATGAGTGATGCTTGATCAAAGTTACTATCTTTATATTCTTCAACCTGAGATGCATATTTGGGATTTGAGGTTGGAGATACTTGTGATTTAATATGGTTAACCGTTGTTAATAATAATTAAAAAAAAAGCAACCACAAAGGTCGTTATTGGGTATAACATGAACTACATGAGAGGCGTATGTAGTCAAGATCACATTTGTTCCTCTTATTTATTAAGAATTAGACATCTAAGGCCTTACTAAAAGATGAGCATCATATAAGATTGATTAGTGTAACACTTGTTTTATAGAGCAGGTATTATTATGAGAGATGTATCTCATGGATGGGGTAAGTGAGACGCAACACAATGAATTACCAAAGAGAATGGTAAAAGCGAGTTTCTTTAATAGAAGGAGGGCAATACAATTCAGGTTCGCGATGTAATTGAGAAGTGATTCACATCACAATTAAGAAGTAGGTCGCCATATTTAAAAGACTAATCAAAACTCGCGACGCAGCTTCGAGCATTATTGCAATGCAATGATGCATTAAGAAAGAGAGAGAGAGAGAGAGAGAGAGAGAGAGAGAGAAAGAGAGTGTGAGAGATTCATGGCGGAAGAAGAATGACACGTGGAAAAAAAATATGGCACACATGTGACATCACTACGCGAACTTGTGATACGAGATTGCTGCATATACCCACCATAAATAGAGTTCACATATTCTTTTGTAAATTTATTTGACAAAACGGAAACTAGAGCCTATAAAAATGGTTCATAGTTGGATAAGAGAAATCATGATGTTGGTATATGAGTGTATGTGAGTACCAAGTGAATTAAGGTATTGTCTTATATCATTTTTGTAATCATACTTGCATAATAATATTAAGTAATTGAGTATCAGATAGAATTATAAAGTTGAACACATACACCAAAGATATTCTCAGAGAAGAACCATATCCTTCTATGGATGATTGTAATTAGATATTTAATATTTTATATGTATATAAACTATAATATATAAGTATTGTCATTTGATATTATATGGGTTGACAAATACTATAACTGATAATTGTAGTTAGCTAATGCAATATGGGTCATTGAGTATTGTAGTTGAGAATTATAGCAATTTATTGCTATTTGAGTAAATAAGTGAATGCAAATGAGCTATGCAATTAAGTATTACTATGCCGGTTATTAAGCAAATACCATCTATAGATATATATATATATATATATATATATATATATATATATATATATATATATATATATATATATATATAGTGTTATTATGAGTATATGGAGAAAATGAAAAGATATAGAGATACAAAGAGAAAATGATAAAGAGAGAAAGAAAGTAACACAAATAAAGACATAGATAGACAAAGAGAATAAGAATGAGTAGAGAAAGATCATAAATAGAGTTAAGAGAGTAAGAGAAAGAGAGAGTATGAGAACATTAGAGAAAGAGATTGAGCAGAGAGAGAAAGAGAGAGAGAGAGAGAGAGAGAGAGAGAGAGAGAGAGAGAGTAAAGAGAGTAGGTGAATGAGAGAAAAAGATAATAAGCATAAAAATTGTAGACAGAGAGAGAGAGAGAGAGAGAGAGAGATAGAGAGAGAGAGAGAATGAGTATGATTATATATATATATATATATATACAGAGAGAGAGAGAAAAAAAAAGAAAAAAAAGGAGAAAGAAAGAGGGAGAGAGGGAGAGAGATGGAGAGATTATGAAAGAGAGAGAGAGAGAGCTTGAATACAAACAGAGAAAATTTATGAGTTCAAACAAAGAACGGGAAGGAGTATAGATTTTGAGATAGAGAGGGAGAGAGTATGTATGTGTGAGAAAGAGAGAGAAAGAGAAAGAGTATGTGTATAATAAAAAGAGAAGGAGTACCTTGTGAGAGGCTAATGGTAACTCGTGAAGCTATACACCCATTATTTTTGTCATTATAGAAATCATAGATTTGTGAACTTTAAATAATAAAATAATTTTGAGACACTATACATAGTGTATTCGAGTGTTATATACATTATGATTATATAATGAGCTGTGTGAAAAGTATCTATAGATTAGAAATGAGTTTTTGTCATATTGTTCATATAATCATTGTTATGATTATTATTATTATTATGTGCACTGTTGTTAGGGGTTACTCATTAATCTCTTTGTAGCTTACCCTTTCGATGTGTTCTTTGAAGGTAAATTTATTAAGAAGTGAGAATTGAAGAAGAAAAGTTGTAATACCCAAATTAGATCATTTTATTTTAATTCTTTGATGTGATTATGTTGATAACTACCCGTGTTGGATTGTTAATGTAAACATACACCAATATATTTTATAAATATAAAGAGAAAATATTAGGTGTGAATTGGGTTTAAAAGTTAGGTGTTACAAGTTAGTATCAAAGAAGTGGTTTGAGTGAATTAGGTAGAGAAGAGGAGTATAAGTTGACTTAACGATATGAGTATAAGTTAGTTAACTATTATATACAGTTAGAGAATCTTTTGGTGTTTATGCCTTAATTCTTATTGAATTGTATTCTAAATGTGAGATTTGAGTAATAAGAGTAGGAGTTTTAGTTAATACTATAATAAGAGTACGATAAGCACAATTTGAGCCATCTGTGACAATATCTGGTGAGTAGGGAGAGTGAGTTTGGTAACATACATGACAAGTACTTTGTGGCAATACCATTTAAGTAAGTGTGATGTTGCTATATTGTAGCTTTATTGTACAACGAATTGAGTATGACTACTATACGTGTTAAGAATAGAGAGTGTATATTGTATATCACGGTGTAGAGTTATTAAATACAACATATCATATAACGAGTTTCTTGGGATATCGAGTAACAAGAGAATTAAGGTCACATAATGAGTATCCTATGACGATTTTAATGGTAGCTTGAGTAGCTTTAGATCCATTACTGATAACTATTAAATAAAATGACGGCTTAAGTAGCCATAAAAATGTTACCATTATAAACACATTTTTGACATCATAGAGTTGTTTCCTAGACTTATGTGAACATTATGTGTTAGTGACATTGAGATATTAATTTGACTATAAATGTGATTTAGTCATTTCTGTGAGTATGTGAATCAATTTTGATATGTTTAAAACTAGTAGTAGTGAGAATATTTTATAGTTATCTTAACTTGTTTTGATAATGAGATTAATTTGTTAAGAGTACAAATACAATAGTAGAGTTAAAAAGTGACAATATACTTTAGTATAACACGATGTGAATAGATTTGGCACACAATGTGTCTAAAGTAGAATGTTATAGAAGTATAATCCAATATCTGGCACATACGGAGAGCATACGCAACACCTCTCACGTATCTGAGTAGGTGGAATAACTTTTCATTATCAAATTTTCTAAGTTGTGATGTAATTATGATTTCTACGGGTTGTACATGAGATAAATTATTTATATTTTGAGTAACTAATAAAACTAACATATTTTAATAGAGTGAGGAACATGCTCTAAATATGGTCAAGTAGAGGTGATACTATAAATTTTGGTCATGACAGTTAAAGTTACCAAAAAAAGAAATGAGTATATTTGGGTTAGAGTTACTGAATGAACATACACATTGAGCTATATTTTTTGAGGAGTATATTGAGAATGATGTGTTTATTTTACTACATATTTAACTAGATTTATATGTTGAGTCGAGATGAGTGAATAATAATGGCTAAAAGTTGTGGCTAATAGTTAGAAAAATGCTATTAGTTGAGAATAGTCAGATGTTATAGTTGATTGTGAATGGTAGTAAGAGAAATAGTACCACTTTAGAAGAGTCGGTAGTTGTGATTGATAGTTAGAGAAATACTATTTGTGAGAATAATTAGAGGCTGAGAGAAATGAGATATTGAGAAACTCTGGTGATAATAGAGAATAAACTTCAAAACCCTCAGTTGGGAATAGTTTGCTAGTTTATATCCCTCTATGTATGGCTGATTATAATCCTTGAATTATGGTCTTATCACATAGGGATATTGGTTATTCTTAATATTGAGAAGATATAAAGAGTTGACCTTTCTTTCGTAATTCTGATAATGCTTAAATGGTATTGTTGAAGAGTTGTTGCAGTTATGTGTTAGTTGATTTAACTACATTGTAGTCATGTTTATTTTTGGAGGTTTACCTTTGAAATATCATCAGTTGATTTACCAATCATTATGCTTTTCAATTGTAGAATGGTTTTTAATGACCAAAGTTCGGAGATTAGTGAGTATGTTTGATATACATATAACTTATTTGTGATAGAGTGAGTAGTGAATAATTATAACTTATAAGTCGAAGAGACAACTTATTTAAGTTACTATCTAAATAGAGAAAAATTGCTAGTTAGTTACTTGGAGAAAGTTTAGGAGAAAATGATTTTCAATTCCCTACGAGTATCGTATGGTACACGAAAATCATTGAATGTGTGAGAAACTTATGTATTTTGATGAGACACGAGAAAAATCTCATATAAATATAAAATGAGATCATGACTTGAGATTATGATAAGGGACTGAGATTGGAATACCCTTACTTACCAAGATTCCTAGGACAAGGATTAATAAAAACAAAAATTGTGAATTAATCTCACATCAAACAACAAAAGATCAATCAATTCTTGATAAACCAGTCAAGCCTTGAAGTAAATAACTTAACAAAGTGTTTAAGATAATTAATATAAAGTACAATGAATGAAAGTAAAGAAGAATAAGAAGAATGTTAAATAGAAATGATTGAATGAATAATTCTTGATTTGATAGAAGTGAAGTAATTCTCAAGTTGCACACATATTACAAAGGTTGATAGTCCTTTTGTAGCCAAGGAGTAACTAAAGACAAATTCTTGATAAAGTGCGCGTGGACTGAAGATTAACAACCTGACACAACAGTTTCTACTGATCTTCTCGGTTGTACTATACTACGTTACAAACAGAAAAAAAAAAAAAAAACAACCAAGTAGTTTCACTTCTTACACATTGACTAAACTTAAACAATATTATTCAGAAATCTAAACATCTCAGAAACTACTCTTCGTCTTGTAGTATGCACCATCTCGGAAAGGCACATCTTATCGGATTGACTAAGGTTCACTTTCATGTACTAACAATCTCCCCTAATTGTACTTATCAATCCTTAGCAATCCTACTTTGATTCTTCAAAGGAAAAGAGGTAGGCTTTCTACACCTAGCTTCGAACTTCAATATACCACTTCAGTTGATCATCAAACTCTTTCCAGATTTCTTTGGAAGTTGTGCTCTTTTCTGTTTTGGAAATGAATCTCTAAAAAATTATGGTAGGAACAAGATGCTTGTCTCTTACTCTGAAAAATTCCTTATTGCCTAAGATTTTCTTCAAGTAAACAAATACGAGCTCATGTTCTCTGATAGGGCCTTCATCAAGGAGATCAACTCCATCACGATCAGTAGAGACAACAACAAGAATATTGTCATTTCGGAATAGGTGAGCGAAATCCACATTTGATATTCCGAGCTCAGCAACATAGTCTTTCAAGTAGTTGAAGTCAAGTTGTATGTTCTTGTACTAAACTTAGATGTTTTTCGGTCCTTTAGGTGAGCTGCAATGACAAGAATGTCATTCATATTTATCGAAGGAAAATCAGCATTTGAGATCTTGATTTTGTCTTGAGTGTTCTGGTAGATGTAGTAGTAGTAGAGAATGTAGCCAATATCAAATTTTCTGAGGATCTTCATTCTGAAACCACTAAACTTGGTGATCATGTACTTACAACAAGCTTTATCTTGAGGAAATGCATTGGTGGGATATAATGTGTTTAGTCTTTCTCTCTCAATTCGGATAGGAGATTCTTTGTCGTCAGTGGGACGAAGAGGAGAAAACTTAACATAGAACTGGCTATGATGAGAAATTAGAAGATCTAGTTTCTCGAAGGTGTTAGATGGAAGAGCATATCTTTTGTAAGGAAAAAAGTGATCATCATATATCATTCCTTGAGGATAGTAAGGAGAGATGCCATAGAAAGGATACAGATTGTCCTTCAGAGCTTGAATTCTAAGGCTCTCTTCCACTGATTTGTTGAATTAATCAAGAGACCAACCATCTTTTTTTCTTAACGTCTTCACAAGACAGATTCTTCAGAGAGAGATTCCATTTCCTTTGTCTTTCACATAGGCGTTCAGAGTGATCGTGCAAGAGATGATCTTTTGGCCGATTGGTGTGATGAAAGTTTCCGAGGGAGGAGGAATCAGAGGCTCGATAGGAAAATCATATGTTTTCTTCATTCGAGAGCCTTCATCAACATGAACGATTCTCATAGTAGGAATAGGAGGAGGCATTGTTGAGTAGCTTAGAACGTGTCAGCAACCAACTTCGTTTTTAACTTAGCCATTTCTCTGGTTTGTTTAAACATTTCGGCAAGATTTTATGGCCAACAAACAAATTGCCATTTTTTCTTATCCTCTTTTAAGAGGGTTTTTCTTATACAGGGTTACTCATTGATAGCTCTTCATCCTTGAATTGCATTGATCACTTGGTCATTTTCATCAAAATCATCTTCTTTTTCACATTCGCCCTCAACAACTTCAATTTCTTCATCCGATGTTTCATCTTGGAGTTTGAATTTCAAGCTTGGTTTTTATGTAGTCATCATTTATCCCCCTCTTGAATTGGACGACCCTACTTCCGATGCAAGCAACGCATCAGGATTCAAATCATCAAGCTTTTCGAACACCGGTTGGAAGCTCATATTGATTTTCTTGGTGAGTGTGTCATATGCATCAATCGTCGGAGCCTGGGCTTTGAAGGTGTCAAGGTTTCTTCGATTATTAGAACCTCGTCAAACTTGTGATTCAGAGTTTCCATAAAGTGTTGTGCAGACTGAATGACCTTAATTAGAACCTCTTGAATTATCATATTCATTCCATCATTTTATGTAATCTCCTTCTCCAATCATTGAATTTGTGTTTCATGTTGGATATAAGTTTGCTTAATGAGTTCGCTGGTAGTAGAGATCATGTGATGTGAGTTCGAATTGATAAATGAACACGAAATCAATCAAATAAAGAAGTAACAACACATCATGTAAATAAGATCTGGTTGGCTCGTATTAGTCTAAAGACAGTACAAAGTATTCGAGAGTGTTTACAAACTAAAGAGCACAAAAGTTACTCTCAACTCTAGTACCTACCCTATTTATAGGGTAAAATAGACTTAACAGAAAAATACAAGGACTAAACGTTCTAACTTCGAATACAAACAATGCCTTGTAAATACATAAAGAGTTGAAATCATTTTGGATTTCATACCCTTACAGACTCAACCTAATTTGGCTCCTCACTATATACGTTTCGACCCCTACAATCACCTCTTTAGTGAGAGTAGTCTAAATTATCCCATAAGCTTCAAAGTTTGAAGAAGTACACTACAAACCTCCATATACCACAAAATAGTCTTTCGTATCACTGCATCGTCTTCAACATCATTCTTCTTGCAGTTGTTAATTTGAACGAGTAGATTGGAATATTGAGCATTCATATACCTCTCTAAAGCACGTACTTGAATAAAAAAAATTGTAATCTTCCCATTCATGTTCTTCCATTGAATTATGACCCCAAGAGGCTAATGAATTATTTCCCCATCATCATACTTTCCAATATTAATATGTCCTTTCAGCAAAGATTGAGGGACTTTCGAAGGCTTTTTTGCAGCTAAAGCAAGCTCAATATTCGTGATTCCAAAGTGATCATAGAAGTTGTTTATGAAAACCTTAATATGAGCAAAACCAATGATGAGATCATCCTATTTTGTTTCAGTTAGCTTTGAAACATCCACATTACTCAAAATCCTTGTAACAGTGATCAAGTCGTTTAAGTTCATCAATGGGAAGTCTGCAATAGAGAACTCAGAAGCTACATTGTTAGCTCTTAAAACCACATAGCAAAAATTTTGCAAAAGACCTTCGAACAGGTTGTCACACATTATGGTCATCACCTTCACAATCTTCACAGATGACCATACCTCTTCTTTGCTTTTTCCCATGATTGCATGGAAACAAATATCCTGTCTTTTGAATTCATCTTTATCATTAAAATTTTCAACAATCTTGAATTGGGAAGATGTGACCAACATGTGGTGTATTGGTAAGTCAAGCTAATAGAAATCAGAATTCTCAATATCATAGCTCTTCTTAGGAACCTTTCAAATGTAGTCATTCAACCCAATCAAAACAATATCCTTAATCATTTCGTAACACCACTGCTTGTTTGCTTCTCGATTTATAGAGTTTTTTTCTTTTTTCTTTTCTTCTTCTAAAAGAACCACATAAATAGATTTTCCTTTATTACTTGGATCAACATTCAAATTTAGAGGAAATGAACTTAAACTTGAATATCCCATTCCTTCATTTATTAAGATCCCTTTTGACAGTGGCCGTGTAGTTGTTGTTGTAGAAGTCGTGGTCAACGATATGGGAAGTGAAGTTGAATTTGAATTAAACTCACCTTCCCAACAACAACCCCTTTTTCAGAATCTTTTGAGGAACCAAATCCAGCACATCCTTTCTCTTACCCTTGTGACACTTGCACCGCACGTTGAGCATTAGTTGGCAATCGAAGAACCAACACAAGGATGGGAGCAAGTTCTGCTTTGATATTGGTCTCAATAGTCGAAATGAATTGAGAAATTGACTCTTAAGAAACTGATGATTGATTCGAAATATGAACTTTCACAATAGAATCCTTGATAGTGGTAAAAACTCTTCCAACTTTTCAAACACCTGAGAATCCTTTTCTAACTTCGCTTCAAGCTTGGTTGAATACTCAGTGTTGAAATCAACTAACTTTGTGACAACAGTCACAATGACATCGACTTTTCTATGCAACAAAGTGTAATTTTGATCCCTCTTTTGAACTTCTTTTGACATCTCTAAGTTAAGTTCAAACTGTTTTAGATCCACATATTCCTTAATCTTCATCACTTGTTCAACAAATATATCAAGACGTTCATTTTCAACGTCACGAAGCTTCTGAATCTTGTAGTCAAAGCTTTTGGAATGAACTGCCAACCTTTTGACTTGTTTCTGCTCAATTCTTTCAACCAAACTTTGAAAGTGATTTTCTTGAGATAACAACAAATACTCCATCTCAACCCCGGTAACAAAATTCCTTCCCCCAGTATCTGGTTGTATTTGAAGAAGAGAATTTATTCTGGAGTTGAGGATTTTGAATTGTTTACCTGACATAATTAAATCATCAGGAACATTTTCCTCCTCAAGATCGAATTGAAGATCAGAAAAAAAAACCCCATGATCTCATCATCATTTAGTTCTTCTACATGGAGCATTCTCTCAGCTTCAGTAGATTGAGAAGGAAAGTGGGTGGTAATTGGTTCATGCATGATCGTGGTGTATGTTGTTGAGATAGTTGAAATAGGAACTGAAATTGTTACAAGTGATGAAATAGGTCGTATAGTTGTGGATTTGTCAACTATATAAATTTCGAGTGTAGATGAAATGATGGTTGAAATGGGAATGGTGGATGTTTCAAAAGTAGAAGTAACAAAGAATTCTTTGTTCTACATCCCTTCACCCATGTTGACATTTTTGTCCTTATCAAATAAGTTTGTGGGGATTTCTAGAGTTCGAACCTCCTCCATATTGGACTCGGTATGCAAAACCTGGGTGGGATGACCTTATTCTACTCAAGGATGGATGTTGTAGTTTGATCATTCGAATTGATGTTCTTATCCATATTAGATACGTTTACAGTGACATCAGGATCCCCTATCGCCTTGAAATTCGACTTGAGAGGAGAATCCCTTCGAGGTGATCCAAGCACAGAATCTTCTATGTGAATATCATTGTCACTGTAGTTATCAGTTTCGACTGTGACTTGGTAAAGTGGATTTTGGTGCTTTATTTTCTTCTTTTGCAGATTTTTAGCTATATTTGGGGCTTGACGCTTCTTTGACGCATGTGAGACTGGAACAGATACTTCTTGAAACACACTCCTTTCCTATTGAACTAAGGCTTTCTTATCTTCTTGATACCCTTCTGAGAAGAATGAGTATGTGAATAATCAACATGCGTTTGCTCAGTAGTCTCGATTTCTGGTTCTGGAACAGATTGTTTGACTGGGGAATCATGGGATTTCTTTTCTTGTTTCTTTGTATGCTTGAAAATTCTTGATTGCAAAGGAAGAATTGCTTTCATAACATCCTCTAGCATAGTTGGTGGTTTCTTAGCTTGCTTTTTCTTCTTTGGAGCTTTAGAAGCTTTCCAAGAACCTATAGCCCCCTTTGACGGAAAAACACCAATAGACATAGTAGAGTCAATAGAAGATAAATATTACACAAGAATGTGATTTTAAGGGTCAACTAGCTTGAGCATGGCATCCGGAATTCGAGCAACAGTAGGAAACACAGTTGGATCATCAATGAATATCCTTAGGGTAGCCATAATCAGAAACTCAACAGTTTCGACAATAAAAGGAACCAAAATTCCCTCTTGTTGATAAACCTCTTTCAAAATCAAGCTCCAATATCTAGCACTCGAGCCACTATTAGCAAGATTGGTGTGAGTTATTGGACGTCCAAATTTTCAAAGGACATGGAGAGGTGCTTTAACTTGTTTAGTCAAAAGTAATAAGAATCAAGGGGGACAATCTAACTAGTAGTTGCATGGGTGCTTAATGGTTAAAGACCCATTACATGCTTTAAAAAGGTGGAGAAGGATTTAATTTCTTGTTGGTTCTTCTCTTCAAAACCATAACATAAAGACGGTAAACACTTTCTAATCTTTTGTTCATGCTTTTAAGATTACTTGCATATCTTTTGCTCTCTTGGATAAAATACTTGGTTGTTTTATCATAACCTTAAAATTTCACTGCCCCTAACAACATATGATTTTGAACCATTCTATCAACTCCAATTTCCCAAAAGCAAAGGCTACAATTGGTGTATATGGTAAGTGTATCAGTTATCCCTTTATCATAGACATCATATTGAACATCAGATACAGATCGCGATCAATCTCAATAGGTGTTCAAATTCTGTTAAGGCGTCTTAGATGTCTAACTCTCAACACATAAGAGGAACAAATCCCACCTTGACTATATAAGCCTCTTTCATAGTTCACACCATACCTAAAAAATGGCTTTTATAACTGCCCAGTTAAGGATCAACATTTGACCATATCAAAGAACACATACCTTATACTTAAGTCCCACTATGTATCTCATGTCTTATGGACACAAAGATAGTACCTTTTAATCAAGTATCATTCATGATAGTGATCCATGAGAGGATCATGATGTTTGTCAGTTCAATACTATTTCTATGACAAGTACCTATGAAACTTGGTTACAACCCATTGCCTACCTTCATCTGGTGAAATTCAACCAATCAAATCCATATTAGTCTTAATTTATAATTTCACCCATAATTATAACTGACTTTGGACTTTTAGAATAATATGATTATTCATGGATTAAACATGTTAATTGTTTTGGTCAAAAAATACACAACTACTAATCAACCAAATTGAATGAGAGGTTGTGATGTTCAAATTGTGTAATAGCAAGTAGTAAAAGAAAAATGACACGATGGTTTACAAGGAAAGCCCTTGATCCTTGCTAGGATCTCTGGCATAAAACCTTGGGAGGTGATAATGATCACCTACCTTGATGATTTTATTGATATAAAGTAAAGCTTACAATGAGTTCTTAGTAAGAATGAATAGAGAATTTCGTAGAGTAAGCTTAATCTAAAGAACAGTGTGTTGTGTGCAGATTACAAGTGTCAATTTATAGTCTAATCCAGCCAACAATATGTCTGATATTTCCAGGAACCTCTATGACCAGCTTCATGAATGTTATTTCACCAAGTATTCCGGGTCTTTAGCATAGTTGATATGATTTTTCGTTGAGAATTGGTCCTCCCTTGACTAGTTCTGCACACGTGTTAGTTATAGACAAAATATGACCAATATAAATATCGATAAAAATAATAACGGTATTGAATTGGGGTCCTGATGTTGCTGAGGATCCTGGATATACTAAGGATCCTGGTCCCAACAATTGCCCCCAAGTTATTTCTGAAAATATATGGGTTAGTTCTGTAAATATTAAAGGAATAACTTAAAGTAAATAGATAAAAGGGATTTACATTTAATTTTTGAGAGATAAGTCTTATCTTTATTGAGATAATCAAGAAATGGTCAGATCATCTCCGTCATCTTTATCAAGCTCTAAATGAGTGCTTTCACTTACTCCTCTTTTTACTCTTTCAAGTCACTATCATCTCCTTGTGAAGGTAATCCTTTTTCCCTTTCATTCGTTCTCCCATTCTTTTGATTTTCCTTGTCACGGCTAAGAAAATCAGCCGTTCTCAAGCTGGCATTGTTATTCCTTCCGAGAATGATTTTAACAATCAAGGAATCTTAAGCTATGACGAGGTTTTTTCTTTTGACAAGGAATACATGGAATCATTGAAAGCCATCGAGGCTTTCCCTTCTTATGTGGTTTTGTCCTTTCAAGGCTTCCATTCAACCTAATTTTGTGTCTCCAACATGGTTTTGTTTTCCTGAATACACATTCACTCTAGGTTTAACCTATCCTTTTACTGGTATTGTTCGTGATTTCTTTCTGTGTACCCAAATCTCCTATATCCAAACTATGCTTGTAGTTTGGAGGATCCTCTATTGGATTGATCTCCTGAATCAGTCCAAAAATATAGACATTGGATTACCTGATTTGGCCTCTATCTATCATCATTCCACTTTTGGTTCTTCTCGTTTCCTATTAAGCGTTAAGACAAATAAACCCCACCTCATTCTGAAATCTAAACAAAACGACGGCGCTTGGAAAGAATCAAAATTCTTCGTGAGGGGCGATTCGATTCCTTAGGGGATTCCTTACCAAGATCATGGGTTAAAAAGGGTAGGAAATAAATTTAGATATCACAGATCCTGAAATTTACTTCCCTTATTTTCTTTGTTTCGATGCGGTGTTTAGGTTTGAGGAGCTAATTCCTGCCACCGGCGATTCTGAGGACAAGATATCCAAATTCATCACACTTCCTTCGGTGGAGAGGTCGTTTAGGCGTGAATATTCCATTCTTCAAGAGGGTTCATCCACTACTAATTCTATGGCCACTGGTAACACTATTTTTCTTGGATATATCTTTTCATAAGATCCTGACTTGATAGGGATCTCTGGCAGGTTGTAAGACTACCCGGTCCAAGGCCCGCTTTGGTTTGGCAGATCTTCAAGATGATATGACCAGTGGCTCAATCAAAGCTAAACAATAAAAAGGTGCCATTATCCTCCTCCGAAAAGATCTCATATAGATCTTACGGTTAAGGCTTCGGGATCCCAAAAACAAAAGACTTCTGAGGCTGTAGATTTCAGCTTAGAGAACCTCAACATCGAGGATGCTCTAAGGAAGCTATCTTCGCTTTCTCAAGCTGTAATAATAGAAACTATTCTTATTAATTTATCATACCTGTTATTTTTCATGCTGATGTTTATGTTTCCTCTAGGTCTTCGCTTATGTTTCTCATGTTACCAACGACCTTAGGGTCCGTGCTGATATAGTCGAGATTGTTCTAAAAGAGTAGGAGGAGACATGGAGGGTCGCCAATGAGGATGTTCTCCAAAGCGTGGAGTTATTGAGCAAGCGTAAAGTCGAAAAGGAAGAAAAGCATCTGGCGGATCTAGAAGAGGTGATTGCTTATGCCAAGATAAGCGCTGCAATAGCTATTCTACAGGCCAAGACCAAGCTGGCTGAGGATATGGAAAATGCAAGTTCCTAGGATGTGGAGGGATGGCGTGAGGCGTTGGCTAAGCTGATTGATAAGCCTATTGTCTCCAGTCAGGATCCTATGTTGATGTTGACCGGAGGAGGGGAGAAGGAGGTCATGGTCGATGATCACCAGACTAAGGTCTAGGCCTGCAAAAAATAGGTTTGAGTAGTTTTTCTTTTGTTAGTGATGTAATACAATTAATCTTTTTCTTGTGTTGATATACAAATCTTTTTTCTTTTGGATGATATGGTAGCATTTTCCTTTTGCATCTCTCCTATGGTTTTTCTGCATGGCCGATTGCCTTCGAGTTTCTCTTTAAGCTTCATGAGTCTTTGAATTTTAGAATTTACCGAGGATAAATTCCAACTTAGGATAGCACTTTGGTACAACGTTAGGAACCAACAAAGGTTGATGAGGATCATTAATGGTAAGGATCCCTACTGCTAGAGATCCTAAAGATTTTGGATCTTGTAAAGGAAATTTCGCCTTAGGATAACCTGTTTAGATTATAGACTTATATAAAATAGATAACACGTCAATGTTATATTATAGGGAGGATCCCTACTTGAAGTATAATTCATTGGGTAGCTAAACATGAAGATGTTACTATCTGACCTGATTTTCTGGGGAACATTCCCAACATGTGATAACACGAAGTTGGTATAGGTCTAGTGTAATTTCTGGGGAAAAATCCCAATCTTTGATAACATAAAAATGTTATAAGCTTTAAATTTAACACTAGGGTAGGATCCCGATAACATGAAAATGTTATAATTCTTAAGTAATCACTGGGGTAGGATCCTGATAACATGAAAATGTTATAATCCTTAAGTAATCACTAGGGTAGGATCCCGATAACATGAAAATGTTATAATCCTTAAGTAATCGCTGGGGTAGGACCCCGATTTCTGGATAACATGTAAATGTTATAAACCTTAAGGATCTCAACTTGTGTTCAAAGATAAGAGGGTTGGCAAGCCACTGATTCGTGAAACGATCCTTGTATCAGTATCCCACAGTTACATATCACGCACCCAAGCAAGGTGTATAAACCTTAGTTCGTGTGAAAGAGGTAATTAGCTCTTTAAACCTTAAAGGGGATTAAGTACCCTAATGCGTAGGAGAGATGACCAGTCTCTAGCTTACGTACATGATACTTTAGGGATTATATTCTTAAATAATGGATTTTACCAAGTATTGGGATCTTTATGTGTCAAGATCCTTGTACTTCTGGGTGTTCAAAATTTAAGGATCTGATCGTTTCGGGATCTCCGATTGTGAGGATCCCGATGTCTCAGGATCTTCACTCTCGAGGATCCTCAACCATATGTTTCTCTGCATAGCAAACGTTAGCTAAGGTGGGCATTAGTCTAGCTAACGCACCTCCGATGCTTAAGTTAGTAATGTGTTCGAGGAAATCAGTGATAATAAAAGTTTTAAGGTAAAGGAAATGTGTACCTTGGTTTTGTTGTGGATCATTTGATCCTACTTACATGTAGTATGCTTTAAGTTATATGGCATTCCATGATCTTGGCAGAATGTCTCCTTCAAGTGTTGTTAGCCAATATACTCCTTTTTCCTGCTTCAGCATCTACAAGATATGGTCCTTCCCATTTGGGAGCCAATTTTCCTCCGCTAGGATCCTTGGTGTTTTAGAATGTCTTCCTTAATAACTAGTCCCCTATTTGAAACCTTCTGACACTTATATTCTTATTGTAATCCTTGGTAATTCTTTGTTGGTGAGCAGTGATGCGTATTTTGGCAAGATCCATAAGCTCGTCAATAGTGTCAACATCATGTGCTAGGATCCGGTCATTATTTTCTTGGTCTTGTGGCAAGTATCTTGCCGTTGGGATCACCACTTTAGTAGGGATTACTGTTTTTGTCCCAAACACCAAGGAATAGGGGGTCTGACCTGTGGCCACTTTGGAAGTGGTTCTATCTGCTCATAAAACGGAAGGAAGTTCTTCTGCCCATCTTCCCTTCTTTTTGTCCAACCTTTTCTTCAAATTGATTACAATGATTTTGTTGCTGGACTCCGCTTGAAAATTAGCTTAAGGATGAACAGGAGTGGACATTATCATTTTGATTCCCCCATCTTGTGAAAAAGTCTCTTGTTCTTTTGCTAATAAATTGGGATCCATTGTCGCATATGATCTCAGTCGGGATACCAAACCTGGTCAAGATATTACATTTAATGAACAATACTACCTCTGTGTCTCTTACCTGGACGAAATCTTCAGCTTCGATCCATTTGGAGAAGTAATCAGTCATCAACAACGCGAAGACTTTTCCTCCTGGGGATACAAGCAATTTTCCTACAATATCCATCCCCCATTTCATGGCAATGAGGAGATAATATGATGTAGAGGTTCTGCCGGTTGGTGCAGGATGTTGTTGTGTCTTTGGCGAGCATCACATTTTTGAGCATGTAGAAAGGAGTATTTCTTCATGGTTGGCCAGTAGTATCATGTTCTCAATATTTTGGATCATAAGGATCTGCCATCGGTGTGATTTCCATAATCTCCTTCGTGTATATCCTTTAAGACTTCCGCAGCTTCAGGATCTTCCAAGCATCTTAGGTATGGACATGCCATAGATGTTTTTGTAAAGTTTACCTTAGATTAACACGAATCTTGAGACTCTACTCCTGAATACTCTCACACTTTTTTCTCTTGTCGAGATTATGCCATTTTGGAGATATTCCATAATGGGTTGGGTCCATGATGGCGGACTTCTTTTAGGATCCTGTTCATCGGGATCTCTTGGAGGAAGGATCCTAGGGTCAGGATCTTCAATAGTTTTTATGTGTGTCGGACGCTTAGGATCTTCTGACTTGTCGGAGAGGGTTTCTATGGTTGGGGTTATTATGTGAGTTATAGGAATATTCGTCTCTGGTGGAATCCTAAGAGATGATCCTAAGTTGGCTAGTGCATATGCTTCTGTGTTTTCCTCTCTGGGAACTTGGGTCAGGCTAAAGTTTTCGAAATCAGAAGCTAATTTTTTGAGGATCTCTTGGTATAATGCTAATTTTTCACCTTTCACTGCATAAGATCCATTGTAGTGATTGGTTAGTAACAAAGAATCAACAAATACCTAAAGATCCTTGATTTGAAGATCCTTAGCTAATTGTAGTCCCATGATGAGTTCTTCGTATTCTGCTCCGTTGTTGGTAGTGTTGAATTCACAACTAATTGTTTGGGGTATGATGTCCCCCTGTGGCGACTTTAGTATGATCCCAAGGCTTGTTCCTTTCTAATTTGAAGCTCCATCTATGAACAGCGTCCATCTTCCCAGGTGTTCATCTTCTAGGAGTCGCTTGGCTTCCATGTCTACTTTGTTTTGTAGATCATTACTAAAGTCAGCCACAAAGTCTACTAATGCTTGTGATTTTATGAAGGATCTTGGTTCGTATCTGATGTCAAATGTGCTTAACTTCACCGACCATTTTTCCATCCTTCCTGACATTTCTGATTTTCTTATGACATTCTTGATAGGATAGTTAGTTTTTACATGTATAGTGTGTGTTTCAAAGTAGTGTCTTAATTTGGTAGAAGAAGTTACTAAGGCAAGAATTAATTTTTTGAGATGAGAGTGTCTGGTTTTAGGATCCAAGAGACTTTTACTTACATAGTAGATAGGATGTTGCTCCCCATTAAGATCCTTGACCAGAATAGCGCTTACCGCGTTTGAGGATACTGAGAGGCAGAGAATAAGTGGTTCCCCATCCATAGGTTTCATCAGTAGTGGAGCAGAGCTTAGATATGTTTTGAGTTCCTGGAAGGCTTTTCGTGTTCCTCCATCCACTTAATTTCTTGTTCTTTTTCAAGATATCATAAAAGGGCTTGCACCTTTCTAAGGATCTTGAAATGAACCTGTTGAGTGCTGCTACTCTTCCAGTTAGCCTCTAGATGTCCTTTATTGAATACGGGGATCTTAGTTCCATGATTGCTTTTATTTGTTCTGGGATATCTTATATCCCTCTTTTGGTTACCATGTATCCAAGGAACTTGCCTGACTTCATTCCAAAGTGACATTTGAGTGGGTTCAACTTCATATTGTATTCTTCTAGGATGTCAAATGCTTCCTTGAGGTCTCTACTGTGATCTTCGGCTTTCATCGACTTCACTACCATGTCGTCAATATAAACTTGCATGGTGTCCCCCAGTTTGTCTTTAAACATCCAATTCACTAATCTTTGATATGTCGCACCTGTATTTTTAAGACCAATAGGCATTACGGTGTAACAATATATACCTACACATTCATCGGGTGGGGCTCACTCATCAACAACTCGGCCTCCGTCACGTTCTGTTTCTAAATCAGGTTAGGATACGGCTCTAGAAGCTTCTGCTTTCTTGTCTCATGAGAGGCCGTATAAAATGCTTCCGTGAATGGAGCAGCAGAAATAGCTAAGTAACACTTTCATCGATGATTCCTAAAATCCTCTCAAGGCTTAGAAGGGAGCTGAACCATTTATCTCTATGAAATTTTTGGCAGAGGGACTCTAAAGGGAGGACGTGAAGCTACTACGGGAGAAAGGCAAGTAGAAGAGGGCTTATGCTTGATTGTAGAAAGTAGAACTCCCAGCCAGTAAAGTGAGACTTCTTGTTATCAACTGGATTATGTAGCTGCTACCTTATTTTTCAATATATGGTGGTGACTCCACTTTAGTAGAAGGTCTACCTCCGGATCTGTTATTGTCCATGCCCTAACCGTTGCTTCCGCTAGATCAATGGGATCCCATAGCAGTAGTTCTAGATCTACATTAGGAGTAGGGGGCTCTATCTTAAGGAGGTACGGACCCCTCCCATAATACGGTACGATGCAGCTGAAAAACTTAATAGGCTACCGTGGCTCGCTTCGCTTTTGTTGCGGAGCTCACTGCTTTTGGAGTAGTGCTTGCAGCTTGCTGCTTTCTGTTCAAGCAGAGCTCGCTGTCTACTCTACGAGTTGCCACAGCTTCGCCTACGCCACTTGTATATAGATAACAATAGCGCCCAAGATTTCCCCTTCGCGTAGTTCATTGAACCTTCTAACTTCACTCTGTGGCCTGTGCTAAAGAAGTGTGTCTTAACTAATTCCTTTGAACTCATTTCACCTATTCTACCTCTCGATATCGCCTCACCTTGCACCTTTTCTTTCTTTTCCTCATCCCATGATCCTTTCCCATGTCGTGGAAGTTTTTCGAGCCTCAACATATAAGCAACCTTCTATCTGGCCTCTGTACTAGTAGTGGAGTGGCTTGTTATTTTCAATCAGAAAAGGAAGATTGAGCAATGCAAAGGAGAAAGAAGTTGTCCCCTCTTATCTGGTAACCCGCCGCCGCATATGTCGAAAAAGAGGGAGCGGGGAAGGTAGAACAACTGTTTTACTTTGGCACATGAGGTGGCGGGTTGGTTCCATTTGGATTTGTTGAAATCCTGATGAAGCATCCATGAAAGTCAGGAGTTCATGGCCAGTCGTCGCATCTATCATAAAGTCGTTGTCTGGTAGAGGGAAAGGATCCTTAGGACAAGCCTTTTTGAGATCCATTTAATCTACAAACACTCTCCATTTTCCGTTTTTCTTTTGTACGACAACCACGTTAGCTAGCCATCTTGGGAAATTTACTTCCTTGATCATCCTTGTTTTGAGGAGCTTCTCTACTTCCTATTGGATGATTTGATTCCTTTTGGGTGCAAACTTCCTTCTTTTTCGTGTATTGGTCTGAAAGAAGGATCAATATTAAGCTTATGAATAATAATATCCTTGTTTATAATTGTCATATCTTCATGTTTCCATGCAAATGTCTTGCTTCTGGTATTTAAGAAATTCAGTGGATCTTGCTCGATCTACTCAGGCATTGAGGATCCTATGAGGACTTTGGCTTCAGGATCCTCGATTCCCATGGGCACTTCCTTTACATCTTGTTCCTTTGTCTCTAGAACATGTCATTCCCCCTTCCTTAATTTCTATGCTTGTTAGGGTTTGGTTGTAGATTTCATAGAGGTTTTGTAGAATTATTTTGATTCTTGTTGATCTCCCATGATCTTCACTGTCCCCCATGGAGTGGTCATCTTCACACACTGATGGTATGTTGATGGAAGCGTTTTCATCTCGTGGATCCATGGTCTACCTAGTATCACATTATAAGAAGATGGGCTATCAATAACACAGAAATTTTGTATGGATTTTACCCCTTCTATGTATATTGGTAGCTTTATTCACCAACTATGTGTTTTGTTTCCCCGCTAAATACTATGAGGACTGAGGATCTTTTGACCATCTCCGATTATGGGATGTTCATTCTTTACAGCGTGTCTAGGAGTACGATATTGACCGAGGATCCTCCGTCAACGGGGATCCTTCTGACGAAATGGTTGGCCATGTATAGTGTTATCACGAGTCCATCATGATGAGGATCCTGAATTCCTTCCCTGTCAGTCTCATTAAATGTAATTTCTTTTACACTGCTAACCATGGTATTCTTTCGTGGCATATCCTCATTTTCTATTTTGGAGACCTTGGGATGTCTTTTAGCCTGAAAATAAGAGGTGCCACAGATGTTAGATCCACCTAAAATAACGTTAATTATCTTAGCATCGGAGGGTGGAGATCCTGGTTTCTCGGGGATACTGTGATCGTCCTGGCTGTTTTCCTTAGATTTTTTTCTTTTTCTCCCAGTGATCTCTTCAAGGTGTCCTTTGCTAAGGAGGTAACTAATTTCTTTTCGTAAATCTATGCAGTCCTCCGTCATGTGGCCAATGTCTTCATGGTAAGCACACCATTTGGACTTGTCTTTCCAGGCGGTGGACTTGTTATCTCTGTTTGGTCATATTGCTTTATCTCCAAGATTTTGCATAGCATGAATTACACCTGAAATATCCACAGAAAAACAATAGTCGGTGATTTTAGGAAGTTCTTCTTCTTCTCCTCCATCTTCAAGGGCATTAAACCTATGATGATCCGGTTTGTAATCGGGCTTTGATTTGTAGGATCTTTGAGTCGAGGATTCAGCCTTCCTGTTGGGGTTCTCATATTGATCTGAAGGGTTGCTTCTCTTCTAGATCTCTCTATGCTCTTCGAGCCTTATGAACCTCAATGCCCGACATATGAATTCATCTAATCTTTTGCATGGGGTCATCATAAGGTCTTCGTAGAAGGTTGAATCCTTTCTTAATCCCATTTTGAAAGCTTCCACAGTGGTGGCCATTTCAATGTTGGGGATGCTCAAAGCTTCCCTGCCAAACCTGTTAACAAAGTCCCTAAGTTTTTCCTTAGGATCCTAAACCACCCGATATAGATCACTAGTAAGTTCCCCAAAATACCACACATATCTCATTAGTCTCTCATGGCTATACTCAGATAAGACCCTCCGTTCAATGTGTCTCAGTGAGACCCTCTGGTCCCACAACTCAGTTGGACCCTCCGGTACCTCAACTCGGCAACTCAATATAATACACAACATATAAATCACAAAGACAACAAGCAGGATATATCAATACACAGTATATGCACATAAGACCCTCCGGTCACACCTAGAATACCACTCAAGGTAAGTACAGTGAGAAGACTCAACTTGTAGAACTCGGATAATGTCAAACTTGAATCAATGGTCTAGCCTCCGCCTAACACAACGATAGTAATACCTAATTAATAAGGCTCTCACTCAAGCTAAACTAACCCTTCTACAAACTCACAGAAGGGAAAAAGACCATTTTACCCCTCTATGGCCTTATAGTCCACAAATTGACCAAACCCTAAAAGTCAACCGAAAGTCAACGGCATGGAGTACGCTGCGCGTACCAACCCTCTACGTTGGGCGTACTCAGCTGCCATGCAGACATCGGGGATACAAAACCCCTACGATGCGCATACTGGGATTACGCCCAACGTACGTCTCAGTTTCACTCTCCTCACATTTTAGGTCTTAATCAATTAAGACATTGACTCATATCATAGATCTGGACTCTCTAACATCTCTTAATCCATAAAGTCAGTGACTTTAGTCCTTTGCATAGCTGATTAGGTCACAAACACTCAAAGCATCCATCCTCTTTCCTCACGAAGCTCATATCTCATGCATGGCTTACTCCTAACGTCCAAGATTGGATTTTTATGACTCTACTCCACAAAATACACTAAAAGGGGATAGATCAAGGTCTCTTGAGCTTATTATCTCATAAAGTCTCCATCTTTTGGGACAAAAACCTAAAATACTCCATATAAATACACAAACCAAAAGAATGAGAAAGCATGAAGTTTTATACCTCTAAGTGAAGCTTTCCACACAGCTAAGCTCAGATCCAAAAGCCTGGACTCTCCTCCTTCTTCTCCAAAGCTTCTTCTCCACTTCAATAACACAAGATTCTTCTCACAAGCTCTCCGATGCACTCACAAGCTATAAGAACGAAGATTTAGGGTTAGGAGGGTTTGGTGTCTGGGAATGGTGGCCAGGAATAAGGCCATCATATCCTTTATATAGGGTCACACCCCAAATTAGGGTTTCTACTATGGGCCTAGTATCCCAGCGTACCCTCTGGTACGCCCAACGTACTAGGTGGCCTCCGCGTCAAATGCACACATATGAGTACGCTGAGCATACACTCTTGTACGCCCCGCGTACTCATTTACCACCTTTTCTCTACAAAGGGCCAAAATGGACAAATGCTCAATAGATCAAGGTTTATAAGGTATACCTGGCCTTGGGATGTTACAAAATAATTCTATTTTTATGATAATAAATGGCACATAAAATACGTATACTTCCTTCCATTCTACCCCGAGCACTAGTAGTTTCATAATAAAGATGAATATTTTCTCACCAATATGTAGTCCAACCATGTCATTTTTTGTTAGTTGAATTCCTAAAAATTAACTTTCTTTTCATGACAAATCTCTATAATCCACTTTCATTTATCCAAACTCCCTAACCCCCCAAATATTTATCGGTAACATATTCATTAGAAATCATCATCACCACTCATCCTTCTAATTATCTCTTTTAGATCACTTTCACAACCTTTCATATTGAACCTAATGCTTTATTAATGTCAGAGTGTTTACCAACTTTGTCAATGATGGAAAACCCACAACGTAGGTTTTGAAATAATGTTCCCAAGGAAAAAGCATATTGACCATTTATTCTTTATTCATTGGACGTTTTAGATATATATTTACTTTAGTTGTCCGTAATAATAAGCTTAAATGAATACCCTCTTTCTCTTATACCAAAATTGATCGGCACACCACCTGCTATGCACATGTAGCTAAAGGAATGAATCAACATGATTCTCTTTAGTTGACTATGATATCCTCACAATCGTGAAAGTACTTACTGAGTATTTACCATGTGATCTTATGTGACTTGGGATCTATACTCGAGGTAAAGTCACCATTTAGTCACAAGAAACTTTAACACAACAATCAATGATTGAATATAACACTGGGGTCACTAATGAATTTGTTTTTGTCACATATTTTGTCTTTGAAATCTAGCTAATTGCAATATACTCTAACATGATTATCAAATCCACTTAGATGTATTAATTAGTAGTCTTCCAAGCTAGTTATTTACTGAGAACATGAACTCCGACTGCTAAATAAAAATGTCTCTATTAGTAAGGAACTCACAATCAATGTAACTCTTTCATTAATTTCTTCCATACTATTAAATTTATCTATTTCTTCCTTTTAGGATTCTAAAGAATATTCTTGATTCTTTGATTAAATCCAAAATGATCTTATCAGACTTTTCATGCACAAGGCATAAAAGTCATTGCATTTACTAGGACGAACTCTATTAAGAATTATGCATATCAAGTTTCCTTAAGATTCCAAGTATTTGGCTTAAATCAATGATTTACTTAACTCTATAGTATATATTTCCTTGTTCCTCCCATGTGTTTCATAGAGAGACAATTCCTAAGATATGTAAATCTGTTACACTTAGCAAAGTTAGGACATTATTTCCTATTCAGTACAAGGGACAACATTGCTCCCACTAGCTTAGACATTTATATGGACTATCTTTTGTTTCTCGTAATTCAACTTTTTAATTTCCCATTGAAGCAAATGATCCAAACATGAGATGCTAGTTAAAATCGATCAATGGACTTCTCAAGCCTACATATCTTTCACAACCAGTCTTGGTTTGAATATATGTGTGTTTCTATTCATATTTGTCATCATTTGAATATCCACAAACACTAAGTTTTGGATAAATTTAAATTTCAAACAACATAGACTGAATCCCATTCCTCATAGCTTCCTATAATTTTGGCTTATGGGCCTTCCATAGCTTCCGATAGACAATAGACTCTAATCACAATCTATATATGACTCGTTTCCCATGTGACATGGAGTCAACAAGGTTAATGATGTCTTATATTAAATCTCTGTGGAAGAGGTAGAGAGATTTTATTTTTCATAATAGGTTTTAGCCTTAAGTTAAGTGTTAGTATTTTCTTTAGGTTCTTTGTTAACTGGTTCTTGAGTCTTATCAAGATCAATGTGGCTCCCACTATATTGCTTATAGAAAAACTTAGTTTGAGATGAATTGTGAAACAATATCATAATTCCATTAGATGATCGTTAACCTTTGATCAAGATTTTCACTATCCTATTGGATCTGAGTTTCTTATCATTTTGCCCAGTTGACTCTTAACTTTGTTTGTGACCAATTTGAACAGACAATTAGCATGAACTAATTCTAACAAATGACAGCATCGTGAGGTTATTTGTTCATCATTTATCTTAATATTATGAGATATGTATCAGTCAAAAGACTTGTGGTCTAATGACTTCCAAAATTCTATACAACTGAATATTTGGTGATGCACTACTCATTCACATATTCAAGATGATGATTAAACATTTTGGACCAATATGCATAGTGGTTAATCTAAATGGCCAATTAGTGTAAACTCCAATAGATATTCTGCCACTTGATGGTGTCATTTTCATCATTCTTCGCAATTAAGATTTGCATTCATCATAAGACTTAGGTTCAAATGATTTCCAAAATTCGATCCAACTAGATATTTGGTAATGTAACTCTAATTCATATGTTCGAGAAGATGATTCCATAATTTCACTTAATCTAACCAATGAATCTACATTGAATTATTGTTACTATACTAGTTTCAAAGACTTCATTGACTTACTTTTAAATAATAAAACATGTGAAACATTCTATATTTAAATGAGCTAGAACAATCTTACGAAACATTATATATAATATGTCAATCATAAGACTATAGATTTAACATTTAAGAGAACAAGTAATCTTATGATCCTAAGGACAGTAAAAGGAATCGATTTGATGTCCTTGATCATAATCACTTCTCTATGTTATAGTCTATTACTTCCTTTTGGTCACTACACATTCTTACAAATGTCAGTACTCATCCTTTAGTGAAGACTCCAGGATTTGAAGTAACATACGAATGGTGTTGTGGAGTAATTATTCTAATTATAGGGTAAACACTTGGAAGAATGAGTAGACTCTTGATCTTTAAGAATATTATAGGACCTCATTATTGATATCAATCAACTCTTCTTTAGGTTTTAGTGTAATTTAGATACTTTGAGCATATGTTCTTTTCTTAGTCCTTTTCTTAGTAATCAATTTAGCCTATCAGAATACGTCTCAGAATGGGCCAATCTATAGTCCTCGAAATTTGATGTTCAATTGGCTTTCTTCTTCTTGAAACTTCTTTCATGATTTCTAACCATAGGATAATTTGAAGCTTTGAGTTCTATGATTAGTTGTGTTAGTTCCAAAAGGTTCTCAACATGTTATGCAACTCAACAATGGATCTTTCCAAGTTGTTCATGCCTAGTCAAAATCACCTGATCTTAGCCAATTCCAACACGTGGAATTCTACATGTCTTTAATCTTATAAATGTACTTAATTATTTTGAAGTTTGTGGTCTCTTTACTTTTCCATGTTATTTCAAAGGAACTCAACATGCAATGTAGTTCCATAATGGATTTTTCCAGATTACTCATATCAGAATCACCTTATAGTATGTACTAGTTGGCTAGTTAGCTATGCTACCATAGTCAGCTCCCAACATGATGGAATCCCATATTACTTGAATTTTTACACATATATAACATTTTCTAATATGGATCTTTCCAAATTGTTCATATCAAATCAGAATCATCTTATTATATGCATATGTTAGCTACTTATTTATATTTCCATAATCGAATCCCAACTTTATGGAATTCCATGTAGCATCAAAGCTATCAAATTACTAACTTTATTTCATACTTGCTCCTTTCTATAGCTAAAGGTATGATCTTTCTTTTCGTCTCAAACCATGAACAAGATTGGTCAATCCTTCTAGCTTGTCCTTTTAGAGACTTTCAAAGCAGTTAACGTTTTATTGGATACTTTTAAGACATCAGTCTTTTAGTGGTTATACCTAGTTTGTTTTATTGATCCTTAATGAATAATTACCCAATTATAAAATTATTTCAAACAAGGCTATGATCGATATTTCACTTCATGATGTGAAGTGGATTAGCCGAAAATCACACCAAAAAGCTATTTAGGTAGACAAACGATTGTTAATCGCAATCTTTATGATATTCCTAGATCTTTCAAGATTTATTGACACTATGTCAATAGCATGTTAATCTCTTCTTATCCTCATTTAGCATTCATGATTGGATTAACAGAGGATCATGAATCTAAATGGTGAAACCGATCATGCGAAGCTACATCATATTCGGCTCAAGTAACGCTTGAGAATCACAACTGCCATATACTTTACTTTGAGAATTCTCATTTGACGTGCCCATAAACCACCCACATATAATGCCAAAAAGAAAACACGACAAGACGTAATTTCCATGGGAAGCATAAGATTCACATTTTTATATAAAGAGGGATTTTGTTTTAATACTTATAATGTTAATACTTTTAACAAGCCAAGTTTCCTATCAAACCTTTTCGGTAACTCTACTCACAAAACACAAGATGGTGGTGAGGTTGTTGAGCAAGAAATGTCACTTAAAAGCCGACCTTATTAGGAATCGAAGAGACCTCCTTAAATCTTAGCATTTAGAGTAGGTCAGCCTAGTCGTGGTCAGACTAACAATGATTTTAGAGCATGCGAGGATGCAATATTTGTATTTATGTCATATATATATATAAATACAATTTTACCATATATATATATATATATATATATATATATATATATATATATATATATATATATATATATTAAATTATGACCCGCGTTAAACGCGAGGAACATAAATTAAATACATATCACATTAATAAATGGTTTTGTCTTAGGTTGAATTTTAATAAAAAAAAATGTTAATCAGATTCATATTTAGAGTTTTTGAACCAAAATTATTAGATAAAAATATTTAATATTTATATTAGAGCAATTTGGTTTTTTAATATAGTAACTTTTAACATATATGATCTATGTGATCTTTGTTTTATCACAACATAATGCGACTTCTTGATTAAACAATGTTGTGTAAGTAGCTTTATGAATTGACTTTGTTCGGTGTACCAACCCCCATGGAGGCTCATATGGCTCTTTTCATATTGGCCCTGTAAAACCAAAAGCATCAATAAGTTGTTACATGTACAAACAACATTAAATTCTGCAAAGAAATTCGATAAACATTAAAAATAAAGTGAATTGTCATAACCATAAACATCAAATTCAGACATTGTAATTTGGTTGATTTCAAAGTATTTTTTCCTTATAAAAATTAAAATATGATTTTTCAAGCTACACCCAATCACATATACATATCTTCCGATCAAATAAATTATTACAAAAAGAAACATGTTATTAACAAAAATATAATATTAGTTTCATAATTTGCTAAAGGTTAACACTAATAAATAATAATGAACTTTCACAAATCTTGCATTTTGGTCACTACATCCAACTAACAAATGAAATTCGATTTAGAGGATTGATTCAAGAAGTGCATCCATAACTTCTTGTAGCTGAATTTTGGGAAATGTTAAGACCTACTGAGATATGAGGGAATGGTCTGTAAAGCTACGGTTGGTTTCTAGAGGGAAATAGAAATTCAAAATCGTTAGCACATATCTTTCATACCTGCTTCAATTATCAAATTTAGATCAAACTTGTCAAAATCAACTTATATATATATATATATATATATATATATATATATATATATATATATATATAACCCAGATATGTAACCTAACAATCAAACAACATATTTTTCATTGAAATAATTATCATAAATCTACAATTTACTCTTGATATATTATTCTTAAATTATATATTACCTTTTCATATTTAATGGTCACTAACACCTCTTTCTGCCTTACTGTTGTGACATGCATCTATATCGAAAATAAGAGAAGGAACTATAAAGAAGAATGTTGATAGAGTGATACTTCATTGAAAACACAACAAAATTATTCATAAAGCTGCTAGGATTCTTCTATAGACCGCTAGATGGTCTATATAGTGACAACTAATGTGGCATCCATGAGAACGCACCACTTAAAATAATAGTTTTGATTAATTTAAGTGAAAAAATCATTTAGAATGCTTACCAGTTGTAATTGTTTCTAGTTGGATGTAAACATTAACATTATTGCAGAGAAATGGGACTTCAAATGAACCCTACATAGCCAAATCAACATACAAGACAACACAAAAAGAAGCCTCACTTGGCATATACCCAAATTTCCAACAAATTTCAAAATTTTAAGGTTTTGTTGAACAATTTTTTCAATTTATCAGAATTTTATTTTATTACAACCTTATATAAGTAATCAAGAATCTAAATCAAGTGAAAGAATTAATTGTTCATTTAAATCTAGTAAAAAAATTACAATATTATGAAAGTTGCATATATTTTACATGTTTACTTATTGTCTTGGAGGTACCTAACCACTTGGATATGTACTATTATTTGATTAATTAATGCATAAATTACATTATAGAATATGACATTTAACGATTGTTCAAATTCATTTACACTTGATTTAACAGTACAAAATAGACAAATTTATACTCATAAAAGTATGCTTAATTCAACAAATTAAAATTAATAGAAAACTGAGTTTCTTGAAGAAACAATCAAATACATAAAAACGAATAAAAAACAAAGAAGGTTTGAAAATCATGTCAAAAAGGTATGACCAATAAATCTTTTTGGCACTTTTCAATATAGACATGGTTAATCTTTTCTCATCTTCAGGATAATAAGTACAAGTAAGTATAGAAAATAAATTTATAATCATAAAAATATGCTTAATTCAAAAAATTTGTTATCAAAGTTAATGGAAAGTATCTTTGTCGAAATAATCAATTATTAAGTATATAGGATATTACCACTAAGGGATTTTGAGTTTTGTATCATCCTCAAGCTTCAATAAAAACATCAACTAATGCTCATCACTTTCAAGTAAAAATCTATGCAATTTAAACTTAATTATAGTAAATCTAATCAATAACGTTATAGAAAAATGTAAGGTTAAGAATAATTACATAAAGTTATTGAGTTAGATAGTTAGAAATCGAGCAATTGTAATTTAACATGTATGAGACCGATTATTATCTTCAAATTGGAAGTATTTACTATATTAATAAGAATTAAATACAAGGTGATTGTTTTGACCTTGATGAATTTTGGTACCATCGATGTACACTGAGAAAGAAATAGAATAATTAAGAAGATATATCATGTTGATTTGCAAACATATAGGATGTTCGATGCATAAGTTATGACTTTAAATTTGGGGAGTATTTGAATTTTATTTTAGGGATAACAGAAATTGGTGAAGGTTTGAGGGGAAACATTGATGGACAACGTGTTTGACCAACCATTGGTCAAGATGACGTAAACAATTTGATCTAAGGTGGAAAAGGTATAAGTGAAACACAATCAAAAATATTTATTGCTTTAGATGATGAAATAAAGTTTCTCTTTTATAGAATTCAATCTTTTATTTTTTAAATATAAATGCCTTACACTTGGGTTGTGGTGACTTAGTAAGACATGTGGAAGATATGTGGATAACCTATTAACCTATGTTCAAATCATGGCACTACTCGCCTCTGTGGCCATGGAGATTCGCATGCAGTGACTTAAGGGCATGAAGCATAGCCTCATGTTCGCATCGGGGGAGTAGTCGGTGCGCGAAAGCTAGGCTAGAAACCCTCGTTAGAGAAGTTTCCTTTCCAAAAAAATGTAAACATCTTAGTCTTCGCTTCTCTTTAGCATGATTGTAATGAGTTTTATTATTTAAATCTGTAAAATTGTGGATATCATTAATATCTAAAAAATAATAATATTTCAATGGTAAAATTTTACTGATAAATTTATCAATGAATTCACAAGGAACTATAAATAATTGTTTTAGAACGGTTAAAAGGTTTATAAAAGTTTATAATTTCATAAAAAGTTGTAGTTTGCTAATATTAATATTGAAGTTGTAATGAATAACATTGTAACAATGCTGATAAATTCACATTCAAACGAAATAATAGAGTAAAAAATTATTAAAACTCTAAATTCATATGATTTGGAACCCAAAAGGTAAATAGATGAACATTTCATAAAACTCAAAATGTATTTAAATGATCAAAATTCTAACCCAAAAAACGAATAGTATGAAACAAAATAATCAAAAACCAAATAGTATGTAAACATAATATGAAATCAACTATACTCAAATCACCCAACTACTTATATAAAATCATGAAAATCATATATTGTTTTTCTTTCTTTGGTATTAACAGTTTTGACTTGTCTTCTCTACAAGTACGATATGTCATTGATGTTAATGATTGCTTGGTTGAGGACATTGTTTCCAGAGTATCAACATCGTAAACATCTTCCAAGTTGTGTTTTAATTCTTAATGTCTAGACACTTTTTTAAAGGATGTCCAATAAGTTAGTGCACTTGTTGCAATACTTTTATAAAGATTCGAAGCGGGTGTGACGTTATCACCAGTATACAAAACTGCATCCTAAATATAGAAAATAAATTCATATGTCAATCTAAAAGTTAATAATATTTTAAAGTATTTAAAATATTAGATTTAGTTATATTATATTTAAAACCTTTAAATTTAATGTGACTTGACATCCGAATTTAGTCGATAAAACGTTAAACGAATCGAATTACGGCGCCTATATTTGTAGTACATAGAAATATGTTAGTTGATCAACTAAAATATAAAAAATGAATCTAATAAGTGTAGTGTTTGTAGTATGTTTCGTAAAAGAATGTTACATGTTCGATGTTAATTTTTCTTTTCCAATTCAACAGTGATTTTATTATCAACATTGAAGTTTGAGATTGCATAACCATCAACATTGTTCTTCAAATTATAATGAGAAATTTGAATTTTGAACGCCAACTTTTTATCCAAAAGTAATTTCAAAGCAGACAGATAAATCTTCATATTACCCTCCTAAAAATGAAAAAATTAACGGTTATAAAAATAGACAGACAAAAAGTAAAAATTAGTTAATATGCATCTATATTTATAAGGAATGATAAAAAAAAAAAAAAAAAAAAAAAAAAAAAAAAAATCCTTAGAAGATAATTATCTAGTCCCCTAATAATTATCCATATAAATGGTAATTATTTTACTACTTAAATTGTCATCTTTTATCCTCCTGAAATTTCACTTAATTAATTAAAGACTATTAATTAACTAGGTGTAACCTCGCGCGTTGCACAAGAATGCATTTAAGTGGTTAAAATAATTATGGGAAAAAATAAAAATATGCTGAAATTTACGTTGTAGTCATGTTTTGGGCATTAACCGAATTATCAAATAACATAAAAATTCATCAACTTATATTTTGATACTATCTAATATAGTTATACCTTATAAATTTATTTTTACTTTTATAATATCCAATATATATTATAAGTTTTTGTATAAAATTAATATAAACTACTTTTATTATGTCCGATAATATTTTTTGGATAAAATAAGAAATAAGTTGTTTTGAATGAGCTATTAATAAACAATATTGAACTAATAAAATTTGTATTACACTATTTATATTACACTAAAACTTCTAAGGTTTCATATATGAACTTTCAAATATTAAACATTGAAATTAAGAATGAAGTTATACAAAATATATCATTATATATAAATGTCATCAAGAGTTTTAAAATAAGTCGATTAGTAAATATGATATTTAATTTTAATTACATATTTTGCAAGGCGTACGTTTGACTTTATGTTGGTGCGCTGAGAATGTTCTTCCTTAATTTGTACCTAAAAAATTAAGGTAAATAGGAATATAAAATAGATATTAGTAAACATTAATATAAAAATAATTAAAAAGGGTATGTGGATCTCCTACCACCGATTAAAAACAACATACATCTCTAGTGGTATCGATTCATATGTGAAATTAAAATAGTCATTCTATATACACCTTGTTTTCTAATTACATAAACAAATATGAGTAACCAAACATAAAAATGTTATCTTTATGTAGGAAAAATATTTTAGTTAACTAACAAATTAAATAATATAAGTTTAAGAGTTAGGAGTTTCAAAACATTAATATTTTTATTAATCAATCAATTAAGTAACACTTGTTGAAAATTTTACAATCATTATTAAAAAGCATTTGAAATATTAGATTTTAAATGAATTTTGGTTGAAGTGTTTAGACCTCTCTCTCTATCTATCTATCTCTCCCTCTCTCTCTCTCTCTCTTTATATATATATATATATATATATATATATATATATATATATATATATATATATATATATATATATATATATTGAGAGAGAGAGTGAGAAAGATGGAAAGTATAACATATGTATGAGTTTTAATAAATTATCCTTTTGAAACAGTATAATTACAAAAAAAAAAAAAAAAAAAAAAAAAAAAAAAAAAAAAAAACATATTTAAAATATTTAATTAAATATTTTCGACATTACCCTATATAACATATGATCAATTTATTAAAGATTAAACCACAATATACAACGATTGTATTACAATAATCCAAAAACGAAGAAAATATAAAAACGAATTAGTATAACAAACTTACAAATTAAAAGCTCTAATATAATAGCATATCTCCAAAACTGGTAATAAGAACTCAACCAAACACAAAAACTTTTAAGTTTTTTTCATTCTGAAATTTGTATATGATTTGTATGCATGTTTTCCTAAAAGATTGATCATTTTATAGTAAATTTTTCACTAAATGCTAATTAAACATAATATAAGTTATAAAACTTTTGAGTGTTAAATTATAATTAAGAAAACTTTTGAGTTGCATTAATTAAAAAAAAGGGTTTCGAATGAATGTGGTTTGAGAAAGTTAAAAAAGGGGGTTTCAAATGCATGAGATTCAAGAAAAAAAAAACTAGTTTTATAAGTATGTATGATACACAAATCAAGTCCCTATAAATTTTCATTGTCCTTTATTGCTTATGACTATGGGTACCATTCTCCATCAATAAGTTCAATGTTGCCTTTTCATTGGGTTGTAAATGTTTGTGCTCATTATTTTCATCCATAGGGGTTGAAAAATGACCAATCGACTTAGAGTGAGCTCCCTTTGTAGAAAGTCCTCATTTCTTTCCATCTCAATCTCTTTATATACTTTAGTATCTTCTCTTTCTGTGAACATCAACAAGGTTGGGTTGACATTGTTGTTGAAGCTTTATGTCATACGAAATAAATTTTAAATCCCCTTCGTCCTCCAATTATCCGCTTTATCCGGCTCATCACCGCAATTATTAAACACATGCTAATCTTTCTTTTCTTGTTTGGCTCTTTTATTCATAACAAAATTAGGCAATCGGCCATTCACCTCTTTGACACGAATACTATGAGATATCCCATCAACTACTACAACAAGAGTTTTCGACATTAAATTCATATAAGAAGAACGAACACATACCCAAGTATTACACGCAATAGACTCTTGCGAATCATCAAAGTGAACAAAATGACCCCACTTAATCGTGATTTTAAGAAGAGAGTCATTGCACCATGCCTTTTGTGGAATGCCTTCTACTTCAATCCAAATCAAACTCTCCGTTAGACAAAAATATCTACTCCATGGTATCATTCTATAAAAAATGATTGCATTCAAACACTTGTTTTATAATTATTTTGGGCGTGCTATGAATGGGACTCTAAAAAAAATCCACATCCCCTAATGTAACCTTCATTGTTGGAAATAATAATGATGTTTTTAACAGAAAATATCTATTTAACATGCCAAATAAATAGCAAGACACCAACTAATGGTTAACCACATAGTCACCATAGTCCAAAAGAACTACCGAATACGATTCCTCCTTCGTAGCATTAAAAAAGTGTCCCCTTGTTAAAGCCCTCTTTGTAGCCAAGATTTTACCAAGTTTTCAGCCACTTTAATAAATCCAAGAAAACCTAAGATGCGTTTAGTTATGAAAATTTATTTTTATTTTCTAATTAAATATTTTCAAAAAATATAATTGAGTTTTATTTTTAGTTTTCAATCAAGTTTTAAAAAATACATTTGTTTGGAACCCATAGAGTTTTCATTTTTTATCTTAGAAATTTAGAAAACTTTAAAAAAATTATAAAAATCACTTTTTTAATTTAGATACAATCTCGAAAACATAAAATTTTCATTTTCTTGTAAAATTTTTGAAAAGTGAATAACCGAATGTATTTTCAAATTTTTCATTTTGATTTGAAATTTTCATTGAAAAAACTAAAAAAAAATCCGAAAGATTTTACTAAATTTCATCACCTCTCTCCATATAGACGTCTTCTACCATACCTTATTTTGCACAAACATCCCATAAATCACGGTTACTACATTTTAGGATGAAAAATATTAATTGCTCGGTAGCCATGAAGTTTTGGCCAAATAAACATCTAAAATAATTTCCAGTTAATAACGAACTTCCATACTAGAGTGGGAATGCTACATAAATACAGAAAACATCTTGAACAATATTCAAGTTCACTACTAAAACATATCACATGACTTTTTTGGAGGTACAAAGAAAAATTCAAAATTCTATAGACAAATATCGTTTCAATAAAGCAAATAAATTTTGTTTTGTAATTATCTAACACAGATCTAATAGATGAGTACAATATTCTCACCAGAAAAATAGTACTTAGCACCACAAGAGTAGTACCATACCCCTATTAAATATGGCAAGTGCACCAAAACCAATAATCTCACCTTATTGCACTCTTCTTTATAATGGTACATATATAGATATATATACATATAGGTATAAACTTACACATATTAAAGATAATGGGTCCCATATCATCACTACCATTGGCCCCACTTGTTTTGTGTGGCCCCACCACATTGTCTTCCATCATTTCAACCACATTTACTAATAACTAATTGCTACTTTGAATTGTTTTCAAATTTAAGATCGAAATAACTAGATTGATGCCCAATATCAGAAAAGAAAACCAATAATTTAATAACAATCACTTCAAAAAACAAACTTAAAATGGGGAAGAAATGGGGGAAACTTTCTTTTGTTTCTTAAAACCCCCAATCTCATTTTATATTATTTCTGTTTTTTTTTTCAACATATGAACACATATAAACATCAAGCTCATAATCCATCATCATAACCATGATCATCATCGTCATCATCCCCCACTCACTAGTGTCACTAACATCTCATTCTTCCCCTAAGCTTTGATAAAATATTATCATCTATATATTACTCCCCTAAGATCATAATTTAAAAAACCCTAATCCATCTTCAGGATCAAGTAAAAGTAAAACAAAAGGGAAACAACTAAAGCTAAAGAAAACCCCATCTCTCTTGGTCCTGCTTGATGGAAACTAGTGGTGACGGAGCCGCCATGCCACCACCATCCACCGCCACCCACCGCCATCCGCCTGAGGTTTCTTCTCACATGATGCTGCAACTTGAGGTATTTTCATCACTGAAGTAGTGTGTGATAGGGTCACCCTGTGGTGGGTGGGGGTAGGGGTAGGGTGGGTAAGGTTGATATGGTGGTGGCTGCATATAGTTGACCGCCGGTGGTGGCCGGGCATACATCATTGGGTGGAATCTTTCATTACCGTTCGGGTTTTGCTGATTCATCATTGCCGCCATTTGTTGCTGGTAATAAGGGTTATTAGCCATGGATTCCGGTGCACCACCTTGGAAATATCCACCAGCACCGGCGGCACCACCGCCGCCACCGCCACCGTGCATTCCAGCACCAGCTGGAAGTCCTTGAACAGCTTGCATGTTACCCATATGACCCATGGATGCATTCATTTGACCCATTTGACCCATTTGATTCCCCATCTGTTGTTGACCCATTCGAGGACCCATCTGACTGTTCATAGGCATGTTTCCCATGAGCCCCACATTACCCCCACCACCACTCATCGCCATCATGTTTGGCATGCCATGTATTCCATCATTCATCCCACCTTTCTTACCTCCATTAACGTTCATGTTCATGTTGCCACCACCACCGCCGCCGCCGCCGCCGCCGCCCCCACCGCCTTGGCCGCCACCACCACCATTATTCTTATTTTGACCGCCACCACCATTCTTATTTTGACCATCTTGAGGAGGTCCACCATTTTTACCACCATTCTTACCTCCTCCGCCACTCTGATTTTGGTTTCCACCATTGTTTCCGGCACCACCTTTCTTTCCACCACCATTCATCTGTACAGGAACACTACCACCACCACCACCACCACCACCTCCTCCTCCTCCTCCTCCACCTTTCTTTCCACCACCGCCGTTATTACCCATCTGGGGAGCCGGAGCACCTTTCATCTGCTGCTGAGGTGGCATCTGACCACCCTTCATTTGCTGCTGTGGCATCGGACCACCACCTTTCATGAGATGCGGTGGTATTTGTCCGTTCTTCATATTCATAAACTGTGGCGGAATCTGCCCACTTTTCATGAGCTGTGGTAACATATTAGCCATCTGACCTTGAGGACCTCCGCCACCCATCATCACCGGTTTCTTCACAGGAACGTCATCCAAATCATCATCAAACTCATCATCATCATCATAATCATCATCAAACTCATCATCTTCATCATCGTAATCATCTTCACTCCCATCATCCTCAATAACTTTCACATTCTTCTGTGCATTCTTTCCGCCGCCGCCACCACCACCACCTCCGGGGTTGTTACCAAAAGGGGGCATTTTCATGTCCTTAAATTGGGGATGCATCTTCAGATCTTGAAACCCTTTCATTTGTTGAAGCTGTTGAAACTGTTGAAGTTGTTGTGGCGTCGGACCACCGCCTTGCTGCGGTGGTTGCTGGTGGCCTCCTCCTTTACCTTGCTGCTGCTGATTATTATTGTTATTATTGTTTCCACCGCCTTTCTGCCCCTGGTTTTTGTTATTTCCGGCACCACCGCCACCACCACCGCCTTTACCACCGTCAATCTGCATGTTCTTAAATTGATTGTTGATCTGTGGATTTGGCTTCGTCGTCGGAGCACCCCAAACCTCCGCAAGCTTTCCGCTTTTAGCAAGCCTCTTGATGAGTGTGTCTGGATCAACATCTCCCGATACTGTCACCTTCCCCTGTTCTGGATCTATTTTGATGGTGTAAACTCCTGCTCACCAAAGTAAAATTAAACCAACAAAAACATCAAATAACCATAACCCAATTCAGATTCAACATTAAAATCATTAAATTTACAGGATTTAATCAAAATACCCTCGATTTTCTGAAGGATTTTCTTCACTTTTCGCTTGCAGCCATCACAGTGGATGTTCACTTTCAGAGAGGTAGTCTGCATGGACAAACAAACAAGAAAACAATGGCTTGATGAAATAAACAAGAGTGAAGTTCAAGATTCAAAACACCATTGAATTGAAGAAGAAATTTTACTGAAATCCGACAAAAAGAAAAAGGGGAAAGAGGCATCTTTTGTTTGTATACATTTTAATTGAAATTAATTGTGAACAGACTGTTTGGTGAGAGAAAAAGAGAGAGATAGAGTTGAAAATCAAGGCAAATGTAAAAGCGAGTCTGAAGATTTTTGAGTTCAAAACACGCAAAGCATTGAAAGAAGCAATATACAGATATTCATAAACAAATTCGTATAATAAAAACACACTTTTTTCTTCACACACTAACAAATTTAAGAAGGTTATGTTATTATGTATGTACCTGAATCTTCACGAACTCTTCTTTACTCATACTTTGAGGTAACACAAACAAAATCCAGAAAGAAAAGAGAAAAGAAAAATGTAAAACGAAACTGAGGAAATGTGATTGTGGGTTTTACAGATCTGAAGTGACAAGAAACAAAGAAGAAACAGAAAAGGGAAGAACAATCAAGAATTTGTTGTGAAAATTAAGGAAGCTAAAAATGGAGATATTTTAGTTTCTTTGATTTGAGTGAAATGAGGAAGAGAGAAGCCAAAAGGGTTCTTCTGGTTATACAACAAAGAGAACTTTGACAACAAGATTCAGAGGCGGTGGGTAGACATTAAAAAACCTCTCTCTGTGGTTTTCCTATTTCAGAGATGGAGATGATGCACAGAGACCTTTCTCTCTCTCTCTCTCTATCTCTATCTCTCACTGGGTTTTTTTAGGTTTATTTATTTGAGTTTTCTTTTCAATGGGTTTTATTTATAGTAAATTAGCGGCTAAGCCGGCTATTGTAAATGACTCGGCTATGGCTCACTCTCTTTTTTGATGAATTCACATTATCTTATTTTGCTAAATATATGAAACATGGTAATCCATCACCAGATTTGAAAGTACTTAAATGTCAGATCCCTTTCCCCAAAATTATGAAATTTATCTCGCTGGATTTCATTATGAAATTTTGAATAATCGGAATTAGATGATTTATTGTAGTGGTATTCTCACTAAAACTGGCTATTAAAGTTGGTAGTGGGTACTTACAAAATACCAAAAATAATTTTTTGTGACATACAATAAAACAGCAATAATGTCCTTTGCGAGAATCATTTTTTTCAGAGGTACAACAGTTAAAACTTGCTATGTCATCGTCGGTAATAAATGAAGTTCGTGATAAGAATTATATCATGTGTTAATTTTGTTTATTCTCTATTTGCAATTGTGTATTCGTAAGTATATATATTTTTTTTCTCAAAGCATTAAGAAATTAAGAACGTTTATAGCTTGAGGCACATACTTTGATATTTTTGTTTACTTTAGGGATTGGAGATTTTAGGATTTGTTGCATATATATGAAATTTGCAATGTAACTCTTGGCCTTGTTTGATTTTGTGGTTATTGATTTATTATCTTGATTTGATTGTGTTTTCATATATTAACTCATAAGTGTGTAGTGACCAATGTTTAAAATCCAGTAGATAACTTGTTGACTAATATTCAAATTATGTTATCCTGGTATTACTCAGCACTTACGATTGTGGCATAGTTTCATGTTTACAACAGAAAATTAGTAGGTACACAAAAGCTATTCCGAAATCCTTGTTAGGGAAATTCCGATTGCAAAAAATAATACCTATAAACAAGGTTTAAGTCCGGTAGTAAAAAAAGCAATTCAAACGATAAAATACATGGTATGACATTTAAAACAAAGTCCAAAAAGGAACTTAGAATGACATGAGGAGCATGATTTCACTTCAACATGGTTATCTATAGTATATATTATTATAAGTATTTTGAATTAATCAACACTTATCAAGAGTTATTTTGGTTAGTTTGTTGATACAAAAGTTGGTTTTTTAATTCAATATTGTTATGGATTATTTTTATGGCATTCGCATTTTATGTAGTTATTGAGATTAAATACAGGGTTAATGTCATTTTAGTTCTATTAATTTTTTTCATTTGCTTTAAAATGTTACTAAATTTTTTTTTCATTGAAAAGAAATAAAGTCCAATTTAAAATGTTTAAAAAACCATTTTTGATGAAACAATCGGGTAAGCCGGTTGTTTGTAGGCCACACAGCTTAAATAAAATGTCATGTAATCTTTTAGGTTTAATTTTATACTGAATGGAAACTAAAAGGAAAAATAAAAAAATAATCCCCCTCCCCAACCAGACAGTGCCTACGTTCCCATCTTCTTCTTTGATTCTGACAATAGAAGAGTTGTAGATATGGGAAGATTCAATTGGATCAAAAGGAGCTGACAATTCATGTATGGAGTAGCGAACACAATAAAAACAATAGCTAAAAAGTTGTTGAATTCGCACCTGAGAGCCAAAATGCAACGAATATACCGCCTGAGCACTTCCGAGGCATGTAGAGTTATCGACGCTCTACGGTGGAACACGATGGTCAAATCTGTCGACCTAAAATCGATTACATTTCGAGGAAGAAGAACGAAGATAGGGAGGGATGGATTGATAGTGATCTTGCAGATGATTAACACTAATCAAAGTGTAACGAGATTAGGGATATTTGAATATCATAGTTTATGACCACAAGATATAATTAGAATTTTTAAGAACTTTGGGATAAATGCTAGTTTGAAGTGTTTTTCATTGCAAAGTTGTAAAGGGGTTTATGGTGATTTAGTGTTGAAGACGATAATGGAGACTTTACAGGTAAATCATTGGAAGAAGAGTTTAAACTGAGCAATACAATTCCAAACAGCACCAATAAACATGTTCATGTCTTTATAATTAGGGATTTGAATATGTCTTTCACCATTTTCATTAATTGAAGAACGAATAGAAAAACAGATTTGAAGTGAACAGGTAAAAACGAGAGTTGGTGGGTAAGGTGTTTCTCCACATCAGTAGCTCCTATTATGTGTAGCACTTTAACTTCTTACACCGATATAGGGATTCAATTAACATGTAAAAAACGATTTTATTCCCTTAGAGTTTAAAAAAAGAAATAAATAAATAAATAAATAAAAACCTTGAGCGGCCTTTTAAAATAAATAGAAAAGTTTGTTGCGTTAAAATGACATTAACCCATTAAATACACATTTACTTTTCACAGATGGTGGTGAGGTTTCATTTTCATGGGTTGTTTGTATCACAAATTGAACGTTAAGAAACATAATTTTACAATTTTTTTCATAAAAGTTTGTTTTATATCTAGGGGTGTGCTCGACAAAACTAACTGGAAAGTGGGAAGCGGATAGCTGGTAGTCGGTAGCGTCTGGTTAAAAGCTACGTGAGATAACTTTTAGATTTGAAACATTTTGTTTAAACTAAACGTTAGAATCTTGTAATGTTAAACAATGTTTTTTGTTCAAAACAGAGTGTTTTGTTGAACTCTAAACTCTAGAAACTCTCAAATATTTCGTACCAAACATGCCTAAAACTAAGATATAAAATAATAATTATGTATAGTAATATAAAATATTGATATAAAACTTATCATGGTCTTAATTTTTATTGTTCTTAATGGATTAGAAATGGAAATTTCGTATTAAACTATAATCCAACATAATTAGCATATAGATGTAAAGTTATTATGATAAGACAAAATTACAAAATGTTCTCTATAGTTTGCCAAAATTAAAAAAGTCAGTTCCTAGTCTCTATTATTTTTTTTGATGCAAATGGTCCTTGTGGTTTGCAAAACTTGCAAAGTTGACCCTTTTTACTAACATCGTTACTAAAACGCCGTTAGAGACTGAATCTGTAAGGATATTTTTCGTCTTTTCAAATATAAATGGACTAAATTCATGACATTTAATAAACCATAGGGACTATTTTTGAAATTTCTTTGAAAAACACAATTAAATTGTTAGAGGAGGGATTGAACTCTTGACCGCCACCTTTTTATTTTGCCCACTTAACAATTTGAGCTAAAGGTTCACTTGGTTTTAACCTTCTAAAAGTCATTTACATTATAATAAATCAATAAAACATAAACAATAAATAAATTAAAAAAACATTTTTTTACATAATTTTTTTAATAAAACAAAATGTATTTTAGCGTATTATAAAAAATATGTTTAGAAAAAGTATTTATTTTTATGTAGTATTTTACATAAAATGTTTTTTTTAATAAAACGTTTCTTTTACATATTTTATTTTTATGAATTTATTTTATATAAAATGTTTTTTTATGTCTTTAAAAAAATATGTTTTCATATAAAATGTTATTACGTAGTAATGAAAGACAAAATCGGTCGAATTGTTTTTTTTTTTGCCCAATCGATTTTCGAAAAACCGTTTTTCGGTTAAAAAAAACTTAACATCAATTTTGTTATATGTATTTAAACAATTAGTATTTTTTTTTTATTTCAAAAGTAGTGTTAATTATTGTTATTTTAAGAAAATATATCTTTATTTCTTTTTATCGTCATTTTAACCATACGATTTGGAACTAGCGGTTAAGTTGAAATACGTATTTTAAATAAGACATATAACCAAATAGGTTTTATAAGTGTTTTTAAATACATATAACCGAAAAACGATTTTTAGAAATACATAAAACAACATATTTTACCTTAAATAAATACATAAAAATATGTTTTATTTATTATTGGGTAAATTACACCTATTGTCCTTCGTGTATATGCTAAAAAACATGTTTAGTCCCTATTTTCAAAAATTAACTCAGACCATCCCTGTATTATGTTTTTTTCACTCGGGCAGTCCCTGAAGACATAAAATGACTATTTTACCCTTAGTAATTTCTTTTTTATATTGTTATTATTTGTTTATCATTTTTTAAAATTGAAAAAAGAATAAAATAAAATAAATATCCCCCCCCCCCCCTCAATTACACGTTCAACCCTACTCTTTCCCTTCAGTTCCCAACATCCCCTTACACCTTGGCCGGGCACCAGAAGGAGTGTAGATGGGAGCACAGAAGTGGCAATGACGACTCCATCTTCATCAGTCTTCTAACAACCACCAACCTTATTTTCTGTCCCTTTTTCCCTCTCTCTCTCTCTCTCTCTCGTACCATCACACATGAAATCCCCAAATAGAGCTCCAATCTTACATAGACGATGGTTCCGACACCCTATGGTTCTTTATCTCACACGGATGGAGGCATTTCAGAAATCAAGATTGATTCATTTGAAATCGAAGAAATAGTTGTATGCTTCTTTTATTCAAACTCGTTTGAGACGGTGGTAGAATATACGGATATCGATAGGGAAGAAGATGATGTTGGTGGCAACAAAGAAGGTCTCGTCGAAGCCTTACCAGAGACACTCCACGTAGTAATCAGATTTGCATCACCGTCACTCATCTCCTCCCCCATCTTTCCTGCCGCCTGCTTTCAGGTTAAGAACCTTAAATCCTTTCCTGATTTCGAATTAAACATTGCCATGCCCAAATTCTTCCTTCCTTATTTGCCTTGATTATTCATTCCTAATTTGCTGATGGATTTTCCGATGGAAGCTGTTGGTGGTGTTAACAGTAAATGTGGATGGTTCAATGGTGGCTTGAGTATAGGTTGCTAGTTTGGTGAATAAGGTGGTAGTTTCTAATTTTTTTTAGTGAAACACTTGCTTTGAACAGAGGAGTGAATGGGATGAAGTGAGGGGTGGAAGTGGTGCTCTATTTTCCGGTGAGGGTGGTGATGATGCTATAATTTCCGGAGGTGGTGTAGATTACCTGTGGTGATGGTGGTCAGGTCTTCAACAAAATAGAAAAATAATTAAAATAAAATTTAATAATTAAAAATGTCAAAAATGTTAAAAATAAATGAAAAGGTAAAGGAAAAGGGCATTGTAGTCTTTTTATGTGTCATAAGGGATTAAACGTGCAAATTTAAACTAACAAGGGATGAAATGTGCAACTTTTAACGACACGAGGGACGGTCCGAGTTAATTTTTGAAAATAGAGACTAAACACACTTTCGATTGGTGTAATTTACCCTTTATTATTTATGTATTATCGGTTTTATTATTGTATATATGAGTTTTAGAAAGAAAAAAATACGTTTGTTTTATTTAAAATGTTTTTTTTTTTTTTGTAATTTACTTATTTTTTTATAATACGAAAAACACGTTTTATTTTATTTAAAAAAAGTATATGTAAAAAAATGTTTTTTGTAATTTATTTATTGTTTACGTTTTATTAAAAAAACACATTTTATGTAAAATAAATACATAAAAATAAATACTTTTTCTAAACGTATTTTTTTATAATATGCTAAAATACATTTTGTTTTATTAAATAAAAACTATGTAAAAAATGTTTTTTTTAATTTATTTTTTATTTTTTAGCGGTTTATTATTATATAAATGAATTTTAGAAGGTAAAAACCAAGTGAGCCTTTAGCTCAAGTGGTTAAGTTACCGGGAAAAATAGAATGGTGGAGGTCATCCCTCCCCCTAGCAATTTAATTGTCTTTTTTCAAAGAATTTTCAAAAATGGTCTTGTGGTTTATCAAATCTCACGAATTCAGTCCCTTTATACTTGAAAATATGAAAATACCCTGACAGATTCAGCCCCTAACAATGTTTGATGAGTTCAAAACTCTTAGATCGTTTAGATCTTTCACAAGTGCGATAAAAGAATTCTAACAGTTTAAGAACAAATTAAGAACGAACACAGAACAGAATCAAATAAGAGCTTATGATTCAAAACTGAGTCACGCCTCAGCAGAGCTCGATGAAGAACTTCCGCTGTAGAGGCGAGCTAGGGTTTATAGAATAGTAAATACGAAAAACAATGAAAGCGCTCTCTTCTAAGCCTGCATGCATGCAGCTTAAATACTAAACCCTAATGCAAAATAATGCACGGCTGGACAGGCCCAATACCAGCAACTAAACTAGGCTATGGACCGAGCCCATTACGCAATCCTCTAGACTCAACAATCTCCCCCTTTGCATCAAATGAGGCGAGAGATTATTTCTTCTGAGCAGGTCTCACCGTCTTTATAACTTTGAACAATTTAGGAATAATGGCGAGAAGAGTCTGTCGGAATAGAATGTACCACCTCAGCATGTCGACGAACAGCTTTTTATCAGCAGCAGTGTTCTGGTCGCACCTTTGTATAATCTCCAATACATGCTCGAGACAGGACGTCTAGAAAAGGTGTTTTTCAACAAGTGCGAACATGCACTTTTGACCTTCGCCCCTGAGAAACATTACTGTGTGATACTTGGAATCAATCTTCCCCTTAATCATGGAATTAACATTGCCAGCTCTGCCCATCGGTTTGATCGTTAGTCGCTTGTGTATGGCAGATGCAATTTCCTGGTCCATCTTCGCTACCTCATGTATGTAGCAAACAAGCATACGCTTGACGTGATCAATAATTGGCTGATACTCCTGAGGATTTAATAAAAGTATATTGTTTTGGAGTATCCAGTCATGGGGGTTGAGGTTCGATAGATCAACAAGGGAAAAGTGGTGAACAGAGCCTTCGGTTCCTCTAGTCACTCTGAACTTGACATTGATGAATTTCGCTGCTGAATAGGGCTTCATCACCTTGACGGTGGTTATCTTCTTCAAACTCCATGTCTGGTATTGAGGTTGAGCAAACTCCAAGTAAAACTCTAACAGATCCATGTCTACCTTCGGGTCTGGAGATGGAATGGCAGCAGTGGAGTTGAAACAATGGAAAACGAATGCCTTTCTAGTGATTGGCATATCAAACTGCGCATCCCTAGAGTTGTCAAGGCTGAATGACATTATAGGTTCGAGCCATAGAGCAGCTGGCTCGTCAATCGCACATCTCTGAAGCGATTCTTTAGTCCATTTAGGGAACATGGCCTTTTTCTTTTCAAGGAGCTCCGCCTCCTTTTCGCTTCTGTTCTAGCTCAGCCCTCTCCTTCATGGACATTTCTCCAATTCGTTTTTCTGAAGAATCAACCTTTGGGACAGGCTTCCTAAGAACTTCAACGTAGACATCATCTTCTTCGTTGTCGGTATCATCTTCACCGATTTTCTTCTCCTTATTACTGACCGAAGCTTCATTACCCTTCGGTTCAGCAGCTGGCTTGGAGGTAGACGGAGGAGGTTGATTTGTTTCTTGCTTTTCTTGCTTCAACTCTTTCTCTCCCCTCTGTTGCGGTTGGACACCAGTCACCGGAACACCCTCGATACGACTGAGGACGTCTAGTGTCGGTCGGAGCTTTTCTGCCAAATGCCTTCGGGTGTTGATAGTGACAAGGGGATCATGACCTTCAATTAGATAAAGAAGGATGGAGTGAACATCTGCAGCAGAGCTACTTATAACCTCCCTCTCTGACATGAGGTCATCAATCTCAGCATGAGCAGTTCACAGCTTGTGAGTTTGCAATTTAAGCTGATTTGTGCGTCTGGCAAGCTCATCCATAACACCATTTTCCATACCTAAGTCCGCTTGTAGTTGAGATAAGCATTCATTGACATTAGAATGGAACACGTCATTCGCCTGTTCAATAGCAAGGCGTGCTGCTTCAACCTTCGAGCATTCAGACTGAAGAGTCTGTTGAAGAGTTTCTATAGAAGAAGTAACTGTAGTAGCATTCTTGGCAGCAGCAGCCTGCAAAGAATCTAAAAATATTTGAGCCTGGGAAACTAGTTTATCAACTTTTGCGGTCGCTTCCTTGCACTCCTTTGTAGAGGCATCAACAGCACGAGAGGCCTGTTGACACTAAGAAGTGGAGGCTTCAATAGCCTTGGCTGCAGCAGTTAAGGAGGCTGAATGTTCAGTAGCAACTGAGGAGAAAATGGCCTTCAATGTAGCATCTGAATAAGCCTCGGAGGAAGAGGAGGAAAGCAGTTGATCTAGCTTGTTGTTTACTGCTTTGAGATGACGTTTGGTGATAGGCTCATCATCATCATCCTCACTCTGGACTCGATAAGGACTGAAGTATGTAGAGTCGAACTCCAAGTCCTCACCGCCCAAAACTGGGGTTGTTTATGTAGAAGGTGTGGGAGATAAGGGTTTAGAAGTAGTTGGAGGTTTGGTTGTAGGTGGAGGTTCGGTTGTAAAAGTAGGTTCGGTTACTGGTGGTTTGGGAATAGTGAAGGTAGGCTTTGTGGTGGTGGTAGAGGTTGTATCTGTGAAAATGGGAGTGGGAATAGGTATTGAAGTGAAGGGTTGAGAGGTGGTTGTTTGAGAGATAGGAGGGATAGAAGCAGAAATTGTAACAGGTGGAGGTGAAGTAGGCAAAAAACGAACCATAATTTCTGGAGTAGGGGTGCGAGGTGGAGTATCGCCTCGACCCGAAACCTCTTCATCAGAACTTTCGTTCTCAGAGTCTAAAGATGGAGCGTTCTTCTGCCTAGGAGGAACATATTCTGAATCCGAACTGCTTGAGGATTGAAGAATAAGTTTCCTAGCAGGCTTCTGCTGCTTTTTAGGTTGAGGTTGAGAAGGAGCAGCTTTATCAGTCTTCCTCTTCTTAGGGGTCTGCCCCTTGGATGGTTTTGTTACAGGTCCCTCCTTCTGTGATTCAGGTTTGTTGCCCCTTTTGGTTGGTTTATCAGCTTCTTCAATTGAACGAAGCATCGCCGGCGTAAGTTCACGTGGACCAACAACTTTACGCTTCTTGTACTGCTGAAGTACGTTACTGGTTGCAGAGATACAACCAAGCATGGTTTCAGGAATTGAGCCGATGTACGAAAACTTTGTGGGGTCAGTAACGATGATCTTCGTCGTATGAAAGGTGGCGATGGAGGAAAGCAAGGAATCCGCCATAATAGGGACACGATTACGATCCATTGCCCACTTGGTGATAATGGTCCAGAAACGCCCACATGAAATTTTTGAGTGCTTTGACGAAGAGAGTAGACTTTGAACTAGTTGCTTCCAAATTATAGACCCATAGTCAAGGTTGAGCCCGCTGTACAACCCATACATCACCGTCATAAAGGCTTTGCTAGCACCATCAGAACCAGCACTTCACTCAGATAAACCCTTGAATAAAAGAGTGAATAGGCCATTCCATTGAGGAGGAAGGCAGGACTTCTTGAACTTCGTGACGGTAGTTAGGGTTTCAGTATACCCCATCTGATAAAACATGGTAAACAGGTGACCAGTAGTAATGGAGTCAGGGTTTACCAGTGACATATCTTGTGAGAGACCGATTAGGGCATAGAATCCACTCTTAGAGATAGAGACCTTCTCATCGTGATGCTCGAAGTGGATACGTTCATTGGCCTTGTCGTAGAACACCGTAGAGTAGACATGGGATAAGAATGACATTGGCACAATTTCAACCTTTGTCAGTACATCGACGAGTGGAGAGTATTTGAGACACTCAACCACATACAACATGTACGACTCATAAACAAAGGGAGTGAGATCGATGATTAGGTTTTGTTGGGGTTTTATTGTGAGTAGGGGTTGACGAACTGAGGTATCATGAACAAATGAAGAATCTGCCATTGTAGGAGCTTGAGAGTGATGATAAACAGTTGCAGAAAATAGGCGAGTTTCTTTGAGAGCTTTTTGGAAGTGATAAAGGTTGAGAGAGCCCCGTTCCAATTCCTTTTATACGTACAAGGAAGAGAGAGAAGAATCCGGCTGAAATCTTGGATTATCTCTAAAATCGCGTCTGAATTGATGTGTGAACAGTTGGCATGCCGAAGATGACGCAGGAGAGAGAAAAACGTTTCCCCTTTTCATGCCTTTTCATAAAATCACCTTTTTCAAATCGCAAAAGCGTTTGAATTTCTGCTGACTCGGCTACCTTTTCATCCCTATCGTTTCACCTGACGACGCTTGAGTTTTTGTGCCTTGATAATCTGTGTAAAACTTAGAGTTTTGGAAAATTAAAAATTTTTGTGCAAAGGGTGTAAAAGATAAAAAAATAAAACAAATATTTTGGGATTATCTGTGATGTCGTTGTTAGACATAAACCAATTGATTCTGGGCAAAAATCACTTCCTTCAACGTCAAGAGAGACATTGAAGTGCTTGCTTGGTTTCCCATGAAATAACGATCAAAAACTTGTTGAGAAGTTTTGAAAGGCATCTTTTAAAGGTTAAAGTGGGTGGCTTTCACTTCAATTCATAATTTCGATACTTAACATAAGATCAAAAAGAGAATGAAGTACTTGTGAAATCGTTGAGATCTGTTGAACAAGTAGGTGATAAATAATTTTATAGTGACGAGAGAATTTAAGAAATCTCAAAAAAAAGATAAACTGGATCTTTTAGGGTTAGAGAAACCTTGGTGAAAGGCAATCTCATAAAGATCACTCAAAAAGAAAAAGAGATTCCATTAGGTAACAAGTAAGATCTTGAATTTTTGAATTCACGGTCAATGCATTAGTGGTGTTGAATTTTGGGTTTCACTTAGTACATAGTAGCATGAGACTAAGATCATGAACATAGATTTTGTATAACCATAAACCTCAGTGGTTAAAACTGAGAGTCTTAGGGGTTATAGTGATGAAACGAAATATAATGGAGAAAGATGATGGAGATGGTACAAGAAGCGAATGTACCTCTGCTTATTAAAGAAGAGATGGTCTAAGCAGACAACTCTAAACTCAGTGTGAGTAGAGTAAGGTAGCTCATGATTAGAGTGAACTTGATAGCCTAGATTGGGAAAACATGATTGGTGTAGATCATGTTATTAAGGCTTCACTCAGAATCAGTTGAGGCTTGAGTCTACATACAACAGCATGCTTCTAGGGACTCCTAACTAAGGGAAAAAGATCTACCTGCCGGAGATGCGTCATCGAGAATCACACTTAGATAGAAAAACGTTAGAAATACAAAAAATAGTAAAAACACAAAAAATATTTTTGGATTTTTGTGAAAATTGACCAATTGAAAAAAATATTTTTTGGATTTTAGAAATAGAAAGGAAGTAATAAAAAAGATTTACAAAAGAATACATTTGAAACGCCTAAAAAATAAGGAAGTTCAGAAGGACCGAACCCGAAATAGACCGAACGCTCGGTTCATTTCGGTTCATGGACCAACTTCACCCGAAATACACCGAACCTGAAATGGACCGAACCCGAAATAGACCGAATGCTCGGTTCATTTAGGTTCATATATGTTCGCTCTATTTCGCTCGTTACCTTTATGAGAGCGAAGGCGATTTCGGTACTGACTCAGCTTGCATAATTCCTAGGGCTTGTAAGATCTTATTGAAGCTTGCTTCAGGTAAAGCCTTTGTGAATATGTCTGCCAGTTGATCAGTCGTTCTGACGAAGTGAATTTCGACGTTGCCATCTTCGACGTGATCGTTGATGAAATGATATCTCAGTGCGATATGCTTAGTCTTTGAGTGTTGCACTAGATTGTGACAAATTCTGATTGTGCTTTCAGAGTCACAGTACAATGGGATTTTCTTCATGTTTCAGCCATAATTTCGGAGTTGACTATGTATCCATACGACTTGAGATGTACAAGATGCTGCACAATGTATTCGGCTTCTGTAGTGGATAATGACACGCAAGTTTGTTTCTTAGATTGCCAACTTACTAATTTTCCATCCAGAAATTGACATCCTCCTGTGGTGCTTTTACAATCTAATCCACAGCCAGCTAGATCGGCATCTGAAAAGGCTTGCACGAAAAATCCGGAATTGGCTGGATACCATAGACCGAGAGAGGAGGTTCGCTTCAGATAGCGAAAGATGTTCTTCACTGCTTGAAGATGAGGTTCTCGAGGGTTGGCTTGAAATCGAGCACAATAACATACTGAGAACATGATATCAGGTCTGCTGGCTGTAAGATACATCAAAGACCCGATCATCTGTCGATAAAGCGTTGTATCAGCTGCTGGTTTCTCCATTGATGGTGTGAGTTTCGTTCCAAAAGCCATCGGTACTTTTACCTTGGAGTCTCCTGTCATTCCAAACTTGGTGAGCAAAGTCTTGGTATATGCTTCCTGAGTAATAAAAATGCCTTCGGGTCCCTGTCTAATGTTCAATCCAAGAAAGAAATTAATAGGACCCATTGAGCTCATCTCAAACTTAGTTTCCATCAACTTTCAGAATTCAGCTGTTAAGCTAGGATTCGTGGAGCCAAAGATGATGTCATCAATGTAAATTTGGACTATCATAAGGTGGTTACCTTCTCGCTTGCGAAAGAAGGTTGGGTCAACCGAACCTTGTTTGAATTTAGACATCTTTAAGAAACGAGTAAGAGTTTCATACCATGCTCTGGGAGCTTGTTTCAGGCCATAGACAGCTTTGTCGAGGATATAGCAGTGATCAGGATACTTTTCGTTTACAAATCCCGGCGGTTGCTCAACATACACGGTTTCTTCAAGTTCACCGTTGAGGAAGGCACATTTGACATCCATTTGATAGACTTCAAAATTCTTGTGAGCAGCGTAGGCTAGAAAGATCCGAACAGATTCCAATCTAGCCACTGGAGCGAAGGTTTCTTCATAACCGATTCCCTCTTCCTGACAATATCCTTTGACCACCAGCCTTGCTTTATTACGAATGACATTTACTTCTTTGTCCATCTTGTTTCGGAATACCCATTTGAGACCGACAACCGAAGCATCATTTGGTGTTGGAATAAGACGCCATACCTTGTTTCTTTCAAACTCATTTAACTCATCCTGCATGGCTTAAACCCAGTCTGAATGATCAAGAGCCGAATTAACAGTCTTTGGCTCGATTTTGGACACAAATGAATTGAACATGCAGAACTCGACTTTTGAAAATAGAGCAATCTGTTTCGCTTTGATTTGAGATCGTGTCAACACCTTTTTAGAGGATTCCCCAATAATTTGAGTCTGAGGATGATCTTTGGTCCATTTCACAAGTGGAGGAAATTTTGGATCCTAGATGGGATCCAATTCAGTTTCTTCTTCGAGTTCAGACAAATTGTCATCTTCACTAACTGTTTTCTTCCCCTCGAAGAATGATTCCTGTTCAGGACCAGCATTTGTACCTCCTTCATTTGTTGGAGTTTCAGTGGAAGTGGATGTATTTGTTGATGAGTCCTCCCCCTGGAAAGAAAAACCTTGATCATGATGAGGAGAAGAACCCTCCCCCTTGACAGTAGGATGGTCGTCAGAAGGTTGGCTTCCAGCTGTATCTTCGGTTCTTTTGGATTGTTCATCAGCCATTTTCCTAGCAGCATCATCTATAACTTGTTTCATATTGTCAACTTTGTTGTCTTTAGCAGTTGACTCTGAGTCGATCGCTTTCTGAGGTTCATCAAACAAGAGCATGAATTGGTCAAAAAGATTTGAGATTGAGATAGTAACCTGACCGTTCTTTGGAAATATGTCTTGTGATGCATCTTCGGTTGCCCTTAACTTCTTAACATAACTATCATCAAAAGTGACATAGTATGTTTCTTCAATTTTCTTCGAGCGTTTATTGAGAACTCTATATGCCTTGGAGTTCAGGGAGTAGCCTAAGAAAATTCCTTCATCCGCCTTAGCATTGAACTTGTTGTGATTCTCTTTGGAGTTGAAGATGAAGCACCTAGAACCGAACACATGAAAGAATTTCACGTTTGGTTTTCGGTTGTTCAGAATTTCGTAAGGATTAATGGAGAACCGTTTATTCAAGTAAGATCGATTCTGAGTATAGCATGCAGCCGCAATTGCATCAGCCCAGAAGTATAATGGCAGGGATGCGAAGCATAACATGGTGCGAGCAGCTTCACACAAGGATCGATTTCTCCTTTCAACAATGCTGTTTTGTTGTGGAGTATAAGGGGCTGAGAAATTGTGAGTTGTCCCCTTTTCAGCAAGAAAACTTTCAAAATCTTTGTTTTTGAATTCCAGGCCATTATCGCTCCTTATATTACGAACAATCTTTCTGAGTTGTGTTTCTATCTGTTTAATGAAGAGCTTGAGCGTTGTTACTTCTTCTGACTTTTGCTTGAGAAAGAAGGTCCATGTGAACCTTGAGAAATCGTCTACTATAACCAGAATGTATTTGTTTCCTCCAATACTTTCGATGGACGATGGACCACATAAATCAATATGTAGTAATTCCAATGGTTCTATTACCTTAGTGTTGATAATAGAAGGATGGCTCTGCCGACTCTGCTTTCCCATTTCACATGCTGCACAAAGATGTTCTTTATCGAATTTCAGAACTGGCAGCCCTCGAACATGGTCACCCAAAACTAATTTATTGATGTCCTTGAAGTTCAGGTGGGAGAGCCTCATGTGCCATAGCCAACTTTCATTGGAGTGAGCCTTTGTGAGCAAACAGATTGCTGGTTTTCCCTTTATCGGATTGAGGTTCAGTGGATACATTTCTCCTTTTCGCTTGGATCTTAAAAGAACGTTACTTGACTTCTTCTCGACAATTTCTGAGCCTTCGTCGTCGAAAGATACTTTCAACCCGGTACCAACCACCAGCTATGATACACTTATGAGATTTTGTTGGAGCCCTTTAACGTATGCTACCTTCCTTATGGAGAATTCGCCGTTAGTGATCATTCCGTAGCCTTTAATAGTTCCAAACGAGTTTTGCCATACTTTACAATGCCTCCATCTTTTAGAGAGCGAAAATCCCTTAGTTCCTCCTTCCTTCCTGTCATGTGACGCGAGCAGCCACTGTCGATGTACCATTCTTCGTCAAACTGCTCGTCACGTATAACCTGCAAAAAATTAAGCAGATTTAGGAACCCAAAGTTTCTTGGGTCCTTGTGAGCCTTTTACAGGACATGGTATTGTAAGAGAAATATCAACCATATATGTATGTTTAACTAAAGTTGTTTCATCCTTTCTTTTAATGGTGAAAACTTTAATTTTTGTTGACTTAGAAGGACTAGGGTTTTTGACAGACGGACTAGGATTTAGAGATTTGGAATTAGGAGAGATGTTAGGTTTTTGGTTTTTGAGATCAGACTTGTAGGCTTGAGGACCGAAACTTTTCTTTCGGTTGTAGTTGGAAGATGAACTGAAACCACCCTTTTGGTTGTATTCACTTGAGGGACCGAAACTACCCTTTCGGTTCCAATCTTTTGTTGGACCGAAACCGCTCTTTTGGTACCTGTCATAACTATGCTTCTGGTTCCCTGAGTTTTCCTCCAATTTCGACTTTCTTTCAATCCTTATAAAATCAGGATTTTGAGAGTTCCAGAATCGTTTTCTTTCGGAGAGATTCTTCTTGTATCTTACGTTCTGTTGATGCTTTCTTCGGCAACCTGTTTGGGATTTCTATGAATGTTGGCCTTTCTTTTAGAAGCATGAGCACAACATTCACTCTTTGTTGAAGAGGTATCACTCGTGGTTTGTGTCGGTTCATCCACATATGGTTTGGTTCCACTTGTGCTCGACACATCGTACTTTGTAGGGTCATTTAGTGGTTCAGGTATATATCTACCTTTCACTCTCCATGAGGTTTTCTGAGAGAGGCCCTTCGTCTCGTATGCGTTGTCGATTAGGGCTGACCAAAAGTACTCATCACATCCACCAACATTGTCTTCTTCTACCATCACTGTTAACTCTGCAGTTTGTTGTGGAGTGACCCCCGGTACAGTGTAAACTGGATTTGGGGTAGTTTGAACCTTTTGGTACATAACAACTTTAGCTTTGAGAGTTTTGGTCTTGTCGGTAGTGGAGCGAGCAAACTCAACAGAGTTTTCAGAAATGAGGTTTTTTGGACTTTGGTTCATTCTTGGCTAATTCGGAACAGTCTACCAATTCTTCTACATAAATTTCACTCATATCATCGTCGTCATTAAGTTCAGATGTATTTTCAACATCAATTTTGTTATCTGAACTTATGTTGGCATTCAATGAGTCAAATTTTTGTATAGTTTCGGCTCTTAGTTTCAATCTATCATTTTCATCAAGTAGATTTTTTAGCATGTCCTTGTGGTCCTTGGGCTTTATGTAAGATTCAATTTTGTCCAGACCTATCTTATATGCTGGGGACACTTCATCAGAGGACACAACACTTTCACAGTTGTATGCTTCTGCATCGATTTCATCCTCCTTTAACTCAAGGAAATGTAAAATCATACGTTGAGTTTTCTTTCCTATTTCACAATCAAGATGCAACCGAGTAATGTTAAAATAAAGCCTCTTAGCAATTAAACAAAAAACGTTTCTTTGTTTGAGAAGTTTAAGATTGTCTCTTTGCAAATAAATCGAATCATCTTTTGATCTAATTAATTCCATTTCCTTTTGCTCGATCCACATTCTTCGTTCCTCACTCTTTGATGAAATCCTGCTGATTTGATCAGTTAGGTTAGAATTCGTGACACGGGTTTGGGTAAGACTGCTACTTATGCTACAGAATTTTAACTTCAAATTATTTAATTCCTTTTCATAATTATTAGTAGGTAATTTTAGAGAAGCAAGAATATCTTGTACCTTTTTTTTTATCAACTCATCGCATTCGTTGATCTGAGCACTGACAGGATTGGCAGCGAAGCATCTATCCTTTCGTTCTCTTTCTTCTTCAACTCCCCCATCAGTTGTGTATCCTCTCATTTGGGACACACCCTCGGTCACTGCAAAGCATCTTCCCATTGACTGCTCTGCTTTTGCCATCATAGCCTTTACGTGAGTAGGCTTCCTGACTTCATCATCCTCCGAATCTGTGGACCAGACTTCCACACCTCCAAACTCATCACTGTTGGTTGAACCCTGCACAATTAAAGCATTCATAGTAGAGTTATTAACAACACAATTTCTTTTCTTTATCTCCTCCAATCTTCTCAGGAGGCTCGCTTCCTCATCATCTTCGCCTGTCTTCTCTTCTTTCTTTCTCAACATGCAGTCTTTGGCAAAATGATTTTTGCCTCCATAGTAATGACAATCAAAACCTGAGTCTCCTCCAGTCTTAGTCTCCTTCTTTGACTCTTCGGACTTTGATCCCATCTTCGGTTCCTCCTTGACCCGTTCGGCGCTATAACTTCCCTGCCAATTTTGGTTTTTGTTGGCTGGGAATTTCTTCTTGATGAATTTTCTTGGGTTTGACACCATCATTGCATATTCCTTGCCGGTTAGATCAAAATCAACAAGATCTAATTCTTCTTCGTCTTCGATCGAACTCTTTCCTTTAGAGAAAAGAGCTAGAGAACCAAGACTCGAAACAACATCCGTTTCCTTCGATAAGGCATTCTCATGGGATTTTAAAATACCCACAAGCTTTGCCAAAGAATATGACTTGAACTGTTCATGAGCTTTGACAGTTAACACAACAACCATCCATTCAGGTCTGAGACCATTCATGAAAGTGACCTTTTGTTCAATCATCTTTCTTTCAATACCATGCTTTATCATCTTGCTCAAAAGATGATTGAAACGATCGAAAGTTTGGATCAGCTTTTCTTCAGCCTTTTGCTTAAAATCACCAAACTTTGATAACAGGAGGGTTTGGATAGAGTGTTCCAGATCTTCATCTGTGGAATATAATTCCTTCAATCTATCCCAGATCTCCTTGGATGTAGCACATGAACTAACCAAACGAAATGTATCTGATTGCAGCGCAAACCTTATCATCCTTAGAGCTTTGATGTTGCACTGAAACTTCTCTTTTTCATCCTAAGGAATGTCTTTGACGTCATTAACGAGCTGATTGTATTCCTTCTGCGTTTTAACAATCTTTGACGTGCTGGAATGAGCGAATGGGCCTGAAGTGATTGCTTCCCAGATTAGATACCCATTGTCCTCCGATCCAATCACGTAGTCTTCAAAGTGATGCGTCCAGACTTCATACTCTTGCGTATACAAGATCGGTATTCTTGTTATAGACCCTATGCTGTTGGATATATTGATCGGATTGGTTTGAGAATCATCCATAGACATCGTGAATACTTTTGATCGAAAACCTGTAAAAGATCGGACTTGTAATTTTTCAATTAGGGTTGGATTCACAATTAATGAGATACGTCAATAAAGAGTGACGGCTCAATAAATATCAATCAATGCGGATTAAAAACCCTAAGAACTTCTTCGACAGAAGATGTGTGTATAGATTACACAGTCTCCTGCTCTGATACCAATTGATGAGTTCAAAACTCTTAGATCGTTTAGATCTTTCACAAGTACGATAAAAGAATTCTAACAGTTTAAGAACAAATTAAGAACGAACACAGAATAGAATCAAATAAGAGCTTATGATTCAAAACTGAGTCACGCCTCAGCAGAGCTCGATGAAGAACTTCCGCTGTAGAGGCGAGCTAGGGTTTATAGAATAGTAAATACGAAAACCAATGAAAGCGCTCTCTTCTAAGCCTGCATGCATGCAGCTTAAATACTAAACCCTAATGCAAAATAATGCACGGCTGGACAGGCCCAATACCTGCAACTAAACTAGGCTATGGACCGAGCCCGACGCAATCTTCTAGACTCAACAAATGCTAGTAAAAAGGGCCAACTTTGCAAGTTTTGCAAACCACAAGGATCATTTGCATCAAAGACAAATTAGCAGAGACTGACTTTGTGACTTTTGACAAACCACAGGGCCCATTTTTTATTAAAAAGTTGATCGTGTTCACTTAACCTATATATATATATATATATATATATATATATATATATATATATATATATATATATATATATATGTATATGGAATATTTTTTTGTAATAAAACTAAGAGTAAATTACAAGAATGGTCCCTATGGTTTAGGGTAATTTGCGTGTTTGGTCTGTAACTTACTTTTTTTAACTCGGAAGGTCCTTATTTTTTATTTTTGTTACGTGTTTGATCCATGTCTTACCTAAAAAGACAATTTTGTCATTTATTTTTTAATTTATTTAAATAAACACACCCTTAACCCGACCTCCTCACCTTACCATATAGTCTTTTTAAATAATAGTCTTTTTAGGGAAGACAAGGACCAAGCGCATAACAAAAACAAACAGTAAGGACCAAACACGTAACAAAAGCAAATAGTAAGGATCTGACGAGTTAAAAAAATAAATTAGGAACCAAGCGCGTAAATTACCCCAAACCATAGGGACCATTCGTGTAATTTACTCTAAAACTAATATATATAAAGTTTTATAATAAATCTAATTTACAGGATATATATATATATATATATATATATATATATATATATATATATATATATATATATATATGGAAAACAAAAAAACTCTAAAAAAACCCTAAAAATCATAAAAATGCATAAAAAAATACTTAAAGATCACAAAACGTTTTTTTTGAAAAAATCGCAGCTTTTTATACAAAATCGGTAAAAAAAATTTTGAAATTTTTTGAAATTTTTTTACAAAAAAATTCTTTTTTTTTTATATTTTTTTCAGCGAATTTTAACAAAAACCTGCGATTTTTTATAAAAAAAATTTGTGATCTCTAAGTATTTTATATATATATATATATATATATATATATATATATATATATATATATATATATGTTGGTTTCTTTAAGATTAATAAAAAATTAGAGATTGTGGGATAGGTGGATAGCCCTTTGATGTTATGATCTTTATTTGTAAAATCTGAGGGTGACATAATTGTAAATACATAGGTAACTATTCAAATTAACGCCGTTAATAACCATTATAGGGCTAGTATTGTAATTTTACAAAGAATCATATCAGTTTTGTAGAGGCTAGAATACTATAACCATCTATACTATTCATTTTTTTCTCGATCAAAATTTCACTTAGAAACCCTCACGAATACCCTCTTTTTCTTTTTTATCGCATTTTGCCCTAGTTTTCGTTTGTTAGTTGTGCAAATTAAGTATGAAAAATCACTAAATGTCTTCGGGAGAAAATCTAAATGAAGTCGCATCTTCCTTAATCGAAATGAAAGGTTAGAATGCGAGTAATTTTTCATTTTATTGATGATGCATGTTTGTTTTAATTAGTTAATTGTAGTTTGATGTTGATAATGATGATTTAATTTTGTTTTGATTCAATAGTTTTTTGGTCATTTTTACTTGATTTTTATGATTTTTGCCGTTTACAGTTCATCTGTTTTTTTTATTATGTTTGTTTGTGGTGGTTTTTGATATAAGTAGTTGTTTATATTTTCACAGATAAGGATTTCAGAAGAAACTATGCTCGAAAAAGTTCAAAAATCAAAAAAATATCGAAGGCGGTAGAAGTGGTGTTATTTCTAAAGGTACAGTTTAAAAAATCGATGTTCAAAGAGGTTTCTGTGAGCTTCTATTATTTTTTTTATTCATAATTGATTATCATATTTTGTGATTTTGTATTTCTATGAGTCAAACGTGAACATGAAGATTTTTCTGACGAAGTTAAAGAGAAAATTTCAAAGAAAAGAAATGTTAAAGGTATTTTTTGTAATCATAACTGATTTTGTGATTTTTTCAATGGATTGAGCATAACCTTTAGTTATATGTTTATTTCTAGTTCTAATCATAAATGATTTTATATATTTGTTTATAATCATTAGTAAATAATAATGATAAATGTCTGTTTTTATAATCATTAGTGATTGTGAGATTTAAAATCATAGTTTATTAGTCATATGTATTTTTGTTCTGTATTAATTACTAATTATCTTAACTTTTTTTGTGGTAAATGCTTCTGTTTATGAGAAGGAAAGTGAAGATATTTTAGAGAAAAATTCAAAGGTTAAAAATGATAAAGTTATGTTTTTGCAATGATAAGTGATTATGTTTCTTCATTTGTAACTGACTATATGTATTGTGTTTTCTGTTTTACTAACACTATTTTTCTAATAAAAATTGTAATTAAAAATGGTAATTTATAAAGCTCTACGCAGACACGATCATCTTCCAAAAAAGAAAAGGTCAAAGAGATGGTCCAAACACGATCAAAAAAATAAAAAAAAACGGTTATTAAACAACCAAAAGTGAACCTGACCGTTAAGGGAAAGAAATTAGTTTTTGAAAGGTCAAAACTGTAAGTAAGAAACTTGAACTATCAGATGAAGATGATTTTGATTTTCAGAGTCGTCCTGGATCTTCAAAGAAACGAAAGAGAGAAGCTAAATTCGTGAAGATAGAGAAAAAAGTTGTTTTTAAAAAAGAACTTCCTTCATTGAAGAACAGATGTTCACCCAGGTCATTTTTGGATGTTATTCAAGGTTTAAGTAGAGAACAGAGGGAGTGTGTTAGGGCTATGAGATTTGAGAGTTTGTTACGGATGAAGATGATTGATGTATCGTTAAATATTGTTTATTTTGTTCTTGATCATTTTAATTTTGAAACTTTGAAGGTGGAGTTTGAGAATTTTCAAGTTAGTGTTGATAGTAAATTTGTTCATGAGATGTTAGGATTACCATCTGGTGGCTAATTACTTTCAAACATGGATTACATTTCCGAGAATAATGAAGAGAGTTGTATGTTTGAGTAGAAGAAACAATATGGCAATATTGATAAAATGAGATTGAAACAACTAAAGAATGAACTTGTTCGAACTAGTGCATCGGATGATAACTTTAGAATTGACTTTTTGGTTCTTTTTATTAATACATTTTGTGAGTCTACAAGAATGGGTAAATGTAATCTAAATCCATTGTATTTTATCAGAAGTGATACTAATTTAAGTAGCATTGACGGGTGCGATTTCATTGTCAATTGTTTGGTGAGGACGAAGAAGATTTACAACCTAGAGAAAGAATCATCTTTCTTTTATGGACCAACAACATACCTTATGGTACGTGAGCTAATTTTTAATATTAAATCTTTTTTTAGTTGTAAAAATATGTTGTTTTTATTTTTAAGCATATATGATTGTATAATCATATATGATTAATTATATATCACACAACATAATCATATATGATTATTCATATATATTACAATTAATGATATATTTGATTTGTATAAATCATATATGATTGTATAATCATAGATGATTATATAGTCTAATTTTTGTTTAATCATGTATTACACTTCATAATCATATATGATTATTCACATATATTATTATTAATTCTATACTAAAATGTATAAGTAAATCTTTTAAAAAGTTAACTTATTTGATATATATGTTTTTTTTAGTTGTTGCATGTGGACAGTTTCAAGTTTGATCATTTGCAAGTCACACATAAATGTCCAACTATTTTTTATTGGACATTAGAGAAGATAAGGTTTCTTGAGGATATTTTACAAGAGAATGGAGGATTTGGATTTGGGGATCTTAATGAACCATATGTTGAAGAAGAATGTCAAGAATCTGAGTATAATGAGGAGGAATCTGGTGGTGATGAGGATGAATGTCATGGTGATGAGGATTTATCTGATGTGGATGAAGAAGAGTTTGATGTTAATAAAGTTAGTGTTGTGGAGGTAATTTTGTAGTTTTATTCATTTATGATTTTATTAGTGTATTCATTTATGACTTTTTATGATTAAGTATTTTATTTTTAAGTATCTTTTTTCTTATGTAGGTTTATGAAAGTAAAATTTCATATATGTATCGGAAGATGGAGGATTTGAAAAAGGGTCTTGTTGTAAAGATAGATGAGCAAGTGTTGAAGATTCCTCAAAGTCAAAATTTGAAAAATTGGAAATTATTATTTCATGTTGAAGGTTTAAGCACAAAAAGTTTTGATTTCCATAATATTTCACAACAAAGTAGAGAGCCAATATTGACACCTGCTTTTGGTAAAGTTAATGATGATGATGAAATCATAGAAGTAAATCATGATGAAGATTATGGGAATGATTTTCTGAATCATCATGAAAATGTTGAAGATGATGATCAAGGGACATGTGGTGGTGCTTAGGGGGATGGAAATCGTCCACATGAGGACCATATTGGTTAAAATTATGTTGAAGGTAATGTTTATGGTGCTGAAGGTGATGTTAAAGATTATGCATATAAGGACGATATAGGTAAAAATAATGATTTGTTGAATGAGAAAGATGATGAATATGATGAACAAGGAAATGGAAGTGGATGCAAAGAAGAAGAAGTCATGAATTTAAATTCTATTGTCAAAAATGTTACTAAGAGTGTTGGTCTAATTAATAGCCAAGAAGGTATATCTTTTAGTCAATTTATGTGTGATCTAATTGTTGAAAGTTTTCTTAAAAGTTTGGATCAAGGTAAACATATGTTTTTATTATATATATAGTTAAATAATATATGATTTTAATTTTTTATATTTGAATTTTATAGGTACTGAAAACTTGGTTGATGATTGTATAAATCATAAACGAGTTGAAGATTATCTGAATGACAATTTAGCTGGTTTTGAGAAAAATGAATTTGATGATGGTAAGTATTTATTTATGTATTTTTTATACCTAAAATATATATGAATATGTTATATAGATGATTCACTTATGAATTTAATAATTTAGGGACTGCAAATTTGGGTGAGGATGATCATAACAAAGAAGTAATTTCAGATCATACTGTTGATATAGTTATTATAGAAAAGAAGAAAGAAGATGAATTAATTCATCCAAGTTTATTGAAAGGTTTTGCTGAAGTGTTTGTTGAAATTTCTAAAGAAAAGAAGGGTGGAGAAGATGTGGTATAAGGTGAAGGTGTTGAAGTTGATTCAGATTGAGGGAAAGAAATAGAAGATTGTTCAAATAAAAATAAAGATGGAGGTAATTAGTTTATAATTATTGTTAATTCATATATGATTTTTATAATTTTTTGGGTAGAAACTGCTAAAGAATGTTTACAAATTATACAATGGAAGGATTCAAATGAGACTCAATCATTGAAAAATGACAAAGCAGAAGGGAAAGTTAAGAAGTTTTGTGGTCCAAGTTTTAGCCTTGGATTTAGTCAAGATTCTCAAAGTTCCAAGAAGGCATCTCAAAGTCAATGTTTTCCTGAAGGGATGACAAGGAAAAAGATTAAGGATAAAGTTTATTTGGGAAAACCAAGTGCTAGGCCACAATGTGTTGTTCAAAATGTTGATGTTATTGATGCTAGTCCAGTTTCTTTTGCTCCACCTTTGGGTACATTAGAAGTACCATCAAAACCAATTTTTGAGCAAGCGAGAGTGATAAATGAAAAAAGTCCATCAAAGGCAAAGTCTGGCAAACCTAAAGATATAAATGAAGAAGGAACATCAGAAGTAGATGTCAAAGGACAGAGAGAAATGAAGTTTTCTTATGTTTATGAGTCACCTTTTAAGGAAAGGTCAATTGATTTTAAACCAAGTTTAACACAAGTAGAAAATTTTGTTTGTTAATGGCTTTTCAGTCTTCAAGGAAATCCAGGGTAACTTTTTAAATATAATTTTTTATTTCTATAATTATAATTTTTTTTATTTTTAATAACATTCAAATAAATCTCTACATGGATATGGTCTTGCTTATGAAATCAGATCTTATGAGTTTTAGAGCTAATTATGAAAGTCTTTATAAAAAAACCTATTTGCATGTAAGCGTTCCTAATTCATGGTCTTGTATACTAAATCATGAAGAGAAATTCAGAGATGTTGTTAATTCTCCACTCAGCTTGTTCATGAATGTTGATACTGTAAGATTTTATTTTATGTTTTTCTTTTCATATTTTGATAATCATTAATAATTTTTTATTAGATATTTACATTTTATTAAACAATCATTTCTGATTTTTTTTATATTACAAACTTTGTCACTTGAATATAATCATTTGAAGGAAATTGGAAAATATAAAGTTTTCAAGGACAACTTCTCTATTAGTGTTTCTGGTGATAGAGACTTGAAGGTTTTGAAGGATGTTGATATGGTATATTTAGTTTTTTTTTACACACACACACACACACACATATATATATATATATATATATATATATATATATATATATATATATATATATATATATATTAATGTTTTCTTTCTAATATTATACATTTTGACGTCAGGTATTTTTCCCTGTAGTGAGGTAAAAGCACATATAACTTATTGTTATAAATCTAAGGAACCTGCTTTTGAGGTTATTGACAATGGTACAGATGATGTTGATTTCGATGATAAGTATGGTGCGGTATTTAAACCTCTTGTAAGTTTCAAATCATATTTAATCTTTTGATTTGAAATCATATATGATATGCTTTATAATTATAATACTTATATTTTTCTAAGTTCAAATCATATATGATTTTCAAAAGAAGTTTTTTTGAAGTATCTAAAAGAGATCAAGCATGTTAAAGCAAATGAAATGGCTGATAAAAATATTACACCACTAAGATTGATAATGCCTTAGAGGACAATTTACAACAAAATGGATTGTGGTGTTTTTGCTATGAGACATATGGAGAGTTATTTTGGAGAAAAAGGTTCTAATTGGAAATGTGGTCTTCCAAACGAAGGTCCTTCTTAAGAAAAATTTCTGGAGATGTTGAGAATGAAATATGCAACAACAATTTCAACTTCTGAGATTAATACGAAGCATGATGATGAGTTGAAAGCTGTGTATGAGTATCAAAAAGTTGATCCAAATATTTGTGGTAAGAATTCATATAATGCTCAATGGAATATAGAAACATGGTTGTCAAGTTTTTTTTTTTATTGAAGATTTTCTGATTTTAGAAGTAAATGGATGATGGATGATTAGATGCTTTTTTTAATGTTTATGTTTTAAGAACAAGTTTGCTTATATTGGTAGATGTTGTGTTTATGGTTATGGATATTCTAAAGAATGTTTGTTTTTTATGGTAATGGAAAACAAGTTTATATGTATTTTGATGGATTTTATTATGTAAGTTTGTTTCTAAGAATTATGTTATTGAATGTTAATCATAAGTGATTATGTTATATTTCATATGTAATTATGTTTTTAGTACCCATTATATGTTGTTTATATGAAATCATTAGTGATTGTATATATGTGTTGAACGATAGATAGCATATATTGAACATCAATTAATTTTTTCTTTCTGTTTTTGTAATCATAAATGATTACATATGTTGAACACCATATTATAATTTATTATATCTTATCTTGAGTGCATTGACTACATCACCATGCAAAATCTTATCTTTTTTTAGATTTTGCTTTTGTTTTCTAGTGTTTGTAGTGAAGAATCTTGGGTTTATAAATCAAAACCATATCAGTTTTTTCATTGAACTGTGAATATATTTTTATCAAGGGGGATTTGGTCAAAGATGAGTGGTGAATATGTAAAACATATGAATCAAACATTGAAGTCTTATTTTATGATGTTAATTTTTGTCTCACTTTTGAAGAAAATCATTCTTATACTTCTCCAATGGTTAGTTTCGTTTATTAATTTCTTCAGTTTTTAATTTAATTTTGTTATATATCATCCTTACTTATTTATGATGTAAACAACTTCCATTTCATTTCAGGTAAAATATGGACTATATAAGTCAAAAAGAACTAATTTTTCTGTATCTAATAACATGTCCCCATTTTTTCAAGATTCTTGTTCTTTTATTTGTAGCTAGATTTTCATACAGATTGTAGCTGACTCCAAGAACGCCACTTCCACCATTACTTAAAAAGTTCATCTTCATTGAACATATCAGATCATTACTAGATGTCTTTAAAGTAGAGGAATGTAGTTCATTTAAAGAAGATTTCTTTTTAATGAACAAAATTTCTCTACATCAGATATGTAGTAAAGATTTGGTATGTTCAATAGAGATTATCTTTCTAAGTAATGATGGAAGTGTTCTTGGAGTCAACTACAATCTGTATGAAAATCTAGCTACGAACACGAAGAACAAGAATCTCGGAAAATGGGAAACGTGATATTTGAGGCTTGTGAAATTATTTGTTATTGAAGATTTGATCACGTTTGATGTTATTCTGTGATGGGTGATTAAAATTTGCTTTTCTAGATGAATATGGTTATGTTTATATGTTGTATATTTTTTATGAACAATGTTGTTGTATATGGTTATATGTAATGAGATTTGTAGTACAACTTAGGTGTTATTTATATGTAATCATAAATGATTAGACATATTGAATAACAATTTATATGTAATCATAAATGATTACATGTATTGAATAACAGTTAACAGATTACGTAATTATTTCTATTTGTATAATGATAAATGATTATGTAATACCACTTCATATGTTTTCTTTAATCATAAGTGATTATATACTTTTGTAACCATAAGAGACATAAAGTTAGATAGAAGAAGGTTCAACATAGAAGAAATTTCAAGAAAACTGATTTGTTGTACTACTAATAAAATCAAAGAAAGAATTTTTAAAGTAGATAGAATTCAATAAACAAAATCATAGTACATTCTTTCTTGTAAAAAGACTAAAATGCATCAGACAAAAAGTATATTATTTAGAAAAAAAATCATGATTTATTCATTATTGATTAAAGTAGTAATTATCTATGTAGCTTTTGATGATTGTTCTGCTGCAAGTTTGATATGACATGTATGTAAGTTATGAGGAGCCCTTTCTCCACATCCTGAGCATCTTCTTGTTTGCTTGTTTGAATTTTTATATGCTATTTATGCTGACTTTGAATTCTAATTTTCTTTCCACTTCCTTTATTGCTTTGAACATTTGGAACATTGATGTCAATGTCTTTTGGAATAGAAACACTCATAATCTTTCCTACCTCTTCAACATTTGTCCTATTTTTCTACAATTCACTGGTAGGATCGTTCTCGTATTCCTTCAACATGATTTCTATTTTCTTATCAAAAATATCCATTTTGTCTTTATTTTTTCTTACACATTCCAAACATGCTTCAAAGTTGTAGTATGCTTCATTGACATATCTTTTAATTTAACTACTCCTGTATCATTTACATGCCTACCAAAGTGATAATGCCTTGATATCACATCCTTTCTCCAACAATTCTCAATGTACTATTAAGGTATTTCCTTAATTCCATGTTTCATGAGTATGTTGAATGCGTGTCTGCACAAAGTCCCAAAGCGGTTGAAGTGTTCACATGTACATTTTACATCATTTTCTGGAAGTTTTATTTCTACATGTTCAAAATAAAATTAAAGCATTAAGTGTTTTTTCTATTGAATTAAATATAGTTGTATATATTGTTTTATAATCATAACTGAATATGGTTGTATTTTACGTTGTGATTCATTAAAATTAAAAAAAATAATATATTACCTCATTATGTTTTTTAATCGTTGTTTTTTGTCCAGTTGTTTCACTTTGTATAACTCTCATCTGTTGTTTTTTCCGACATGTTTGTAATGGCAGTACCAAGAACCTTTGTAGATTTCGTTTTGTACTTCATAAAACAATGTGCTTGTATAAACTTTTATAGCATGTTTTTCTGTCGATTCTGGTGAAACAAATTTATATACCGCCTTCTTTGTTTCATGATCAAGCTCCTTTTGTGTATTTCTTAATTTTTGAATTGCAGTTTCATAGTTCATCATGAAATGTAAAAGTAAATTTCCAGATTGCGAGTAAGTGTTAAAGAAGGAATTCCTACTTTCAGATCTTGAAGTGGTTTTCATCAGTCCAGACATTCTAGTGTCATTGAAGTACGCAGGTATCCATTTGTCATGTAATTCGAACATATCATTGAACCATTTTATATCTTCCAGATTGAATTCATTAATAATCAACTCTCACTTCTTTTCAAATTCATCAGGTTTGATATGCATGTTCCAAACAAGCTTGTTAAATCTCTACTAAAAGTCCTTGTTTTTAAATAAATCGCCAGTAACCTATGAATAAGCAATTTTACCTATATAATTATAAATTATATACTTATTTGGATACATCATATATGAGTAATCATATATGATTATGTACTCTAATGTATGATTAATCATTTATTATAATGTACACGCATATATGACTAATCACATATGATTATACCCTATGATATCTGATAATTCATATTATTAGAATACTTAATCATATATGATTAATCATATATGAATGTATATTATATTATACTATTAATTATATTTATAGTCTATAAGAGGATATGGTTTATCATATATGATTACATAGTTTTTTTTTATAAATCATATATGATTTATATTATAGTTTTATTTTTGTTATACCTTTGCTTGCAGTTTTTTCATTATGTGCCACATGCATAATCTGTGTCTTGAATTTGGTAAGACAGACTCCAATGTTTGTTTTATTGCTAGATCTTGAACAATTAAAACAATTTATGGTGCTTTCCCTTCATAAGATCTAAGAAAAGCTTTAAGTAGCCATTCAGAGGACTCAACTGTCTCTCTACTCAGCAACCCAGTACCAACAGTAACTGATTTCTGTGGTGGTCAACTGCTGTGACTGGAACAAATAACATTTTATACCTATATAAAGAAAAAGTGTTTAGTACAATCATATTTGATTAATAGTATGTTTAAGTTTAGTTGTATAATTTTTTTATTTTACTCATAAATGTATAAATTATGTAAAGTATATATATTAACTTACTTGTTAGTTCTAAAAGTTGCATCAAAATATATAACTTCACCAAACTCTACATAAGAAGCCTTTTCTCTTTCATCTGCCCTAAACATAACAGCCAACTGATCTCCATCATGTAGGAACTCAAATGAATAATTTGGGTAATGATCTCTACGATCATTCATTTTGTTTATCATTATTTGAGCATCCTTGTAACATTAGATTCTATTTACTTCTCTCCTCAAGTTTTTGTAGTCTGTTACCTTCGCCACTACGTATTCATATCCTCCTTTCAAAACTACTCGTATTTTGTGAGCCATCGTTTGACCAATTTTTGCTTTTGATGTGCGTGCTACAAACTCTTTTTCAGAATATGACATCTTTCTTGCCTTTTCATATATGATATGTCCTCAAAACGTTTCCAGTGGGTGGTTGTGCAATTCAATGAATTGCTTATGTAACACCTATAGATTTAGACTAGTCAATTGAGAGATAATAAGCGTTAAAAATGCTTTTTATTATAGATGATTAATTAGAATAAATAATCTTAACCAAAGTATAATATATGTCACAAGGATTCTGTATATATAAAGAACACTGAAATCCGACTTATAACGAAGAAGCTATGACCCGTCGAAGTTTTGCGACATTACTAGCACGACGTTGCGTATCGTAAAAAGTGAATTTTTGATAAGCTACTTTTTAGCCTTAGCGATATAAACGAAACTCGTAGTATATGTTAAACCAAGAACTTATATAAAAAGAACGTCCAAATATGACTTCATTTGAGGAAGTTATGATTTTTCTAAGATTTAGCATGACACTGCACAACCCAGAAATCGAATTTTAGATCGATCGATTTTTAGCCGACACAATCTAAACGAAAATTGAAGATTTCGTTAATAGGAGCTCAACGATATAAACACAATCGAAAATGGACGTCGGATGACAAATTTATAAATTTTTCTCGGACTTTAACTGTACAAGTCTATTAAAATATAACTTTAAAAATAAATCAAAGTTAGTCGACGAAGTCTAAATGAAAGTTGTAGATTACGTTGCTACCGACGTGTAGATATAAAGCACATCAACAATGGAGGTTGTATGTGAAAGTTACGGATTTTAGAAGATAATTAGTTTTTGGAGTAACCAGCAAGTGACACGTGGCGCAATCTAGGCCGCATCTTCTTCCCTACGGCTTGGAACAAGATGGTGACACGTGGCATGGGAACGCCCAACATTTAGCTCCTGAACGCCTTGCGTTCGTGGCTCCTCCAGCCTATAAATAGAAAGCCCAAATCACTCCAATCTTTACACCTCTTCACCCATTTCTCTCTCAAACACCCCCAAACCCTATTTTCCTTTCCCTAGCACCTCCTAGGTGTTAGTAGCTAGTCCTAGAGCGCCAAAAGGCCCCGAGTAGAAGAGCTTTCGGCTTAGAAGTGCTGCCTGTGCAGAGCCCGGTTCCTCGCTAAACCCCCTTGTAAGTGAGTTATGCTTACCATACTTTAAGTATAACTTATGTTTAAGTTCATTATCGTTATTATGAACCTATAAACAATAATCATCAGAGATTCCAAGTCGTTATACTGATTGATCTACTTACAGGGATGATGTCTAGGCTGTGATTTAGTGAGGTGTTTAAAGTGGGATTTCCAAACAGTATACTTCGTATACCAAACGAACCCTACCTATGATATGATCCTACCTGCTTGTTCCTTACTTGATAGGTATTGAAGTAGACTTTGAGTTAATGAATAATCTAGACTAATAATTAGTCGCAATAAATATTAGACTAAAACTTTGCGATAATAATACTAGGTTACGTCAAAGGAAAAGTGTCACACCCCAAAACCGGAACGGCGGAAACGTTCGGGGGTGGAGGACGTCATGTCAAGTATCACGAGATATGTATATGGTAAGAAAGTAATGAACAACCATTTCATTTAGAAAGAAAATGTTTACAATGTATGTGTTCACAAAACATAGAAGTCATCAACAAATAACAAAACAAGACTTGAAGCTATAATGCTCCATCTTCTGAAGTCCCAGCACGAGCACCTGTCTAATAGTCTCTTGAGAATACAAGTTATTTGAAAGAGTTGATCAGCAATTAAGCTGGCGAGTTCATAAGATTTTAGTGATGTGAGTAAGCTGTAAAAATGTGGCTGAAAATGTATATGTAAAGTACTGTAAGCTGTAAAGTGTTGTTTTGTAAAGTTTGCCTGTTCCTCTAGAAAATCATATATTTCCTACTTAAAATGGGAGTTGAGTAAAATGACACTACAAGCCTTTCTATGCGTAATAAGTGGGTACAAGTTATATATACTTGGAGTAAACAAATAATTGATTATGCGCATCTGCCCTCAACCTACAACCCGACAGGGTACAGTAAGTAAGGCGGATAGCACATATTCCATGGGTTGTTAGATCGTTGTCATATATAACCTTGGTGTATTCACTTGTTACTCATGGAGTTATTTGTAATGGTTCCTTTATATCTAATGGAGAGTTCCTTTTAAGAAAACCTATATTTCTTATAATAAAATATTGACTATGGTGATTACTTTTGTAATAGCTTTGTTTATACTGCTATATATAATTTGATATCGGGTAGATAGTAGATTGGGTGACCTCGGTGTAAGCCCACATCCAACAGGAACAAGACGTACATCGAAGAGCACACATCCTACTAGCTGTCGGATACTAGTCTTATATACAAACATGGTGTAGAAACTAAGTTATTATAGAGTTAACTCACTTAAAGTCTTTAAAACTGTACTGGCTTAATAAAATGGATTAAGCCCTTAACTGGGAAACCGCTAGTTTTGTATATCAAAAGTACTGACTTTGAAACGAAAGTTTTGTACTAGAAAAACTGTGCATTGACCTTGTGTCCTATTACCTGATCCATACCTGGTACCCTTATGATGACTTAATGTATACTAAGCATAAATATATATAGATTCGGGTAGATAATAGATTGGGTGACCTCGGTGTAAACCCACATCCAACGGGAACAGGACGTACAACGAAGAACACACATCCTATTAGCTATCGGAATCTACTTAACATATATGTATCCTATAGTGTATACATTACGGAATCATAAGGTTAGCATCATGGTTCTAACTTTTTAAAAGTAGCCTTCTACCAAGACTCAATTGTTTTGGAAGCAGTCTTCTACCAAGACCCTACTGTTTTGAAAGTAGTCTTCTACCAAGACCCTACTGTTTTGAAAGCAGTCTTCTACCAAGAATCTACTGTTATGAAAGCAGTCTTCTACCAAGACTCTACTGTTCATTTGTCAACAGAAAAGTACATTCTCCCTAGTTTATAACCTATCTCGATTAGAGAATAGATCAACCTTCAAGTGTTACCGACACTTTATGAAAGTAATGGGAGAAATGAGTACCCTGATGTCGTTTATAATCACATACGGAGGTACTAACAACCTAAAAACATATGTGTGTTTTATTATGGTCATAATGTGAAAGCTGGAACCCCTACTAACCGCTCTCATGTATGGAGATTGAGGGAACCATACGCGACCCAAGCAAATCCATGCAAGCCGTGTATTTCACATTAAATATAGATCCTATCTGTGTGTTATCATGCTATAGCAAATTTAATTGTTTGTTATGTTCTGTACTGGTATTGTTCTGTTCTGTTCTGTGTGTGCTTCATTGTACTAGAAGTAATGAATAACATTCTCCTAAACTATACCTATAATAGTTTACTAATGTTCTAACTAGACTTATACTGAAAAGACTCATTTATCTACAAAGTTATGCTTATACTTTAAAAATGGAGTTTTGTATAACTATAAAGTAACATAACCTTTAGAAGAGTTTTGAAATGTTTTAACAATTTATAAATAACATAAGTAACATTTTGAAAGATGTTTATAACAAACATTTACACAATTAACATTGTGTTCAACTTGTATCCCCCCTTAAAACAATTAAAATAGTTAAAAGATTCGTTACGGGGTATGAACTCACCTGATGTGGGTGATTCAAACAGGTATGCGCGTACGGATGAGAAGTTCCACGAATGAAGTTCCGAGACACAATAAGTCCTAAATGATATTTAAGGACACATAATGACATGAATATAGTGTTTATAAACAACTATATGAAAGATAACACCTTCCGGGACTTGGAAACACCTTGGCTAGGTGTTGGAATCACATGTAATTCAACAAGGGAAGTGAAATGGCACTAAATGGTGTTTACGGTTTTGTAAGTCACTGTACTTGAGTTTACGGTGGTAAACCCATGAGTTTACGGTCGTAAACTCATGGTACCTTGACCATGTGGTGGTTTGAAGTCCTAGAAGTCCTTTTGAAGCATCCTAACTTCAAGTTTTAGCCTTAGGGAGTGCTTAGGGCAACATATCACCCCTTTATAGGGTTTACGGTTTTTGGACCATATGGATTTTGAGTTTATGGTAGTAAAATCAAATGGTTTATGTTCAAATGAAGTTTTCAAGTCCAAAACACTTCTAGGTAAAGGTTTAGGCTAGTTTCAAAGCTTAAGGAAGCAACATGAGGCATTAACACCCTCATTGGGGTGTTTACGGTTTTGGGAGCTCCCCAAACCGTAAACACCAAATCATGGGGCAGTTTTGTGGTTTTCTTGTGCTAAACACAACAAAGGAAGGTTCCATGTTTGCTTCTAAGGTTTGGCTAGAGTTTAAGGCACTTTGGCACACTTTTAGCAACCTTTATAGTGTTTACGGTCCAAGGAGATTCTTGGACCGTAAGCCCCTTATCCTTGTGGTATTTGGGTGTTTTCTTGAGGCTCTTATGGTTTAAACATGTTAGGGGTTGCTTCTATGCTTGTTCTAAAGGTCTAAAGGGACAAAAGGCACATTTAAGCCTTACTTTTAGTGTTCACGGTCCAAGAAGATCTTGGGCCGTGAACACCTTGTTCTCGGGGAATCTTGATGATTTCTTGATGTTTAACACTTGATCTAATGATAATAGGGCTAGAAACACTTACTAGTTGAAGATCTTTGAAGAAAACAGGATGATACTTGAGAGAGAAATGGCCTTAGTCTTTGGAAATGTGAAAAAGTGATTAAAATAACTAAGTCACACTTATATAGCCTTTTGGGTTTACGGTCCCAATTCCATTTTGGACCGTAAACTCAAAACTCTTAAAGTTTTGGGCATGATTTGCTACTTAGTACACCCTAGGGTATCCACTCTCCTTATATCTCTTGAATCACTAACTTTAAACCACTCAAACTTATTCCTAAAAGTTGAAAGTTAGTAGAAATAGTTTTAACTCATATTGAAGTGAATGGTTGAACAAAATGGAAAGTTTTGGGTTGTCATAAAAAGACAATTGCTAGAAGCGAAGTGAAGCTCAAATTTCGAGTCGTCACTTTAACAAGTGAGTGCATAGTCCATTTCATGAATACGATTTTAATACATGTATTAATAAAAGAATTAAATATATGTTTAAAGTTTATATGTGAGTTATATGCTTATTATCTGGAAATATGTGTTATATGTATATTGGATGAAATACGCTATGCGAACCAGACATGGTTCTATATGTGTTGAGATGTATTTACATGATAATAATAATAGAAGTATTATAAATGAGAAGATAAATGTATGTTAATACTTAATACTCTGTATAAAATATTACACTAAATTAGGATAGTTTTGTCGAAATAGAGTTAGTATTGAAAGTTGATTATAAGAATTGTAAGCTTGCTTAGTGAAGAAATAAGACTTAAAATGCTTAGTTGAATTATGTTTGGATATTGGGTAGTATCTTATTAAGGGTACATGTGTGATCGGAATAGAGAGTAGAAACTCTATTCGATGAGATTGATGATTGATGGAGTATGTCCTACGTATAAAAGTACTTTCTAAGTACTAAGTCTTTTTCAACGCTCTATGTCTTAGGTGCTACTTGTGTCAGGGTATTATTGTGTACTGGGGTGTGAGTCCTACTCATACCAGGCTACTATAATGTGATAGAAGTGTTATCATGTACATGGTCTTTTTTGACACTATTTTGTGTCAGGGTTCGGGAGTGTACGAGAGTACTTTCTTAGTATTTCCCCATACTTTTTTGACACTAGGTATGTCTGATGTTGTATTTTCGGATAGGGTGAGTCTGGGGGTAAAATACCTCACGGTGTCAGACCACTGTTAGGCATAATTATCTAGATAACCACGCCTGACTTAATTATCTTATTGTTTTTACGAACGAAGGTTCGTGGTGAAACTTGTTCCATTCCCCTCATTTGATGTATTTATTGATCCTCATTTGCTGGCAAGGAATTTCCGAAGCAACGTCGTCAGTTTGTTGTTCATATTGACCCTTTATGCTAGATCTTTGTATAGGATCTATAGTGGGAATCGACTGGATGGGATAAATTTTTCTAGAGATATGATATATTTGTGTTAATGATAATAGTTGGATTTGAAGATTTTGAGATATACAATATTATCACATTGTGGGATTGAAAACCCTATGTACTCACCAAGTTTCCCAACCTGACCCACTCAGTTTATTGTATCACAGGTGGCAATATGAAATATACATTTTGCTGATAGATTCAAGGAGTAGTAGGCCACTAGTTTAATTACTGTAAGGCTTGTAATATTTCGTTATGCTTATGTTTCTGTATTGACGATGATATCCCAATGTTTTATATATAAATAAAATACATTTGTGTCACACCCCCAAACCTGAACGGAGGAAACGTTCGGGGGCGGAGGACGTCAAGTACAGTATCATAACAAATGTAAAATAGTAATCAAAGCAACAACAACCATTGTATTGATAATGTTGAGAGAAAAAACTTGAGACACACTTGAACAAACGTTAGAACAGGTATGATTGCGGAATTAGTTAATCTCAAAGGATCTAAAAGCTTAACAATAATAAGTTAATATGTTAGATGGTTAGATAGTTAGTTGCGGAAATATAAAGAAACATAAATGACAGCAGGTGATATATCAAGTAAACACATAAGTTGATTCATAACATGGAATGCATTCAAAACAAGTTAGTGAGTGAGATCAATCTTAATGATAAAGTCACAAATGACTTGCTCCGAAGAGAGGTATTAATCAGTTGTGTTCGAGAGGATTTCAGAGAGTAAGAAAGATATGCGATGTGTAAGGATAACTTGAAGATAATTAAGATCTAAAGATGAGTAAGAAGAGATCTGTATTGATTGATAAAGCGTAGTCTCTATTTATAGAGACTAAAGAGATATAGTAGATTTACTCTGTAAGAGTAGCCATGCAAGGCATACTGGACAATAGAGAGTATTACAAGAGATACATATAAAATAGACTAAGTATTGAAAGAAAGACTGCGGTAGCTTTGACGACTTCAGATGTGATTGCTGAGGGAGCTTGACTGCGGAGAGCTGTAGACTGCGGTAGACAAAAAGTAAGAGGGTTACTTTATGTATCAACAATTTGCCCCTAAGTGACCTTTAATTTTCTTCACTTATCAAGTTTAAGGAACTTGATCAGGATCCACCAAAATTTCTTGACATTTTCCAACCAGGTGATCCTTCTTAAAATCTCAAACTTGACTTCGGCAATTGTATGCTTCGATTTTTCCACTGCGGTTCGACAAATTTCAAGTTGTTTCTTCATGAGGCAGTTCATGGAGGCCATGGGGATGAAGTACTTGACCTGATCAGTCTTCCTTTTGAAGATAACTCCAAGTTCAGGAAAGTTTGTAGCACCAACGGATCTTTCCTCGTAACCTTCGGTTGGCATCGGTGCGGGATCAAGAGGAGGTAGATCAATCCTTTTGGAAATGATTGGGTGGATCTCCGCATCAATCTTTACAAAGTCACACACAGTTTCTTTCAGATAAGTACTTGCCCTTTTAAGTGCTATCTTCATCTTTGGATGCTTTTCACACTTATTCTGGAACACCTTTGCTATCAGGAAGACTTCTTCTGGGTTCATGCAGAGGAAGTCAGATTGGGTGCGGACATAGTCCTGATTCCTTCTTGTGAGTGTGTATTGCACAAAATCAGCCTTCATAAATTTGCGAGGTTTGAAGTTCTTGACTGCTGAAGGTATGTCGTTGGACCAGATTTTCTCAATGGGAGACACATGCTTGGCATAAAATCGGTTAAGTCTCTCGAACTTCATTGGCAGTCTCTTGTGATCAGGAAGGTTGTGCTCAAACTGCTAAAATACAGTGAAGTATTTAGCGTTTGGGGAGATAGGGACATCCCAATATCCATCCGAAGGAGGTTCAACATACGTGAGGTATGGTTTGTAGTCGTCATCAAGAAGTCTGTGGTGGGGATTGATCCAGGAGTTTATTAAGGATTCATCCATCACAATTTCAAAACCGCACTGTCTCCAAATGAGCTCTGCAAGTTTGGCTGCTTTCCAGTCAGCTTTCTTTTGCTTCGTTACAGGGGAGTCATTTGATCTTGGAGAGGACATGTGATATGCATGATACTTGAAGTGTGGGGGAGTTTCAGGTCTTTTAGGGGAAGGAATGATTTTGTGTTGCGGTGGTGGAGAGTGGTGTTGCGGTGAGGGATTTTCTGAGAAGCGCTGTTGGAATGATGTTCTTCTTCATAGTCTTCTTCTCGATGTACTTCTTCTTCACTTCCCCCTCTTGAGGAGTTCAGATCCGGAGCCTCCTCAAGCCATTGTTTAAGGCCATCGACTTTAGCACAAACTTCCTGTAACTGGACTTTGAGAAACTCAGCCAGTTGCTGATTGTCAGGAATAGAGGTGCTGAAGAGCAGTCGATGTATTTCCTTTGTTAATTGGAGAATTTCGGAGCCATGGAAGTTGGATGACAATAAACGTTGGAGTTTATTGATTGTTGTGTGGAGAACTGAGATAGTGGATTCATATGCAGTGTGAGTCTCATCTATTAGTTTCTGAGACCGAGAAGATTGATCCGCAATGGCTGCCTGCAAATTGTCCTTTCTTGCGGATACCTCAAATATAAGGCGCTCCGCAGCAGCCATAAAATCATTGTGATCCTCTTGACGATTGTTGTCAAGGGACCTTATCCCCATTTCAACTTTGAGAGAAATTCTCTCAGCAACCATTCGTTCCCTTGCTTCTAGTCGTTCAATCCTTTCGATTAAGGACTGTGGCACAACATTGTCGTCAGATTGCGGTTGAGTAGACTTGACTGCGGACAAGATTTGATCAACCTTGGATTGAAGATTGAGAAATTCTTTTCTTGAGACGGCCATCTTTTTCTTCTTTTTCTTCTTCTTTGGCTTGGAGGTTGAGTGCTGAGAGCCACTCGATTCTTCTTCTTCAACATAAATCATAAGGTCATCATCCAAAGGGATTAGTTGATTGACCTCTTGAAGATCAACATCGTCAAAACCGAAGGTAGGAGCAGAACTAACTTCGATCTCGGTGCCTGCATCTTGGGAGTCTCTGGCAGTTGGAGATGGAGGAGGCTTTGAGGGAGTCTGATCAACAGTTGCCTCTTGAGCCTTGCGGATGGTATCAGCCATGTTGTCCATCAGGGCATGGACTTTGAAGAAAGTAGCTACAATATTGGCATTGTTGATTGCGTCTGCCCAATACTTAGCCACATAGAGAATTTCTTGTTGTTTCTGCTGAAGCTGCTTTGTTTGTCTTGCCTTTCTTGCTTGGAATTCCCTACAGAAAGCAACATATTTCTTGGCTTCGGCTTCATTGGATGGTTGATACTTACTCCAAGAGTCATTCAAATCAAAGTCGTCAATTCCTTGAAAGCGCACCGAGGTGTCCCTCGGGTTCACGGATCCTTGCACATTTGTGCTCACCGTCCCTAAACCTCCTGTTACTGATGTAAGCAGAGTAGGATTTCCTGAGCTTCCTTGGTATCCTTAACCTAAAGTCAAGTCTGGCCTCGGCTCAGTTCTGGAAAAGGCTGAAGAATCACCTTGCGGTTGGGATGGTGTTTGAAGTGTTTGGGTGACAGACAAAAGAATGGAGTGCAGCTCCTCAGGGGTAAAGAAGTGAAGACGGGAAGCCCTGGAGACCTTAGGGCGGGAGCCTGAGCCATCCTCCTGGGATTGACCTAGGGGGGAGTCTCCACGTTGTGGTGAATCAGATGCACTGCTTGCGCCTGATTGGTATAGGATGGTTGTTTCGAATGGATGTGTGGCCATCCCAAGGACTACCAGATCCTGTTGAGAGGCTGAGGTATCAGTCCTATCATGTATATGGCTAGTGGGATCAGATTTGTGTTTCTTGAGGATTGCAATGGGTTGATCATCCTCATCAGAGTCACTGCTAGAGATACGATTTCTTGGTTTGACTATAGTGATTACTGGTGGAGTTTTTCTTTTCTTGGAGGGCTTGGAAGGCTTGGAAGCATCCTTTTTTAGGAGTTCCTTGTTTCTTGGTGTTGTGGGGGCCTTAACGAGCAGAGACTAGCTGCTTGCGTCTTTGGGATAAGGAAATGTTGGAAAGAGTTGTGGAAGATGGGACTACGGTACTAGCAGGATCAATGACTGCGGATTGGGTTGGAAGAGGTGGGGGTAGGAAGGTATGGGGCAATACCTTCCGTAGCCTCAATGTGATCTGAGACATCAGCTGTCTCAGGACTGAGGGTAGAAAGAATGTTAGTGGGCAGTCTTCTTATTGGTCCAAAAACAGTCTGATCAGAGGAAGGATTGTACCTTTTAAGATCCTTGGTGATAAAGAAGTTGATGTCGTTGCCCATGCTGATTCCTGCATCCGCATGGAGGTCGGAGATGCAGAGAGACCAAAACCTTGGAAATGTGAGTTCAGTAGGGTTCTCTCATAGGCTTTCTTTTGGAATGTACTACAAGATATCATCCCATAGGATCTGATCATAGTTGACATCATGCCCTGTGAAGATGCTCCATACGAGTTATAGGAGCTTTAGTCCCAAGTTGTCTGTGCCTCCGGTTCTGCCAGATAGACTGCGGATGATGAAGTGACAAACGAATTGCCAGACCGCAGGCAGTTGGTTTTTCTTGAATTCCCCAATTCCCTTGATTATCTTCTTGTATCCCATTTGGTAGAGCGCTGGCAGTATATCCGCCATTGAAGGAATGAAAACCTTGATGGATGGATGAACAAGGAGATTTATGGCAGTTAGAAATTTCTCCTTGGTCAAGATGACAAGAGAATCGTTGACTAGATTGAGATGCACTTCTTGAAGGTTTTCGAGTGGTCGATAGGCTGAAAATGCACACTTGAAGAGGGTTGAGAGAGGGACAACGTCTGTGAATGAATCGAAGGGTGCAAACAGTGGGTGATTAGACAAGAACTTGATCATCAGTTTTGTGGGGGCATTTTAGAAAGAATGTTCTTCAAACACGACCCTGAAGTTGCTTGAAGCAATCATCGGTGTGAGATGTCTTAAAACAGAGTCTGAACCAGTGGGGTTCACTGATCCAGATGCCTTGTAAAGTTTCTTGGATACACCAGATTTCACCATTGTTGAGTTTTTCTTAGGAAGCTTTGAAGAAGGAAAGTAGAATGCAAGAGAAAAGTTTATGGTTTAGAGAGCGTAGACTTTTCTTTGTGGAGAAGAAAGGGGTTTTATAGTGGCTTAAGGGAGCGGGAAACATTTTTGCCCTAAGTGAATTTGGGTAAAAATGTTTGGCTGTTTATTTTGAATTAAGAGTATTAATCTCAGCCACAGATTATGAAAAGAAGGATTAAATCTGAATTTGGGGTTTACCAAAAAGGTTTGCATTTAATGAAATGTCAGATATGTGACCACGTCTGGTGAACGCGTGGTGAGGGTGAGATCAATCCGTTGGGTAAAGGTAAGTTGTAACGGATTTGATGTTTTAGGGTAATAGGAAGAGACATATTAAAAGGATTTGATTTGGAAAATCTTTCTTTTTGTCATCATACCTAAAATAGGTCTGACACGAGGTTTATTCAAAAGAATGAGATAGATGCACAATGAATGTTTTTCTTTATGTTTTCTCTATTTAATGAAGGATCATTAAATAGCACACCATTTTTTTTTGTTTTTCAAAAGAATGTAACAATCTGAAAATCAATTAAAGTGACTGCGGATAGACACTTCATTGCTGATGGATCATATGTCGTCGGATGGATGACTGCGGTAGATGAAATGAGATGAACACTTGGAGCAAAGATTAGTAATAACAAACAATAAGGACCATTGAAGTATAATTATGATATATGGTTGCGGTACATAGAATATACCAAAACCATCTAACATAAATAACTTCAACTAGAACCGCAACAGAGACCAATGATGGTCTGGGGTACCTATCAATTCAAAAAGAATTATGGGTCCGGATTCATCATTCCTAACATTTGTAAGAGAGTGTTGAGTTTTGTAGAGTCAAGTGCCTTTGTAAATACATCATCAATCTCTTCATGAGTATGGACAAAAATTAGTTCAATGTTACCTTTCAGGATGTGGTCTTTGATGAAATGATACCGTAGTTCAATATGCTTAGTCTTGGAGTGCTGAATAGGATTGTGAGAAATCACTATGGCACTTTCAGAGTCACAATAGATTGGTATCTGCAGCATTCTGTATCTGTAGTCTAGCAGTTGTGTTTTCATCCATAAGACTTGAGAGAAACAGCTGGCTGCGGCCACATATTCAGCTTCTGCGGTAGACAATGATACACAATTTTGTTTCCTTGAGGACCAACTGACTAGTCTTCCACCCAGAAATTGACATCCACCTGAGGTGCTTTTACAATGAAGTTTGCATCCAGCATGATCCGCATCTGTAAATGCTTGAAGACTGAAATCATTTCCTGCGGGGTACCATAATCCAAGAGTTTTGCTTCCTTTTAAGTATCGTAGGATTTGTTTGGCTGCGTTCATATGAGACACTTTTGGGTCAGCTTGGTACCTTGCGCATACACCTGTGGCAAAAACTATATCTGGTCGGCTAGCAGTGAGGTTCATCAGAGAGCCAATAATACCTCTATAAGACTTTTGATCAACAGATTCACCTGAGGGATCAGCAGAAATCTTATAACCGAAGGCCATGGGGACCTTAGCCGAAGAACAATTATCCATTCAGTATTTCGTCAATAGTTCTAAGGTGTATTTTTCTTGATGAATGAATATCCCTTGTGGGACTTGTTTCACTTGAAGTCCTAGAAAGAAGTTAATCTCTCTATTCATGCTCATTTGGAACTTGTTGGTCATGAGCTTAGCAAATTCATCCACCATCTTTTGATCAGTTGAGCCAAAAATGATATCATCCACATATATTTGTACAAGCATCAGATGATCACCATTTGCTTTTCGAAATAAAGTGGGATCAATCACTCCTCTTTTGTAACCTGAAGAGATAAGAAATTCAGATAAAGTCTCATACCAAGCTCTAGAGGATTGTTTTAGACCGTAGACTGCCTTTTCAAGCTTGTAGCTATGGTCTGGGAATTCAACGCTTTCGAAACCCAGAGGTTGCTGAAGATAAAGCTCTTCTTTTAATTCCCCATTTAGAAAAGCACTTTTCACATCCATTTGATGAACCTTGATGTTTTTGTGTGCTGCGTATGCTAAGAAGATCCAGATGGCTTCCATTCGTGCTATCGGAGCATACGTTTCATCATAGTCAATGCCTTCAAGTTGACTATATCCCTTGGAAACAAGCCTTGCCTTGTTTCTGACAACTGCACCAGATTCATCTAACTTATTCTTGAACACCTATCTTGTGCCAACAATGGTGTGGCCTTGCGGTTTTGGAACGAGCTACCATACCTTGTTCCTTTTGAATTCTTCTAGTTCTTCTTGCATTGCGGAAATCTAGTTTGGTTCAAGTAACGCTTCTTTGATCGATCGAGGTTTGACTGAGGACAAGAACACTGCGTAGTGGCAGTGATCGAATAAGTCCTTGGATGACCGAGTTTGGATTCCTGCGGATGGGTTGCCAATAATTTCACCTGGTGGGTGGTCTCTCGACCATACATGTAGACGAGGTATCAGATGATTAACAACTGCGGTGGAGGGAATGTTTCAATATCATAAGACTCAGCAGTTGGGGAGGGCAGTTCCCCCTGGACTTAAGAACATCCTGCTAAAGTGTCTTGAACTGGGAAGGCGGGATTAGATTTATCTTGGGTAGATGGCGAAGGTGTCCTCTGGATTCCGGATGGGAGTGTGATAATCCTTGAATCTGTTCTTGTGTCAACATTTTCTATGTTTTCATCATCCGAATCCTTGAAACTCTACGAATTTGAGCTGCGGATTGGAGCTTCATCTTCTGGTACAAGAACCTCGATGGTTGTTGTATGGTCCGGAGTGGAGTTTTCCCCTCAACCAGCGAGGTGGAAGTATTTAGCGATACTTGTTCGGATGCTATTGGACCAGATACGTCTGCATGTTGTTGCTGAGCTTCTAGAGACACGAGAACTTCAGATAACTTGGCTGTATCAACAAGATCAAAGAGATCAACATAGTTTATTTCAACTAGATTTAATGTACCCGAAGAGGCAGGAATATCACTTTCTAGAATTGCGGTGGTTTCAGTTGATAAAGCGGAGTTGCGGATGTGATAGTCATCAAACTTTACACCGAAGCTTTCACTTATCAACCTTGTGCGTCTAATGAGAACTCGATAAGTAACTTTGTTAGTGGAGTAGCCAAGGAAGATGCCTTCATCAGACTTCGGTGCAAATTTATTAAGGTGATCTCTGTTGTTTATGACGAAGCATCTACACCCAAAGATATGAAAGAATCGAACATTTGGCTTGCGGTTGTTAAGACCATCATATGGTGTTTTGTTGAGACGTTTGCACACAATGCTTCGATTTTGAACAAAACAGGCTGTGGCCACTGCTTCAGCCCAGAAGTAGAGAGGAAGATTTGCAAAATTAAGCATAGATATGGCAGCTTCTACTAGAGTGCGGTTCCTTTGTTCTACTACGCTATTTTGTTATGGTGTGTAAGAAGGTGAGAAGTTGTGTGTAATCCCTTTGGAGACCAAGAAACTATTTAGAAGATGATTAGTAAACACGGTTCTATTGTCACTTCAGATACGTCTGACTGGTAACTTGATCTGAAGTTCAATTTCCTTGATGAAGTTGATCAACACCTACGGTGTTTCTGACTTGAGTCGAAGAAAGAAGACCCATGTGAAACGTGTGAAGTCATCCACAATAACCAGTATGTATTTTTTGTGATGAAGACTGGCTACGGTAGATGGACCGCAGAGATCAATGTGTAAAAGTTCCAATGGTTCAAAGATTGTGGAATCAATCACCGTGGGATGACTTGCCTTGAATTTCTTTCCACACTCACATGCAGGACAGAGAGTATCATTGCTGAACTTGAGGATTGGAAGACCTCTGACTAGTTCTCCGATGACCAAGTTGTTAATGTATATGTAGTTAAGATGAACGAGCTTGCAGTGCCATAGCCAGCTGACTTCGGATACGACTTTGGATAGAAAGAATAACTGTGGTTTGCCTATGATCAAAGATATATCCAGAGGGTACATAGTACCTTCGGATTTGGACTTGATCAGACAAGTGCTTCTATCACTTGTCATTACATAGCAAAACTGGTCATCAAATTTAACACGGCGGTCTGCTTTACATTGTTGACCAACACTGATGAGATTGTGTTTAAGGCCTTCTACATAAGCAACCTTTTGAATAGAGAAGTTTCTCGTAGTGAGAAACCCATAACATCGGATTATCCCATTAGCATTGCTTCCAAAAGTGACATTTCCACCGTTGCAAATTGGCCTGAAATATCGAAGGTACTCTAACATTCCTGTCATGTGCAAGGAGCAGGCACTATCGAATAACCATTCTTCTTCTTGTTCCTCCTTGCACAAGGCCTAAAAATTACACGGTTAATTTAGGCATCCAAACTAGTTTGGAGCCTGGGACAATAAATGAGCTTCTGATTGATGCATGAAAAGAGGTTGCAGGGATTGGTTTCGTGTCAACTTTTAATCCTAGTCCTGGGTATTTGTGAGTTTTTGGAGCGTAGTGCCTTTTTGAAAAGTTACGAGGTTTCTGAAAAAGGTCAGTTTTGCCATGAGAAAACTTTTTCTGACAACTACATTGACATTGACATGTTGAAATTTTGTCTTTTGTTTTGGCTCTTTGTTTGGTCAGCGGTCGAAAGGGTGTGGTTGATTTGTGACTGGTCCGAGGTTGGTAAGATTTGACACGTGAACTGTTGGATTTAGAAAAAGTTTGTCTTGAAGAAGATGTTGCACATGTAGACACTTTGGACCTATTCTTGGGATTTGGTAAAATGCCTTTCCATTTGTTGAAACTTTGAGGTGATTTTAAAAGTGTTGGAGTGGGTAAGATACCCTTCCATTTTGGATCATCTGAGGAATAGATTTGAAAACCATTGTTTTGAAAAGACCTTTCTTTCTTTTGGGTTTTATCAGATGAATTAGGAACGGATGTTGAAACTGCACATTCCTTTTTGCATGGTTTCTTGATGGGAGAGTTTTTTGAAATGGTGAGCAAAAACAAACTTTTCTGGACTCTTAGATTTTGGAAATCTGATATGGATTTTGTTTTTAGAAAAGATTTGTCGATTTGCGCCTTGAGATCGAATATCCTCTTTGAAAGCCTTTTTGCTAAAGTTTTTGGAGATCCGCAGTCATTAGTGTTTAACTGCGGTTTCGTGGAAGCCTTTGAAGAAATTTGACACCGAGGGCTTGACTCATCAGAACTTGAAAATTCAGGATTTTGAGAACATTGACCTACTTCAAAAATTTCTATGGGTAGTTCATGGTGACTTGGTTGAAGAGTCACTGAACCTTTGATTGTGGAATTTGGTAAAGAAGACTTAGCTACCATAGCATAAGTGTGGGTTGTGATGGGAATGGGATTTTTCTGAGAATCATGACAGCAGTGAGAGGCACTGCGGTCTGAGGACAAGGGTGGAAAGTCCTGTGAGACTTTGGGACTTTCTATGACTATTTCTTCATCAACAATAGATGAGATCTGAGAATTTGGACTGATTGTGCCACATATAAAAGGTTGATCACATGTGTGATCCGAAGCCTCAGGCATAATTTCCTCAATGACACAATTATTACTTAGATTATGAAGTCTACCGAAGTGTGTTTTGATATCTTCGGGAAAAGTCTTGTCATTGACTGGAAAATGAAATTCTCGGTCCTGAGGGACATAAAGTCGATCTTTGTTAAACCGGGGTGAGGAATCCTCTATGCTAGGATATCCATTGGACCAACCCCAATTGTATGTATTGTCCATGGTTCCATTATTAACTAAATTTTCAATAGCTTCACTTTCATTGAACAATTTTTCTATTAAAAGATTTAAACGTACAATCTCACTCTGAGCTAAATCTCTTTGGTTCAAAGCTATTTCTAGTTGGGTTTCACTAAACATTCTTGCAACTTTTCTAATTCTAAATCTCTTTCTAACATAGCCATTTTGAGTCTTTTTTTGTCCAGTCGTCCTCTCACATGAAACATCTCTTGGGACGCTATGTTCTTCTCATCTAAGGCTTTGTTGTAGTCTGAAAGGATGGCAACACATGTGTCATTAAGATTATCTATGAAAGGTTGACAGTCATGCATGTTATTGTTTAGAGTTTGAATCATGAGTTTTACCTGATCGGCGATGCTTAGAGTTCCATCCTTTGCCATGTAGCAGTAGTTCCTTTCCAGCTTCGTAGAACCATCATCATCAGCAGTTGCTTGCATGCAGATTTTGCCTTCTCCTTTGATGTTGCTGATGTTTTCTTCTTCATCTCCAGATGACCAAACTTGATGGTCTCTTTTAACATGAGCCACATACGCCCTACCCTTTTCCTTTTCTTCCAGTTCTTGAGCCATTCTAAGGTAGAATGCTCTATCTTTTACTACATTGGCTTTGCAATCCTTTGAAAAATGATTCTCTTTGTTGCATTTGTGACATATTACAACATCACTTTTGTCTTCTGAAGGGGTACCGGAGTCAGAGGTTTGCATGGACTGCGGTGTCTCCTTTGGTTGAGTGTTTTGAGATTGCGGTTGTGGGTGTGAATTTTTAGGATAATGAGAGTGATTGCTTTGTGGGTTGAAGTTACGATTGAAAGGAGGTTTATTGAATAGTTGATTCTTGCGAAAAGAGTGGGGTGGTAGTCGGTTGAACTGTTTACTAACTAGAGTAATAGCCTTTTGAAATTCTTCTTCATCATCATACTCTGAGTCAGCTTCGTATGACTGTGGTGTAGTGTCATACGAGGGAGAGTAAGACTGGTTGTGAGGAGCTTGTGCTACAAGAGCAAGTGGTCCTCCGAAGTCAACACGGTCTTTGAGTACGGTGGATTCTTGTGCTTGCAATTCCGCATATAGCTTGTAAAGACACATGGAATGAATTTTTCTATCTCCTTGAACTATTATCTTAGCAGTAGTGCAATGTCTTCCTAACCCGTTGAGAAACTGAAGGTTTGTTTCATGGTTACTGTGGATGGTGCCGGCATCTGATAACATAGTAACAATCAGAATCAACCTTTTGAAGGAGTCCTCTAAACTTTCACCAACATGAGCTTTGAAGTTGTTGAATTCATTGAGTGCAGTTGTGAGCTTCTTATCTTGAGCTTGTTCTGAACCTTCATACAAGTTCTTGAGAACATCCCAGATCTCTTTTGTTGATTTACAGTTTATGATAATGTCGAAGTTGTCAGGAGCAACTCCACAAGAGATTTCATAAAAAGCAACAACATCATTTTTCATTTTATCAAGATCATCCTTGGTGGGACGGTTCAAGACTGGTTGTCCTCCTCCTAGTCTGGCTATGGCGCCATCAGTTTGAACAGGTGTAAGAACAGGTACATGTGGTCCTTCTTCAATAGATCGCCAAACATCTCTACCAATTCTCCTTAAGTATCTTTCCATTCTTTGAGACCAGTGATGGTATTCATTTCCAACCAGTATTGGAGCTCGATTTGAACCACCAACACTATTGGAAACTTTTAGAGAAAGTGCTTGTGCCATTGTGTTTTTTTTAAATGAGCTTCAGTGGTATAGAAGGCCTTTTGAAAAATCAGAGTTCTGTTTTTCAAAAAACAACCACTATGGCTCTGATACCAATTGTTGAGAGAAAAAAAACTTGAGACACACTTGAAAAAACGTTATAACAAGTATGATTGTGGAATTAGTTAATCTCAAAGGATTTAAAAGCTCAACAATAATAAGTTAATATGTTAGATGGTTAGATAGTTAGTTGAGGAAATATAAAGAAACATAAATGACAGCAGGTGATATATCAAGTAAACACATAAGTTGATTCATAACATGGAATGCATTCAAACCAAGTTAGTAAGTGAGATCAATCTTAGTGATAAAGTCACAAATGACTTGCTCCGAAGAAAGGTATTAATCAGTTGTGTTCGAGAGAATTTTGTCACACCCCAAAACCAGGAACGGCAGACTATGTTTTGGGGTGGAGGACGTCATGTACAGTATCATAACAATGCATAATAGTAAAGACAAGCAACAACATCCATTGCATTAATATATTAATTGTAATACAAGCGTGTTCTGTACAGTTTGTTAGACACCAAAAAATATAATCAAAATAAAGAGGAGTCTTGTATGTGCTCCATCTTCCCAAAAGCTGCATCTGTACCTGTCTACTGATGACCTGAGAATACAAGTTATTTTGAAAGAGTTTATCAGCATAAAGCTGGTGAGTTCATAAGTATTTAGTGTCATTGCTTGTATAAAAATGTTCACAACAATGTAGTATAAAAGAGAATTTTTGAAGTTTGAAAAATAGTATAAACCCTAGAAAACCCTATGTTTTCTAGTAAAAAGTAGTCTTCTACCAAGACCCGATGGTTTGTTTGTTCCTTTGAAAATGTACAAGTTTTCCCAGTAACTAATAGTATAAAAATATAGTTTTAGACTTTATTCATGTACAGTGATGGGAAAAAATAATGTTTTACCCCAACAACATCGCTATCGACTATATGTAATGAAGTGCAGGCCCCAGGTAGTATTAATGTACAATACACCCCAGGGAGTCTGTTTTGCCTTTAATTCTTAATGTATTAATTAAAGGTTTAAATGTGAACTCGTATGTAACCATGCTGATTGACGATCGAATCCTGTTGACCCTCCGAGTCATAAGTAGTAAGGTAACATTTTGTCACCCTTTGGCCTTTCGGCTCGAACTGTAGCTAGCAGTCAGTATGTGGGAGTGTCTGTCCCGTATAGATCTATACACATATTGCCCGCTCTCCCTCCAGGAGACTCTGGTTACACGGTGATAGCACAATGATGTGTTGTATCGAGAAATAGTATGTCACATTCTATTTTAGTATGTTCTCTTGTAAAATGCATAATGTACTATCTAGTATAATGTATAGGGTGTTCTCTTGTATAGTATATAGTATTCTCTTTGTATAGTATCTAGCATGTATTAACTCATAACTGTATTGACTCTGGTAATTGTCATGGCAATAGTAATAATGAGTAGTAATCCTTAACTATACCTATTATAGTTAAATAGTAATGTTGGTTGCATGCCTTTAATACACAAAGGCACTGAACTGAAATGAAGACTTTTATATCTAACATAAATATATATGATATATAACTTAGAATTCAACAACAGTCGGACTAATAACAAGGTACCCTAAGCCCACAATCAAACAAGAACAGGAAGTAAGGTGAGCTATTAGTCCTAATTCCTTCAAGTCTTACTTATATAAATATATTAGTGTAGACATGATTTGCAGATAAATGAAGTTTAAAAGAGTTTTAGAAATAGTTATATAATGATTTAACATGAAATGAGTTTGATAAACATTTGAAATAGTTTTGTTGGCAAAGCAGTTGAAAATATAGAAAATCCTTTTTGGTTGCAAGTTATAAATCACATGTGGTTTATACTATAACTTGTTTGATTCAACTTGTATTCCCCCCCATAAGAGCAGTTAAAACATTTAAAAGGTTAATAAATGGGTATGAAGTCACTTGTAGTGACTGAAGTGGATGGAAGTGCTGAGTAGGATGCTAGGTGTCAAGTGAGGACTTGAACACAGCCACAGATCCTATGTAGCATATAGTGATACATAGATGTGTCTAATTAGTTATTTAATCACTAATTAGGTAAGTAAAGACACTCTAATGCATGAAAACACTTTGTTTCAATTGCTAGGAGTGCTAAGGGTTGCTTCTAAGGAGTGTATGGCCTCACTATGGAGTTTACACTTCAAATGGTCAACTTAATGTGAGTTTACGGTTGAGAGACCATTTCCCCCATGAGTTTACGGCCGTAAACTCATGGGAATGGTGGGTTTGGGTGTTTAAAGGTCTCATGTATCACAAGATAGGCTTCTAAGATCAAATCAAAGGCTTGAGAAGTGATTAGGGTTCAAAAGGGTACTCCCTTGGAGTTTGCGGTCCGTGGACCATTCCTTGGGAGTTTATGGTCGTAAACCCTCAAGAGTTTACAGTCGTAAACCCTCCACACTTCATCCTTTTCGTGTTTTGTGGTCCATAGATCAATCATGCAAGTCCCTAGTTCATTTGCTAAGCATTGGAAGGAGTTTGGGGCATCAAAACCCCTATTTGGGGTGTTTACGGTTTTGGGAGATCCCCAAACCGTAAACACATGTTCTTGGGGGGTTTTTGGGTGTTTAATACAAGAATAATAAGTGAAAAACTAGCTAGATGAAGCATACTTACTTATAGGAAGCTTGTAGAGGTGTTTTAGGACTCAAAAACACAAAAGTGTTCTTGATGTTCTTGGTGATTTGAAGATTCTTGAAGATCTAAGTAAAAATCGGAAATCCTTGGATGAGAAGATGTATAAACACTAGATTAAGTGTTTTTATGAAAGAATCTAGTGAAGAAAACTTACAATTTTAGTGGATTTGTAAGAAGAAGATGATGATACTTGAGAGAAAACTAGTGTTCTTGAGTGGGGAGTGGTAAAAAGTGAGGACAAGGGGTAAACTCATGCTATATGCATGAGTTCTTGGGGAGAAGGGTGTTTACGGATGAAACTCCCTAGTTTGGCCGCAAACACTTAGCTAGGGGGTCGGGTTGTCCGACTTATTACACACCCCTAATTGCGTAACTTCCATTTAATAAATCGTTCAACGAAAAATAAATTAAAATAAAACACCAAACGGGTTTAAATCCGGCCAAAATGTATTGGAATGTTTTTGAATATTATTTGAAGTGTTTGACTGTGGAACTTATACAAATAAAAATTTCGGGTTGTCACCTATTTTAGAGAGTAAGAAAGATATGAGATGTGTAAGGATAACTTGGAGATAATTAAGATCTAAAGATGAGTAAGAAGAGATCTGTATTGATTGATAAAGTGTAGTCTCTATTTATAGAGACTAAACAGATATAGTAGATTTACTCTCTAAGAGTAGCCATGCAAGGCATACTGGACAATAGAGTGTACTACAAGTGATAGATACAAAATAGAATAAGTACAGAAAGATAGATTGCGGTAACTTTGAGGACTTCGGATTTGATTGTTGAGGGAGCTTGACTGCTGAGAGCTATAGATTGCAGTAGAAAAAATTAAGAGGGTCACTTTATGTATCAACGTATAATATATATAATTTACATTGAGTTCAAAATATTACATGAATTAAATTAAAACTATAGCAAATGATAAGACGTGATACGACTATGCTCCGTCTTCAAAACACCTGAGGAAGTACTGGTCTACTGTTTTTCCTAAGAATACAAGTGATTTTGAAAGTGTATCAACATTTAAGTTGGTTATTTCATCAGCATTTTTGTGTTTGAACAGTACGTTCTTTATTCTTAAAGAATGAGACTTTGAAATAAGAGATGTTATTCGTTTCCAGAAAGTTGAATTATAAATCATTTTTTTGTTGAGTAATTGTATTTATCCCAGAATATTCTATATTTTCCATAAATCGATTTGTAGTCTATTATAAATCAAGACTGAAAAGTATAAGTACATTTCCATACTTAGATTAATAATTTGTAGTTTTATTCGTTTATAAAACTATTTGAAAATATATGTTTTTACGTAAAAGACCTCGCATAGTTGTTTATTCGATTACTTGTGAAATACTGACGTTTATCATGGAAAATCCTATATTTTCCTTTAAATGGGAGTGTAGTCTAATGTGAATCAAGATCGAAGAGCATAAGTAAATATGTCATACTTAGCTTGAATAACTTGTAGTTTTATAGTTAAATAAAGCTAGCTGAAGATGTGTTTACTCTACATTCTGAATGTAATAATAATATCCTACTATGATTACTTAGTACAAACGAGTTATATACAAAGTAACCATAAAGATACTACCCCTTAAGTTTATTTGAGAAGCATATTACTACGTGCATGAATCATTTTTTCTGTGTGCCAGTTCTTATAACCATACTAGACGTCAGTATCGATGTTGACATTTGTCACCTTGGGGACTATAGCTAACAATCAGGGTGCGGAATCATTAGTCTCATATAGATCTATACACAAATTCATGCTCTCCCTCCAAGAGACTCTGGTTATAAGTGTGGACTTTCGTTGGATACTAAACAAAGCCACTGTCTCACAAATATACTGATAACAATGAGTTCACGAGTAATATGGTGAAAACATTTTAGTAAATAAAAATACAATAATTTTTATTTAAACCTATTTATAACGATAAATATTTTGAACCGAAACATAAAGTACGCCCGCAGATCCGAGCTAGTCAATTTAGAGACAATAAGTGTCGAAAATGACTTTTCGGCAAAAAATTATTTATAATAAATAGTCTTAACCAAGTTCTAGAATATGTCTCAAGGTTTCCGTACAGATAAAGAACGCCGAAATCCGAGTTATAACGAAGAAGTTATGGCCCGTCGAAGTTTTACGGCAAAACCGGCACGACACCGGGAAGCGTAAATAGTAAATTTACGATGGAGCGATTTTTAGCCTTAGTGATCTAAACCAAAGTTGTCGTATACGTTAAATAGAGAACATACAAAAAAAGAACGCCCAAATCTGACTTCGTATGAGGAAGTTATGATTTTTCTAAGATTCGGCTTAGCAGTGCACGGCCAGAAACTCGAATTTTAGCTAGAGCGGTTTTTGGCTTACGCGACCTAAATGAGAGTTGAAGATCTCATTAATAGGAATTTAATGGTAGAAAGATAGACGAAAACAGAGTGCGTATGAAGAAGTTACGAATTCTTCGTAGTCATTTAACATTCTAAACACCTCCTACTGTTAAATTTGAGATAGGTCGAGAATTAGCCGATAGAGTCTAAATGAGAGTTGTAGATCTTGATTTTACCTACGTGGTGAAAAAAAGAACGTTGAAAACGGAGCTTGTATGCGAGAGTTATGATTTTTCTAAGTATGAAGGCTGATACGCGATAGGAGGTGACGTGGCACCACCAGAATTGGACATGTGGCACCACCAGAAGGCTGCCACATGCCCCACCTCGGAGAGTACGTCCTCCTACTCGGCGAGTCCATCAGGAATTCAGCCTATAAATAGAGGTGTCGGGCATTCCAACTTCCTCACACCTCACCCTTAAACTTTCTCTCTCTAGTTTCTCTTTCTAACCTCCCTTAAGCCCCCTAAAGTCTAGGTAAACCCCCTAGCACCCGAAGGAAGCATCAAGGCTCTCAGAGTCCCGAGAAAAGAGCCTTTCGGCTCGGGAACGCTGCTCCAGCGAAGCCCTGTTTTCAAGAAAACCCGCTATAAGTGAGCTGTACCTATCATATCTTTAGAATAGCTTATGTTTCAATATAGTAATGTTATTAGGACCTTATAAGGAGTACTTGGGCTATTATTATGGGTTATATAAGTATCATTTAATGCTTATATAATAGTAATAATAGCTAGACTATTAATTAGTATCGGTGAATATTAGACTAAACTCTAGTGGTAATGATACTTGGTTTTGTCCGAGGAAAATTGTTTTAAGAGTAACGAAGTGATGTCCGAGTACCGACTCACCACCGTACCAAGTGAGTGCATAGTTACTTTCATCTTACACATAGATATGAAGTATTTTATATAAATTACGTGCTATGTGTGCATATTACCTGAGTACTTGCTGTCTATGCTGGATGAACGATTTTATACACGTTTTAAATGATTTAAACTGTATATGTATTTTATATCTATGAAAATGTTGGGGTAAGACATGGGTAGATGTAATAGATGAAATATGAGTTGGATGATGAGTTGAGAGGTGAAATAGACCATGTGGTGAGGGTGAGAGGTGGATGATGTGAGAAGCCTTTTTCCCAAATGATTGCCCCGTCATTCAGCAGAGTATGGATGACAACCACGGACTATTCTAGACAATCCAATGGAACACTAGCAGGCTCGCAACCTGTAGGTGTTGTGAACGATGTGTTCACCGGTGTACTCTAAAAACCCATTGATATGTATTGCGAGTGGACTCTCGAAAACGATACTGTCAATAAAACCCTGGCAAATGCACCTAAAGGACTCTACCGGCAGAAGCACCTGATATAGAACCTCATAACCCTGGTAGGTGCGCCTAAAGGGACTATTCCGGCAGATGCGCCTCATAGAGAATGTCACAATTTTGGCAGCTACACCTAAGTGACAAAACTAGCAGTTGTGCTTGACAGATGTGTCATTTATATATGATGGAATTCGTACCCATTCCTTAGGATACTCCTTAGGAATGAATGAACAAGAAATAGCTGATTCTTAGGGTAGATCCTTAAGAATAAAGAAGATAATGGGGATGGGTAATTGGGTTAACTGTTTGATGATTAAACATAATAATTATATTGTTGTGGGATGTAAACCCTATGTACTCACCAGGTTTCCCAACCTGACCCACTCAATTTATTTATATCACATGTATCGATATGAAGTGACATTACACTGAGAGATTAAAGAGATGTAGATCACTAGTGTAAATAAATGTAAGTTATGCTTATGTTCCTATATTGACAATGACATCCCAAACGTTTTAAAATGAATAAAATACGTTTCTTCGAAAATGTTTTGATAACGTATTTATCGTATTTTTCTGGGAACAAATTCCGCAACATTTTTATGAAAAGAAGTACTCTGATTTTTATAAAGCATAAAAAAATTGGTCTTTTCTGGTCGTGAAAATGGGGATGTCACAGCTGGTATCAGAGCATTAGTTTAAGCGAACTAGACTTAAACTTAGAATGCTAAGCAATGATGGTGAGGAGTGTGTCTTAGGTAATACACCTGAATAGACACAAACACTTGCTTATTTAGGGAAAATGCCTAACATGCTTTTATGTGCTAAATGATTTATGATGCTAAATGTATAATCGGATCTATGGTCTGTTGCCGACCGGATCTGGAAATTTTATGTGCTTAGGTTTCTAAATGTTTAATTACGATATTAGAATTGGCATGTGACTTTTCGGAGTAATAAGGAGGATTATACGTCTAAATCTTCTCTATCCATATTCTCGTCTTGATGCACTGAACGCATGCTTCCGTGAACGTAACGTCATGGTGAAGGTTGGTAGCAAATCGTGTAAATCGTGGAAATGAAAAGGCTTATGATAGTGAATGACATCTATTGGAAGATATCGTAAGAGTGGTATCTTTCCTTTAGAATATGTATGGTAAAATACCAGTGTGTTTAGAAGAGTACGGTACATCCAATGTACACCTTCGATCGGCAGGATGATGGAACGATTGGTGTAATTCCTGAAGTTGTCCCATCATATGGAGTTTCCATCGCAAACCGAGTTGAAGTAGAATTAATGATTGAACATACGCATGGAAGAAGTCCTAGTAGAGTCTAGGGAAATTTTTATGATTGTTTGGACACATTTATATGTGTTATTTTTTTTGTGATAACGACTTGGAAAACTGCGAGACAATACTTGGGACGAGTATGAGTAGGTGTGAATGGTAGTAGAGGCCTATACTACCGGAAGCACAGGACTCACACTTGGATCAGGGAAAGTCACAAGGTTACCAAGAAGCTAGTAATTGATTTCGTTTTATTCAAGTATGTCGTTGCCATTGTTTTGGTAATGACTAAGAAGATTGTTGTTATCCTGATCCTAGTGGTCATACCACATTGAGTCCGACTACGATGTGTAGGTTATGTGGTTCAGAGAACCAAGTTTGATGTAGCGTCCGAATTAAACCAAACGATTGAAATCAAAGCGATCAATAGAAGTATCGCGTTCGTTGTTAAAGAAGTTGGTAGCTAGAAATGCTACATGTTAAAATGTGATTATATCACATTAGACCATGAAGGAAGGCATATTCCATTCTGAAATTTGACTCTAAGAGACCTGAGTCTAAGCGTTGCTACATACGATGATAGGTCATTAGAATATGAAACATCGGTCAATGGTAGTAATCAAATTAACTTATCCTAAGTTTGTTAAGAAGAAGATTGTAGAGTATGCGTATTGTAAAAGTCGAAGTGATTGTATCTTTTGTAGTTTCACATATTAGTTATTTTACTAAGTCACAGTTTTATGTGAAATGTATTGTATTAGACTTAGTATATTTTTTGTACACTCAAATTTCCTATAAATAGGGACTGAGGTTAGAAGTAGAATGATTTGAGAACTCGACTATTCTTTCTGCTTAAAGCATTGTAATCAGTCTTCATCAATATAAGATCTGATTAATATTTACTCGTTGTGTTCTTACTTTTCAATCATTCAATCATAACTGCTTTCATAATCTCGATAACAATTCTCATCAATTGGTATCAGAGCAGGATTTAAACTACTTCGATCTGATTTTCGTGTTAGAATCATTTGATTTTTGAGTAGTAACTTTACTCAAAATTTTCCGCGCATTTTGGTTTTGAAAATCACTTTTGATCTTCAGATTTGAATTGATTCTGCATTCGTATTGTTTAGTCGAGTAATCGATTAGCAATTTGTGATCATTTCATTTGATCAATTCTCAAATTCATCAAGTTTTTCGAGCTTTCTGAAATTTTTGTGTTCATCAATGGCGAACTTCAACATGAATACGATGACTTCTTTCTCTCACTTGCTTGGTTCTTCAACCAAAATTCCGATGCTAATCCTTGAATACTATGATCAGTGGGCTGATAGAATTGAGGATTACTTAAATGGAATAGATGAAGAACTTTGGAATTGTATCAATGGAATAGTTCAAGCTCCTGCTAATGTGCAATTAATTGGACTGTCTACTAATTCTGCTGAAGTTGCTGAACAACAAAACCGTCTGAAGAAGAATGAAAAGAGATGCATGAGGGAACTAAGAGGTGCTCTACCTCCTGTGGTTTACAATTACATCCGTAGTTGTAAGACAACTAAGGAGATCTGGATCACTCTAAAAGAGAAGTATCAAGGTAGCGAAAAGATGAAGATCAACTATGTGAAGCAATGTCTTGTTGAACTGAAGGAATTCAGACAAAAGGATGCTGAAAATCTTGAAAGTTACAATGATCGTCTGAATGAGCTTGTGTATCGCTGCAATAGGTATGGAATCACTAGGGCTCTCAAGGAATTCAATTTAACTTTCATCACGGGCCTTCGCAAGGAATGGCGAAGTGTGAGTATGATGATTAAGAATCAACAGAGTTTTGATACAACCAACTTGAATGATCTCTACAATCAGCTGAAAACACACGAAAGTGAAGTTTCAGAAATGTATGAAGAATCAAAACAAAGTATAGGAGGACCTTTGGCTCTTGTTTCAAAGGTATCAGAAGTCGAAATTAATGAAACAGATGGTTCAGACAATGAAGGTTTCTTAATGAACTCTGATGATGAAGCTGTGGCATTCTATTCAAACAACAGAGTTAAGAAATTTTTCAAAAAGCCTTTTAATCCAAAAGGAAAGGAAAATGATGCGAAGAGTGGAGTCGCAAAAGCTGGAGGAGAAGAGAAGAAGAAAATGGAAAAAGTTGATGAAGAGCAAAAAGAGGCTAAAGATGTGAAGAAACTAAAAGGTGATACTGGAATCTACTGCCACTACTGCAATGGTGCGAATCACTTCGCAACTGATTGTATGTTGCAAAAGAAAGAGGAGAAAAAGAACAAAGTGAAAGATGAGGCTTACTATTCGGAAAAGATTGAAGAATTGCGTACAAAGACTAAAGGAATGTCACTAGTTGCGAAGGGTGAGTCTGATGAGGAAGAGAGTGGAACATATCAGATCTGGTCTTCAGGATTTGATGACGAAGAAATGAGGCATCCAACTCATGGAGCTATGTTCGCAAGCTTTGAAGAAAATGCGAAGAGGATGTTTCAGGTCGGTGCTTCGTATCCAAATCAACAGACAAATCACCAATGACCACTAAGGTACAGGCTATTCTTGAATCTTTTAATATTCCTTTATCTGCTTATGATGCTGAAATTACTTCTTTTGATGATATTGTTGCTTATTTTGATTCTGTTATTTTGTCTGCTAGCACTGAAACTCAAAATTTAAATATGCAACTAGTTGAGACACGAAGAGAGTTAGAAATAAAATGAAGTAGAGTAGACAAACTTGAACTTCAAATCAAAAATGTAAATTGTAATAGGGACAATCTTGGAAACGAAGTTAGGTTGTTGCTAGCACAAAGAAATATATACTGTAACTTTGCTAAGCGTTTGTATGCAAAATTGACAGCTTTACATCATTCATCTGACATTAGAAAAGAACAACATAGGAAACTTTTACCTTTTATTGAATATGATCGTGAAAAAGTTGATGTTGTATCTTATGATTGCGAAAACACAATTGCTCAATTTGACAAAATACCTGATGATAGATTTGCATATGGTATTGTCAAAATTGATGAATTTTTGAATTCTGATGAGTTGGTTAGTATTGTTAATGAAAGTTTGACAAAGAATGAACAAGTGAAAATTTTAAAGAAAACTAAAACCTCAACTCTTGATTCTCAACTCAATTATGCTGATGTCGATGACAATTTAGATAATGTGAATGAAATCAGTGAGATTGAAGAGGAAGAAGAGGTTGATTGTTCTCACTTGTCGATCATTAATATCACATCTAAGATCAAAGGTAAAGAAATTATAGCTGATTTGATAGTCAAAGATGAAATTGAAAAACCCTCTACTTTGCAACATTGTAATTTTGATAATGTGGAAGTTGAAAGCTAGAAGTCTGATGACACTGATGAAAACAAAGAAGATGTGAAGGATTCACATGAAATACCTCCACGAGTTGTGGTTGATCAAGTGTTTGGAGATACAAAAGAATTTGACAAAATTCTTAGTGACAAAGGTGCACATTATTTGGAAACCAACACTGTGGTTTATCCAAATTTTATATGCACTGATAACACCATTTTTCCAAATCAGATTTTTGTCACTACTGGGAATGCTGAGAAAATTAACCCTGAATTCAACAAAATGGTTGAAAAAAATAATCAAAGGTCAACTACTGAAGGTTTCTTTGCAAATCAAAACACAGTAGCAAACAGTTTAACTCAAAATTCTTATGTTTTTCAAAGACAAAAATCATCACAAAAATGGGTGGTTAAAGGTGAAAAAGCAAACAAAGTTTTTGAAAAGTTGAAAAACCAAAGGTTGGAAATTATTCAACAGAAAATAATGTTTCAAAAAGAAAAGCAAGTTGTGTCCAATGATACATCAAAAGTTGGCAAGTTGTGTCCAATGATACATCAAAAGTTGAAAAAGAACGAATTTCAAAGTCAAAATCATCAAAATTTCAAAACAGAAATAAACAAAAGGATACAAGTTTTCTAAAACCAATAAATTCTGTTGAAAAAATCCACTGAAAAATAATGATAAACTTGTTCGCAAATATGACAACAATCGAAAATTTGAGACTTCGCAAAAATTTGTGAAAAATCAAAAGTTTCATAATGTTGACAAATTCACGAATATTTCATCATCTTTGAATGTCACAACTCAAACAAAAATGAAGTTTTCACCTAAACAACCAAATTTTCCAAATCCTTTAGTCTCAAAACCGACCAAAGTTTCGTATACAAAAGGAAAATCTGATGTTTGTATGATCAATCGTTGGCTTGAAGGGAAAGGAAGACAATATCAAAATGGGATGTTTTCAGAGCAACAAATAAAGAATGCATTTGACAAGTTCGCAAATAACTCTTCTACTGGTAGTTCATCATCTTATAATTCTCAAGTTCTAGTAAAAAATGGAAACCAGTTATCAAAGTTGCGAATGTTGTGAAAGATGAGATGAAACTCAATGAAAGTCCAAAACTGTTGAACAACTATATTTCAATATCTAGATTAGATGATGTTGATATAATTGATAGTGTCACAGACAAAGTGAAAACATGGTTTTTAAATTCAAAGCATTTGTTTAAAAATACTAATGGGGGACCTAATAAGTCTTGGGTTCATAAATTTTTTCAATAAATGAGGTGATGTGTGACGAGCAATATGATGCGAAATGGTATATTGATAGTGGTTGCTCTCATCACATGACTGGAAGAAAAGAAAACTTGTGAGATTATCGAAGCTTGGAGAATACTGGAGTAGTTAAATTCGGAAATAATCACAAATGTCAAGTAAAAGGCTATGGGAAAGTCACAAATGGACAATTCACTGTTAACAGGGTTACTTATGTTGAAGGTCTTCAACATAACTTGATTAGTGTTTCACAACTTGTTGTGGGTACGGGTAATCAGGTTGTGTTTAATGAAGAAGGAAGTATCATCACAAATACGAACACAAATGAAGTACTTCTTAAATCTAAAAGATATGGTGACATGTTTACACTAGACATCAAACCAATCGTGGGCAAACCTGCAGTGTGTTTACTATCAAAAGCTTCTAATGATGTTAGCTGGCTTTGGCATCGAAGATTGTCGCATTTGAACTTTCGCAACATTAACAAACTTGTCACTGAAGATTTAGTTCGAGGTTTACCTGTAATAAAATTTGACAATGATACTTTGTGTGCAGCTTGCGAACAAGGAAAACAACATAGAAAAGGTCATCCAATTGTAATAGATTCAAAAATCGTGGAACCACTGGAACTTCTTCACATTGACTTATGTGGACCGTCGACTGTTGCTACAATCAATAAAAAGCGGTACATTTTAGTTATTGTTGATGATTTTTCTCGATTCACATGGGTATTTTTTCTCAGGTTAAAATTTGAAGTTGCTCAGACGATGATTGATTTTATCAAAAAGATTGAGATTAGCCTTAAAAAGAGTGTTCGCAGAGTTAAAAGTGATAATGGTTCTGAGTTTAAAAATCAAACACTTGATTCATTTCTCACAGGCAAAGGAATTTCGCACAATTTCTTGTCACCATATACTCCACAACAAAATGGAGTTGTAGAAAGAAGAAATCGATCTCTATGCGAAGCAGCTAGAACCGTGTTAACATATGCGAATCTACCTCAATATCTTTGGGCTGAAGCAATTTCTACTACATGTTTTACTCAGAATCGATCATTCATTCATCGAAGATTCAATGTTACTCCATATGAAATACTCAACAATAGAAAACCTAATGTCAAATTCTTTCATGTTTTTGGTTGCAGGTGTTTCATAATAAATCTCAAAGATAATTTGACAAAGTTCCAAGCTAAAGCTGATGAAGGCATATTCTTAGGATATTCGCAAAATTCAGTTGAATACAGGGTGCTAAACAAGCGAACAAGAAAAGTTGAAGAAAATTTGAACTTAACTTTTGATGATTACTATCTTAAACAAACGGATAGTAAATTTGAAAATAAATCAATTCTTGTTGATTCAGATACTCAAATTGATAATTCTGAAATAAATGATTTTGATTATGACTTAATTTTGGAATTCCTGATAGGGCAATTGATGCGGAAACTAATGCTCCTGATAATCAAACATCAGAATCCTCAAAACATACTGATGATTCAACAATCACTACAAGTTCAATATCTTGCGATAGTATGCCTGAAGTTCGTATGGAGGGGGAGCATACAATTAACAATGAACACAGACACCAAACTTTCGAGGGGGGGGGGAATGAAAATATGAATCATCAAGTTGAGGGGGAGCATTCGCAATCTCAACAAAATCATCAAGTTGAGGGGGAGAATTCACAAATTCAACACGATCATCATTTGGAGGGTGAGCATCAAGATGAACATTATGTTGAGGAGTAGCATGATACCACAGAGACAATTAATCTTGATGAGAATGATGAATTTCAGGAATTAAATGATAATTTTTCTGTTGCAGGATCTGAGAATGAAGATATGTACGAAGATGCACCATTGGAATTTATTCCTGAGTTTCCACCACTTGAAAAATGGACAAAGAAGCATCCAAAAGAACAGGTAACTGGGAATCCACAAGATGGTGTGTTGACAAGAGCTCAAATTCGTGCGAAAAATGAGGTACTAAATGCGAACCAAGAACTGTGTATGTTTAATGTCTTTATTTCGAAAATAGAGCCAAAGACAGTAAAGGATGCTATGGAACACTCAGATTGGGTTATTGCTATGCAATCTGAACTGGCTGAATTTGAATGAAACAAGGTTTGGAGATTAATTCCTAAACCTTCTGATGTTTCAATTGTTGGATTAAAATGGATTTTTAAAAATAAAACCGATAAAGATGCAATATTATTCGCAATAAAGCTAGACTAGTTGTTAAAGGTTATTCACAACAAGAAGGAATAGACTATGAAGAAACATTTGCTCCTGTTGCAAGAATCGAAGCAGTTCGCATGTTTTTATCTTATGCAGCTCACAAAGACTTTGATGTTTTTCAAATGGATGTTAAGTGTGCATTCTTAAATGGAGAACTTGAAGAAACAATCTATGTTGAACAACCACCAGGGTTTATAAATGATGAACATCCTAATCATGTCTACATTCTAGACAAAGCAGTGTATGGGTTAAGACAAGCACCAAGAGCCTGGTACGCAACACTTACAAATTTCTTGAAACAATCTAAATTTAAACAAGGATCAGTTGACCCTACTTTGTTTCGCAAGAAAGTTGGGGATCATCTTATGATTGTTCAAATTTCTGTTGATGATATTATTTTTGGCTCAACTGACCCAACATTGTCAATTGAATTTGAAAATCTAATGAAGAGTCAATTTGAAATGAGTATGATGGGAAAAATTAATAATTTTCTTGGGTTGAATATAAGACAGAACAGGGATGAAATTTTAAACAATAAAGAAAAATACACGAAGAACTTGCTTGAAAAGTTTGGAATGACCAACAGCACGAAACTAAGAGTACCAATGGCAGTGGGAACAAGACTAACTCCTTCGTTAGATGCTCCTGCTATTGATTTAACACTTTATCGAAGCATGATAGGGTCTTTATTGTACTTAACTGCAAGTAGACCTGATATTATGTTTTCGGTATGTAATTGTGCTAGATATCAAGCTAATCCTAAAGAACCTCATTTGAATGCAGTGAAAAATATTTTTCGCTATCTTAAGGGGACAGTTTCGTTAGGACTTTGGTATCCTTCGAAATCGGGATTTTTCATTCAAGCTTTTGCAGATTCAGATCTAGGAGGATGTACTTTGGATAGAAAAAGTACAAGTGGTGGTTGTCAACTGTTGGATGGGAAGTTGGTGAGTTGGCAATCGAAGAAGCAAACTTGTGTGGCTATATCAACTGCTGAGGTTGAATACATTGCAGCTGCTGGTTGCACTTCGCAAATCATTTGGATTCAGAGTCAGCTTCGTGATTATGCTATCAATATGAAAAAGATTCCTTTGTATTGTGATTCTCAAAGTGCAATTCGCATTTGTCATAATCCAGTACAACACTCAAAGACAAAACACATAGCTCTTCGATATCATTTTATCAAAGATCATGTGGAAGATGGGAATATTGAAATTCATTTTGTTAAAACCACTGAACAACTTGCTGATATTTTTACTAGACCTCTTGATGAAAAATCAATTGTAAGAATTTTAACAGGTTTGGGGATGATTGATGTGAATTCAGTTTCAAAATCAATAATTCAAGGATGAAAGGTCCGTTCAGAAGCTCTGAGTCGGAATTGTTCAGAAGTTACTGTTCATGCAGAGGCTTCACATCCACATTTTTTCGCATTCGCAAACATAACAACTAAGGTTAGGTTTACAGTTCATTTTGTGTTTTTAATTTTTTTTTGAAAAACTTGAAAAATCAAAAATATTTTCTTTTGATTCAGTTTTATTTTCAAAAATCAAAAACCCAAAAAGATTTTATTTTGTTATGTTTTTATTTTTGAAAAATTTAAAAATTTACAATTTTTTTTTGTTCTTTAGTGAAATTTTCACAATTTTTTTTTTCTACTAGTTAGGATATCCCTAGAAGCATGCTGCATCATGTTGACTCAAGCCTCATATGACTCTATGTGTAAGAAAAGAAAGCCTTAATGAAATTTTCACATGAAAATTTCTTCCCAATAAGGCTTGTATTCGCGTTAGTCAAAAGAGCTACCTTACTCTTCTCGTATGAGTTAAGAGTTTTCTGTTTGGTCTACAAATAACGGACGTACATTTGATCTTATAACCAATCTTTTTCATCACAAAATTCTTCACACAAATCACACACAAAGACGTATGTCCGAGAGGTCTCTGATCAAACCCATCAAGACTTAGATATACAAAAATTCTATGTTTATGATCTGACATCATGAGTCCGTGATGAAAGTGAAACCCAAAAATCTTAAACTTTGAGGAATTGACGGGGAACATTGTTCCAGAAGTTGACGAAAGTTTTGTTTCTGTACTAAAATTCGAAACTCCAAATCATATTCAATTTTCATGCAAGGTCTTGATCAAATATTCGCAACCCAAGATGTTTGTTACCCAACAAGATCCAGTACAACAATTTTTTTTTGAATATGGTTTCAGTGTGAGTTTCATTCGCATATCCTAGTCATGATAAATATTTTCAAAACCTGACTTGTCATTGACTACACTGGTCATACAAGAAATTTCAGTTACAATTTCTCACCTTATGTTAAGGTGGATATGTAATGAAATTTGAATCCAACCCAAAAATCACTTTCAAAAGAAGCCCTTTGATACTTATCAAAAAGTATTCGATTATAATTCATGGGAACATACACAAGCTGTTGATCATCTCTCTTGATGATTAACGAAGCAACCTTTGCCTGGGGTTTTACTGCCTTTGTGTCAAATTGTATTTTTGACATCACAAAATTCCAAAGTTTTTTTTTACTTGCTTCTCATCTTATTTCTTTGGAACCACTCACGAAGTCCTTGAGGTTCTAAGTAATACCAACTCAGGCTGATGATTTCGCAAGTCTGGCATATGACTTCGCTTCTCATCCCAAAAGCGAAAAAGCCTAGCCTCCATGCGAAGGGTTCTAACGGTTACAATTCTATAACGAGAATATTGACAGGCTGTGTACTCTTGACGTCTGGTATTCTGCCCGATTTTCAAGCAGAAGTGACTGTTGCTTTTTGACGCATGGTTACTTTTTGCAGTAAAAGTCCGGTTTTCAAGGTGCCACACCGGATAACATTAAATACATCCCGCTTTAATTTCAAATCGATTTGGGTTACCTATAAAAGGGGGTTCAAGATCATTATATACGGTTACGCGAATAAAACTCTCACAATCCTCAATTTCTTCAAACTTCTTCATCTTCATCTTGTTCAAACTCTAACAATGGCTGGTACTCAATCAAACACCGATGAAGTTCTTTCACAATCACTCATGAAGATCCAAAGCACCTACTATCAGGTTGATCCCAATGTCTCATCCTACCCAGAAGGATTGAAGATGTTAATAGTAGCACTGAAAAGATATCCTCTATCCACCGCCATGTTTAGTTCCTTTTTAGTTCCGATGACATGGTTGTCATGGCAGCATCATCGGCTTCATACAACTATGCCACTGATGTTATTACATTCAGTCTGATAAACAAAAAATGGGTTAAACGTACGAAGAAACTATTCATTGAGTTCTTGAACATTCCCAACAACCCTCCATTTTTCAAACCCATTAATTCCCAAATCATCTTTATGTTCAATGAGATGGGTCATCAGCCAGCACTTGAGAAGATCAGTGATTTCCGAAAATCTGGATTACCCTGTATGTGGAACTTTCTATTCAGCATTTTTCTCATATGTTTGACAGGAAGAACAGTAGGTCTTGACAGGGGGCGTATGGAAGTATATGCGATGATGATGATGGGCTTATACTACGATATCAGTGTGGATTACGGAACTCAGTTGTGGAAGGAGTTCGTAAAGAGTCTAGAAAACACAAATTCAGAGAAAGGCATCTCTTGTGCAAGATATTGGAGTCTGATTTTGGAGAAGGTGTATGAAAAGAGGGAATTCAAGTTCCAGAGGGTGCAGAAGTTGCTGAATTTTCATTGTATCAATCCCCGAAGGTGGTTGAAGATGATGAAAATATATTTACACATGTTGCTCGCATTCCGGATGCAATGCTTCGCAATGTCTCTTCAACTCACAAAGTTTTGGTCATATACATGAAGACGTTTGATCCAACAGTACAGACTGGAGACGTCTTCAAAAGTTCAACCTTCAAAACAAACTCAAGCATAAGAGGTTCAGATAGAGGAGACGTCTTCAAAATTGAAGAAGGAAACAATACCCTCAAAATCCGGGGTACTGAAAAAGATTCGCAAAACCGAAGTAAGCAGTAAGGGGGTGACAATTCGCAGTGTTCCAGCTCCTGTTTCTCTAGGATCGAAGCGGCAAAGAGCTCAGGATGTTGCGAAATAGATGCAACAAACTCTTCTAAAGAAGCAAAAGTTGATCATTCGCAATGAGTCTTCTGATGAAGAGATTGTACCAGAGACTCCACCTGTTTCTACTCCGGTAATTGTTTCTCTTCCACTTGTTTCAATAACACCTACTTCGCAAATTTCTACCACAACCCCACAAACCATTCCACTTGAAATAGTCACTACCAAATTAGTTTCTGAGGAGGTACCTGTTTCTGATATGGTTGTCAATGTATCTGATACGGGGGCACATATCACAAGTGTTGAAACTACCCTATCTGTTTCATTACCTTTTTCATATGCAAAGGTTTCTACTTCCTTACCACCATTTTCACTTCCAACTCATAAACTTTCTATCTCATCCATTTTTTATCATCCTCTACAAAATCCATTCACAACCTTATTTCCATCAAAATCACCTGAAACTCCTCAACCTTCGCAACCCATGTCCGATGATGAAACCGAAGGAGGAGGTTTTGGAGGAATATTTGAGGATTTACACTTTGATTCAAAGGAGGAGGAGATACATGATCATATGCTTATGACAGGAAAACAATTCGAAATTCTGAATCAAAAGTTGAATGCCATTATTCAGTCACAAGCTGATACTGGTAGAACGTCATCTATATCAGGATTGGAGGTTGATGTTATGATCAAAGCTGCTGAAAAGAGAATACTTGATATAGTTGATCAGTCAGACAAAAATAATGAACTTCGCATTAAAGCTCAAGGAAGTTCGTTCAATGGAGTTGTAAATGGGTTGAAATCTGTTACAAAAGAACGTCATGTTCTTTTTGTGCAAGATGTCAAGAAGGTCAGGGAGGATGTTAATTTTAAAATCGAAGAATTGAAGAATGAAATTGAGAAAGAACTTCAAGCAATTCATTCTCAACATTTGGATTTCCAACAGAAGGATTGCTGTAGTTGCTACTGATTTTCACAAACTTCTTGCAAATTCTCAATCTCTTGCTCTTATCCTTGAAGCAAACCACAAAGAAAACAAGGAGAAGTTTGATCAGTTGATTCAGTTGGTGACTGAGTTGAAAAGCTTGGTTTCGCAATCTTCATCTACGTTCATTCTCACTCCTGAATTATTTTCTCTCAGAGTCAATACTTTGGAATAAGCAATTCAGAAGGCACTTGCTCCTATTGCGAACTTTACCTCTTTACTACCGAAGAATGCCCCACCTGCTTTCACAGGGGTGCAAGGGGGAGAGAAGAATATAAGTAAAGAGGATGATGCGAAGACTGTGTGGAAAGTGATATCCACTCAGCTCAAGACTACACTTCCAATCAAAACTATGCCGATTTCCTCAACAATAATGACCACGAGACCAATAACCAAAGGAATATCTATTTGGTCAAAAGAAGGAGGAAGTTCTAGTGCGAAACCTACAACTGATGATGTGGGAAAAGGGAAAGGGATTTTGTATGAAAAGTCGAAGGAGGAGAAGAAAGCTGAAGCAGAGGCTGAAATGGAAAGGCTGAGGCAAATTCAAAACATAATGAGGCAAAGGGCAAATGATCCTCCCACAATGAATAAAGGAGATCCTGCGAAGCTTTATTCTTACGAAACTATAGAGTCGAAAGTGGTGGGAAGAGAGATGTACGAATTTGAGAAAAAGCCAAAGAGGATCTACGACATTGCGAATTCAGACAAATGCCAGTTGGATTTTCCGATTAATGAAATGCTTTTCATAACGGCTAAGTACAAGATTAGCGAGAAGTTTGATAATACTGATGACTACATACACATCAAAATCAGATTTCATGCTGTATTAGGAAAGAATCCAGATGAAGTATGGTCCTTAATGAAGATTAAAAAGGTGTTGACGATTAAGAAGGATACAATGTTTGAAGACATGCTTCAGAATATTCTCTATTTTGTGGTCCGAGCTGATAACAAACAATATGATTTCACCATAGCTGACTTCCCTCTGATGAACTGCAATGATCTCATTCAAGTAGCTCTTATTTTGAAACACATGGAAGATCACAAGCTCAAAGGATCTGAAACTTAAGTGTTTAGAATCGGTTTCGCACATTTCAAGACTTTTATTGATAACTACTATGACTGTTTGGCATTAACCGATGAAGAACTCGCAATGACTATGGGAAGGGAAGTGAATGTTCCTTGGGAAGATACCTTGACCCAGTCAGCATTATCAAAATATGTTGTTGGTGAAATATGTCTGAAACCTTTTGGCATGGTATTTTCAAGGAAAGACACGAAGGGGAAGCCCAAAAAAAATTTGTATAAGGTCTCGGAAGTTGAAAGATATACATCTTCGCAATATACGAACTTTATTGTTCGTATGAATAACTGCAAGAAGAATAACGAAGGAGACAAGAGCGAGCTAAAGAAGGTGATTTCCTGGTATAGTGAAGTGCGAAAGACAATTCACTCAGCTGTTCAGAGGGTTATGGACTGAATAGCTTCGACTGTTTACAAAGGGGGAGATTGTAGAGTACGTGTATTGTAAAAGTCGAAGTGATTGTATCTTTTGTAGTTTCGCATATTAGTTATTTTACTAAGTCATAGTTTTATGAGAAATGTATTGTATTAAACTTAGTATATTTTTTGTACACTCAGGTTTCCTATAAATAGGGACTGAGGTTAGAAGTAGAAAGATTTGAGAACTCGAGTATTCTTTCTGCTTAAAGCATTGTAATCAGTCTTCATCAATATAAGATCTGATTAATATTTACTCGTTGTGTTCTTACTTTTCAAGGAGTCCAAGAGTTAGATACCCCTTCGAAGAAACATAACAGTTACAGTTATTACCTAGGATGAAGAGATAAGGTATGGAGTCATTATACAATCCTGTTTGGTTGATGATTCCGGGACGTAATCATCCTAAGGGGGAGATAATTGTAACGCCCGCAGATCCGGGCTAGTCAATTTAGAGACAATAAGTGTCGAAAATGACTTTTCGGCAAACAATTATTTATAATAAATAGTCTTAACCAAGTTCTAGAATATGTCTCAAGGTTTCCGTACAGATAAAGAACGCCGAAATCCGAGTTATAACGAAGAAGTTATGGCCCGTCGAAGTTTTACGGCAAAACCGGCACGACACCGGGAAGCGTACATAGTAAATTTACGATGGAGCAATTTTTAGCCTTAGTGATCTAAACCAAAGTTTTCGTATACGTTAAACCGAGAACATACAAAAAAAGAACGCCCAAATCTGACTTCGTATGAGTAAGTTATGATTTTTCTAAGATTCGGCTTAGCAGTGCACGACCAGAAACTCGAATTTTAGCTTGAGCGGTTTTTGGCTTACGCGACCTAAATGAGAGTTGAAGATCTCATTAATAGGAACTTGACGGTAAAAAGATAGACAAAAACGGAGTCCTTATGAAGAAGTTACGAATTCTTCGCGGTCATTTAATAGTCTAAACGCCTCCTACTGTTAAATTTGAGATCGGTCGAGAATTAGCCGACAGAGTCTAAATGAAAGTTGTAGATCTTGATTTTACCTACGTGGTGAAAAAAAGAACGTTGAAAACGGAGCTTGTATGCGAGAGTTATGATTTTTCTAAGTATGAAGGCTGATACGCGATAGGAGGTGACGTGGCACCACCAGAATTGGACATGTGGCACCACCAGAAGGCTGCCACATGCCCCAACTCGGAGAGTACGTCCTCCTACTTGGCGAGTCCATCAGGAATTCAGCCTATAAATAGAGGTGTCGGGCATTCCAACTTCCTCACACCTCACCCTTAAACTTTCTCTCTCTAGTTTCTCTCTCTAACCTCCCTTAAGCCCCCTAAAGTCTAGGTAAACCCCCTAGCATCCGAAGGAAGCATCAAGGCTCTCAGAGTCCCGAGAAAAGAGCCTTTCGGCTCGGGAACGCTGCTCCAGCGAAGCCCTGTTTTCAAGAAAACCCGCTATAAGTGAGCTGTACCTATCATATCTTTAGAATAGCTTATGTTTCAATATAGTAATGTTATTAGGACCTTATAAGGAGTACTTGGGCTATTATTATGGGTTATATAAGTATCATTTAATGCTTATATAATAGTAATAATAGCTAGACTATTAATTAGTATCGGTGAATATTAGACTAAACTCTAGTGGTAATGATACTTGGTTTTGTCCGAGGAAAATTGTTTTAAGAGTAACGAAGTGATGTCCGAGTACCGACTCACCACCGTACCAAGTGAGTGCATAGTTACTTTCATCTTACACATAGATATGAAGTATTTTATATAAATTACGTGCTATGTGTGCATATTACCTGAGTACTTGCTGTCTATGCTGGATGAACGATTTTATACACGTTTTAAATGATTTAAACTGTATATGTATTTTATATCTATGAAAATGTTGGGGTAAGACATGGGTAGATGTAATAGATGAAATATGAGTTGGATGATGAGTTGAGAGGTGAAATAGACCATGTGGTGAGGGTGAGAGGTGGATGATGTGAGAAGCCTTTTTCCCAAATGATTGCCCCGTCATTCAGCAGAGTATGGATGACAACCACGGACTATTCTAGACAATCCAATGGAACACTAGCAGGCTCGCAACCTGTAGGTGTTGTGAACGATGTGTTCACCGGTGTACTCTAAAAACCCATTGATATGTATTGCGAGTGGACTCTCGAAAACAATACTGTCAATAAAACCCTGGCAGATGCGCCTAAAGGACTCTACAGGCAGAAGCGCCTAATAGAGAAACTCATAACCCCGGCAGATGTGCCTAAAAGGATTATTCCGACAGATGCGCCCCATAGAGAATGTCACAATTTTGGAAGTGCGCCTAAGTGACAGAACTAGCAGTTGTGCTTGACAGATGTGTTATTTATAATGATGGAATTCGTACCTATTCCTTAGGATACTCCTTAGGAATGAATGAACAAGAAATAGATGATTCGTAGGGTAGATCCTTAAGAATAAAGAAGATAATGGGGATGGGTAATTGGGTTAACTGTTTGATGATTAAACATAATAATTATATTATTGTGGGTTGACAACCCTATGTACTCACCAGGTTTTCCAACCTGACCCACTCAGTTTATTTATATCACAGGTGTCGATATGAAGTGACATTACACTGAGAGATTAAAGAGATGTAGATCAGTAGTGTAAATAACTGTAAGTTCTGCTTATGCTTATGTTCCTGTATTGACAATGACATCCCAAACGTTTTAAAATGAATAAAATATGTTTCTTAGAAAATGTTTTAATAACGTATTTATTGTATTTTTCTGGGAACAAATTCCGCAACATTTTTATGAAAAGAAGTACTCTGATTTTTATAAAGCGTAAACAAAATCGGTCTTTTCTGACCGTGAAAATGGGGATGTCACAAATAATTCGTGAAGGTTTCAAAAGATATTGCACTCTTCACATAAGCACTTCGGGATTTTGAAACGAGAGACGATTTGAGAGTTGTGTCGGTTGGTCGTTATAGGTTGAAAGAGTTCCGTTAGTCGACGATTAAAGCGGAGGGTCTTTTCGTAGCACATGCAGCTGGTATAGTGAGGACCAAGCCAATCCATTTCTAATAGCTACTTGGGAACTTCTGATCGTAACGGCCGTTAAATCGATTGCTTAGAGTGATGACATATTCTATGCATGTGTCATTAGTGCCTTCTGTTTTATTCTTGTTATTACTATTGCGAATATTTGTACAACATTTATAACGAGTATAGGTAGGAGGACTACTTTGGTAATTACTGGTGGAATCTCGCAATATGATCCCTACAAAGTCCCTCTATAATCGTTTAGTGTAAACAAATCGTATATAGTTAAGATTTGAGAAGATAGTAGATTGAGCAACTCTGCCCTAAATCCAAAATCAAACAAGAAACTGGAAATAAGGCAAAATTACTCACTCTAAGTCTGCAAAATTTTAACTATGTATGACTCTAGTGTTACACTAAGACATCATAGCTCACCCGTAAGGATCCTAAATCTTTAAATAACTGATGTTTTAATTTATGATTTTGATTTAATTGTCTAAAACTTTTATGAAAATTTGATGCTTAATTATTGTTATTTGGAAAACGTACCAAAATTCGAGTAGGTTCCTTGTTGTTTCTTTATGTCTTATCGTTAAACTCCCCTCGTTCCTCAATTGTTCTTTTCTGTCGGGAAATCTCTCTTAAAGTGCCCCATTTCACCGCATAAATTGCATACTGGATTTACTCCAACATTGGGGATTGGAGTGATGCGTTAGGTTGGAGTCCTACAGTGATCTTCGATGTGCCCTTTCTTCTTGCACCTATCACAATACAACTCCTGATAGGCTCCATAATGATGGTAGTTGCACCTTTTGCATTGTGGGAGGCTTCCTAAATATGGTGTTGTCGATGTTGAGGGAGTAGGGCCAGTGGGGGTAGGGATTGCTACCTCTTGTTATCTTTTGATAGTCCCTTGAGTCGAACTGCTCCCCTTTTTGTTCTAGAACTTTTGTTTCATGTTTTTAGGTTTGTGGGTTGGAGTATTCTTGTAGGTAGACACTCGTTGGTTTTCTTGGTTGTTACTAAGATTTCAATTGTCGACACCATTTCCATTTTTACTAGCGTTACTTGCATTATGATGTGCCATGATGGCTGTCACAGTGGCTGTGACCGCAGCTTGAAAAGTAGCCGAGTCTATCTGTAGAAATGGTGTTTCATTGGTTGGCCGGTTATTTCCATGTGAAGACATGATTCTGCAACATGATGTAAAACGAGTTGGTTAGATAGCTATGATCGTTGTTAATTGGGCTCTATAAATACAACTTTTTCATTTTGTTATTCGATTTTTAACGTTTCAACCTACATCCTTATGATATATTTATGGTAGGGAGTTAAAATAGGTATTGTACCAAACTTAAGTTTTAGCAAAATAGAATATAGATGTTGAAATCTCAAGTTGATCTGGTTTCATGGGTTTTGGAAGGGGGTATCTCTCTTGATTTTTACTGCTACTAGTTACGAAGAAAGATGTGATATACTTATCACATATCATGAGTAATATAATTACCAATTCACTAGGTAATATCAAATTTTGTTATTAGTATAACGCATCAGGTTCACTACCACCTCGCATGTCTCATGAGTGGTTTCCTCTGTTCTCTGTCCTATTCTTGGTGGTAATGATTTGTTGTCTCCTGGTATCTATATGATGTCCTTGATCTTCTCAGGCTTGTTGAATCTCTGTTCTGTCATTCTTCAGGTTTTGACAGAGATCCCCATTACTTCGTAATGGAGGGTTTGAATCTGAATGTTTGGGTGAGCTTCTCACATATGCTCTTGATAGGTTAAAGGTCCTTGATTATTTCTCTATTTCTTTGATCCTCATCTGTTTCCTTCTCGAAATTCTCCTTCTAAATATCTTTCTGATCTTCCTTGACTCCTCTGTTGACTGATGTAGTTGAGTGGTTATATCTAACTATGTTGTTCGTGTTGGATTAGTGTCTAAGTCCATAACTATTTTGGTATGTACTTGACCCGATTATAAGCATGGTCCTTTTGGGTTGCCTTCACCATAGAAATATGTAGGATGAATTAAGGAGAGAAAGGTTTAATGATGATTTATTAATATATTATAAGAATAATATATTAAAGGAGAAATCATATTGCTTAATTAATATTAGTCAAGAATTAATTAAGAATTAATTTTGTGGCTAAAAGAGATTAATTAAACTTAGGGGACTGAATTTGTAATTATGAGATAATTACAATTGGGCTATGGATTACTTAATAATGTATAGGTTGGACGAATTCTATGGGGAAGCCCATTAGAAATCGTCCAAGGGATATGTTAAAGGAATCCATGGGCTGCTTAGGGCTTAAGCAGTCATATTAGGGTTTCCTAGTTGAAAACCCTAATAGCCTACCTATATAAAGGAACCCTATTGCCCCAAAAACGTGGCTAAGACTCCCTTTAGGGTTTGTAGACGTTTTTTGGCTGCCTCCTCTCTTCTCCTCTTCGTCCAAGTTGCTCTTGGTCTTTGTGACTCCATTAGAGGTGCAACATTTCAGGCACTAAGCTTTCTGAAGCCAAGGATTGATTGTTATTGCTATATAACAATCAAAGGTAAGATCTAAACCCTATTTTATGTTAATATGATTAATTGTATGCTAGATCTAGGGTTTATAGCTTTGGGTATTTAATTGCATGTTCATTGGACAAACTAGATCCAAAAGCTATAAGGGTTTGCATGTACACCATAGGAATGATGTATTGCTCAAAACCCATCAGTGGTATCAAAGCCAAGGCTGTTTGTTTGATGTATTTGATGCTATTATGGATTATTCTTGCTTAAAAATCGAAAATTAGGGTTTCTGGGGGCTAGACTCGCCGAGTCCATGGTTGAACTCGCCGAGTCCATGGTGAACTCGACGAGTCCATGCCTGACTCGAGGAGTCAACTCGTCAGAAAGAGGTAATTTCGGGATTTTGTGCTATTTTGGCTTAGGATTATTACCAAAAACGTTCTTGATGAATAAAATCCGGTTTTTATTGATTTTGGGTGAATATCCTTACCAAAATAGAAGATAATTATCAATTAATCAAATATTTGTTGCCTTATAAGACAATGTTTAATTATTTGAGTTATTTGATGAATTATCTTGCAAGAATTTGGACTAGGTCAAATTAGATAACCACCAATTAATTATTAATTGCCTTATTTGAATATTGTGATCTAGAATATTCTTGATAAAGTTTGGAAAAGTTTCAAATTACTCCCTTTAGGTTTTATAGTTTAAATCTGAACTTAAAAGTTTTGTTTTTGAAATTTAAATAAGTTAAACCCTAATGTTTTGAAATGTTTCAAAACTTTCCCTCAAGTTTAGGAATTTAAAAGTTGATTATAAGTTTAATTTTGAAAATGTTAAATTCTAAAACCCTAGTATTTTGAAAAGTTCAAATTACACCCTTATGGTTTTATTAATTAATTAAAGTGTATAATTAAAAGAGATTTAATAAACCCATAAAGTTTTGGTTTACATTTAATTAAATTAAAAGTATAATTTATTAAATTAGACCACCTAGTATTTCAAAAGTGTAAAATACACCGTATACTATATATAACATTAAAAGTCTAGTATTATATATGTATGAGTAAAGTGTCAGTCTTACCGTTAGTGTGCCTCATTCACGAAGCTGGTCTATAAGGGGTGTTTAAGGAAATTGCCTATAAAATGGCAATTGAATGGGTATCCACTCTTACCCACTGCACTCTTGACTAGTGGAGGGTCGTTAGCCGAACGGGTAGGATACGAAAAGTACCCTTTCCATTAAAAGTATAATGAAGTATAAAGTAACTAAATTACACTTTATGCCCTTGCGAAGACGTTAGTGGAGCGTGTGTGGTTAACCGGCACACTAAATGGTTCTAAGCAAAGGTAGCAAAGGGTGACTCATTGTTTGTCATAGTTCGGTGGAGCGTGTGTGGTTAACCGGCACATCGAATAGGCGAATGTAACATTGTGGGCACCATGTAATTTTGCATTGGTTATTCACACCCTGTTTTGTGATCCTCGGCATCCCAATCACAAATCAAGGGGCATATCGAGATTTAAACATGCCATTGAAAAGTTCAATGAATCTCAAAAGATCTAAGAGTTTTCAATACATTTGAAACTTAAGTTTCCTTTTTCGTTTTTCATGGTGGAAATTGGTATATCGTCATTTACCTACCTTTAAATATTCTTCAACTAGATTACGGCATCCCTCTTCTAGGTTGTAGAGTATTGTTTTGGTTCCTAGCCTCGATGTTTCATTTGGGTGTCACTTCAGGGATTCTAATCAACTTAACTTGAATTTTCTCCCGTTTTGTAGATGTCAAAGTATGACAACTATGGTCTTCCCAAATTCCGTGGAACAAGCTTTCCACATGAAGATGATATTCCACGATTCGATCGAGGAACAAAAGATCATGCTTCACCTCCTCCAATTTTTCTCTCTACCCTAAAAGTTCAAACGCTTCAAAAGTTCAAGCTCACTCAATCCCTATTGGAAATTAAGCACGAAGATGGGAAACCTGTGTGTGCATACGTCTTAGAGATGAAGTCACACATTGACAGGTTAAGGATGTTGGGTGTCGAGATTTTAGGAGAGTTGGCTATTGACTGGGTTCTTCAATCACTTCCTGAATCATATAGTGAGTTCGTTAGAGATTACTATATGATGGATCACGACGTGACCCTCATTGATCTCACCTATTTGCTTATAGCTGCTGAATCAGAAATGATTTGGCGTGCTGGTCATGCAAATTTGTCTGGTATGTCAAACTCCCAAACTGCAATGGACATCGGAAGTCTAGAAAGAACTAAGTCTATGATTGTCCGATGTGCTGTGCCAAAGGAGTCTATTTGCTTTTATTGCCAAGAGAAGGGGCATTGGAGACGAAGCTTCCCTAACTACCTGAGAGATCTAAGAGATGGGAGAGTCAAGACGTATGGATCTAATTCAGGTAAAATCTATGTAACATCCCAAAATACGAGCCAAAAATTTCATTTTTTTATTTAATTGATTTGCAAAACGTTTGTAACAAAATACCATACGATCATATCATTTAATAAAAACATGTCTCGTAACTATAAACCAAAATGTAAAACATAATATTGTCAGAGTACGAATCCCAAAATATCTCATAGTGCCGAAAAAAAAGAGCGTGTGTGTGATATGCCGCTACCGCGCCAACTCCTTCCCCTTGGCTGAAGAGGCACCTGAAACAACAACTGAAAACCGTAAGAACGAAGCTTAGTGAGTTCCCCCACTGTACCACATACCATATAACCACATAACATACATATATTATCAGGCATATCTGGGTGCCCGACCTACCCCTTCGGTCCTCTTGGCCGGATACTGACTAGCATATCTTGGTGCTGGTCTCCCCTTCGGTCCTCTCAACCGGATGCTGACTAGCATATCAGGGTGCTGGTCTCCCCTTCGGTCCTCTTGACCGGATGTTGGGGACTATTTCACTCCCTACTACTACCACATAACATATATCACATAATCTATCTAGCATGGCTGGGAATGATTGCCCCTTCAGACCTATCGACCGGTAATCTAGGGACTATCTCCCCTACTGTCACTAGCAGATAGCATCATATCATACTAGCACATAAACATATCACAGGTAGTAGCAACCCTAGATGAATATCACAGAGACAATCATCTAATCATACAACTCATATTGGTGGGCCGACATTGTGGCCGTAGACCCACTGCTACTGGAAGGTAACTCACCTCGAAAAGTAGCTGCTGAAAGTCTGCTTGCTAAGCGCCTGACTGCTGAACCGGTAATCCTCCGGCTATAAATCATAAACATAGATTATCCACTCATAAATACCCTTAGGTCAGATGACTGACCCACCCCTGGTCCATGGTCAACTTTTTGGTCAAAGTCAACTTCCAGTTGACTGGAGTCGCCGAGTCATGGCACAGACTCGCCGAGCCCTTCTCCTACTAACCCGGTCCTACTCGACAAGTTCCTTTTCTCACTCACTGAGTCACCCTTAACTCACTACTTGGGACGATAGAGCCGACTCACGATCCTACTCCCCGAGTCCAAGAACAACTCGCCGAGTCCCCACGAGCAGATCTCATACTCGCTTCCAAATCCTCACCAGAGCATCCTTTATGAGGATTTGGGTTTCTAGGACTATTGCTACATGTTAAATTGCTAGTTCTGCATGCAGAAACGAAGGGTTGGACCTTCAAAATCCAAACCCCTCTTACTCAGTAACAGTTCATATGACTCGTCGAGTTTGAAGAACAACTCGTCGAGTTCCAGGCAATCTTCATAAGACTCGCCGAGTTGTTGATCCAACTCGCCGAGTCTAAGACCATCTTCATAGAACTCGCCGAGTTACACTTTGGGGCTTGCCGAGTCCCTTCGACCCACTTCCCATACAGACCAAATCAGAGACATGCATCGCTTCCAAACTATAGATCTATGTTCCTAGGGCATGCTTATCACGTAAAGTTGCAAACTTTGCGTGCATGCATGGCCCTATATGCTCCAAAAGACAAATCCAAGCTCTTTATGCGGTCATACACTCAATAGGGACCTCAATCACTTCAACCACAAAGACTTTATACTTCTAATACGTCCATAAGGTCTAGATCTGAAGTCCTTTCGGATCATAGAGCACAAACACATGGATTTTGGTGTTTTAGGGCTTGAAAACCACCAATTAGGGACAAAAGGGGATCTAATGAACTAGTGATCAAGGTAGGGACTTTTCTACCTGAATGGATGCCTCTTATAGGGTAGATGTCGGATCTACTTCCCCTCCTTGCACTCTTCCACCTCCTTCTTCTTCTGTTAAGCTTCAAACTTCCTTCACAAGGCCAAAATCACTCACAAGGACAAAAAGGGGGCTAGGGTTTCGCCCTACAGCTCTTCTGGAAGTGTTAGGGACAAGGGAGGCCGAGTTAGAGTGTTTAAATAGGGTGCAAACACCCGGGTTAGGGTTTTTTCCCAAACAGGGCCTACTCGCCGAGTCCAAAGCTTAGACCCCACGTCTCATCCCGCTTGTACTCAGCGAGTTGGTCCTTCAACTCGCCGAGTCCAAGGCAAAATGCATTATTTAAGAAATATTAATTACAAGGAATATGTACCAGGAACCAGGTGCTACAATCCAGTAACTAACCCTTTTAAGTTCCTATTCTAGATTCTTAATACATGATGTGATAAGATTACATTTTGATGTTTTGTAGGATCGAAGAAAAGAGAGGAAGCTTAAGGGAAGAAGTGAGCGGAATCTAATCGTGAAGAAATGGATTTTGATCGCATTGCTTGAAGATTGGATTCTTAAGCTACTACATGGAGTTAGAATAGATTGCTAAGAAATATGCATTAACATAATTTTCAATTGAATTGCATTGTAAGGACAAAAATTTCCGCAATAAAATAAATTTTGATTTTATATTATTTATTTATCCTTGAAATGGCGTGTATGAAAAATTGATGTTTGAATGTTTCTATTATTAGAAATAATGGATTTGATTCTTAATTATGTTATTTGTGGAAATGTCGAGAATGTACCAAATAGGGAGAGTTTCTCATCGCCCAAATTTCAATTGGATAGAAACTTGGAATCATGCAACGAGTATTGTATGATGAATGAAAAACTTTCACATTTGGGAAATTTAGACTAATTCTTTGACAAAGTGTCAATTGAAGGACTAGGAGATCGAGTACACTAGGTCGTACGTTGATCAAGTCTACCACAAGAATGATAGAGATATTCATCATGATTTACTAAAGTTTAGTGAATATGATTATACTTATAAGATTAAGTGTAATTCTGAGTTGATTAAAAGAGTTTCAATCAATAGCATAACGAATAAGAAGAATCAAGCAGGCAGAAAGATAAAAGTTTCTCTATTCTAAGAAGAAGGGAGAGTACCTTTTATTATGTTTTATGATAGGTCTTAATGATTAAGAACCATATCTCAATTGATCCTTCTAAGTGAGTCTTAGTACAATTGTATGTCTGAGAAGATGAATTGAGAATTGAAGAAATGGTTAAATCAAGAAGTCAATCATACTTCGTTCCAAAAAGAAGTCTGAGAGTTAAGATTGTGACATTGAGTGACAAGTCTTAAGAAGGTTTATGACATTCATCAAATGTGGAATTTGGAAAAGGTTTTCTTATTCTTGCACATTTGAAATTGGAAAGTTGTGATGTCTTGGATAAGACAAAGACCAACTAGGACCAATTTTGTGAAGTGTTTTGTCTTGATAAAAGCTACACTAACTCTTGAATATTTGTTTGTCGAGAAATGTTTATTGACAAGAGAATCTTATATGTCAAGGAGTCAGTGAGAGTCTTAATGATCTTGAAAGGTTTCAAAACAAATCAAGAATAAACCTTATCGATCATCTCTAACACACGACTTGAGGTTTATAACCTATCGTATTGACGTTATTTTGTTTCTGTGCCTTTCCAATTGAGTTAATTATGCATGTGAATTCTATGTGTTCTCATTTGAACACATAAAAGGAAAGAACCTTGATCAATGAAAAGTACATTGATAGGAAAGGGTGAGCTGCTTGACTACTTGGAAGAAATGGTGGGCACCCATGTTACCATAAGGCAAGAGATCAAGATTGAGAAGTTTCGGTCCATATGAGTTTGGATTTGTCGCAAACTTTGGTTTTGGAAAATTCACATGGATAGGAACTCATACACCATAAAATCTAAGTGTCATAAGATTACCTCCTTCATGAAAATGACGGTGAGGAAATGCTTTCACTAAGAGAGATTTTAAGAAGACAGTAATTGTGAAAAATTGTATTCTCGAATTCGATTATGGTTACGGTATCCCTTTCCATAATTTGAATTGTGAGCTATGGCAATTAGTCTGAATTGTTTAGACACACATATGAGCTATCTAAGGCAAATGTGTATAAGTTTAAGAAGCTTAGATAAAGGATTATCAAAGCATTAGGTATTAGAAATATGAACTTAAGAAATTCAATAGGTATTGTTTTCTGGAAGTTCAGTTGTTTTCTAAAAACATGTCAAAGCTAGTGGGAGCATAAGTGTTATGCATATATGATAATGGTCATCATGATAGTGGGTGCATAAATGTTATGCTTGTATGATTATTAAGGCAAGTATTGCAAGTTATCAATATTAATTATAGAAAACAAGAGTTATACTTTGCAAAGTCGTAAGGGTTGAAAAATTGTTTTGCTATAATTAAGGGAAAGAATATTGTACTTCGTTTCAAAACCTAAAGCTTAGATTGTGAGATTTTAATAAATTTAGTCAAGGATACATAGTGTGTTCTCAAATTTTGATTATGATTATCGCATCCCTCTTCATAGTTCGAATTGTGAGAACGTGACACATAAAATATTATGGCATAAGATTGATAAAGTATCACATCTTCATGTAAGACATTATGCATCGTGTCCCATACGATTCGGGTATAGGATTGATTGCAAATGCTATAATATTTGACCATTCTAAAATTTTCCAAATGTCTAGCGCATTAAGAGGGAAAAAGGACTAGAACCGGTTTTGACTAAAATAATTAAACAACTATCAAAGGACGATCCAAAGTTTGCTGAAGATTGGTTGCTTATGAGTAGTTGGAAGTATGGTATTGGATGGACCATATCGACATTATTATGAATAGATAAGATTCTATTATGAATGAGTTGTCATATGGCAAATATGGAAATGTTTCCATATTGGGAGTTGGATATTGAATGTCTATGACTAGATTAGAAAATTTTATGCAAACAGATGTTCAAAGGAATGTGCTTTGAGTGAGAGACATCACATCTATGGAATTGTTCTGTTACAATCTCCAATAGAGGACTTTGTAATTTCATTGGCAATAGTCATTGTTGTTGGAATAGTGTCTAAGGCTGCAACTATATTAGGCAAGTATTTGACCCGATTGTGCATGGTCCTTTTGGGTTGCCTTCACCATAGCAACTTGATAGGATGATTTATTAAGAGAGAATAAATATTATTAATATATTATGAGAATAATATAAAGAATAATAATATTGTTATTTGATTAATATAAGTCATAAATTAATTGGTATTAATTTGGTGACTTAAAGAGATTAATTAAATAAGAGGGTATAAACTGTCAATTGTTTGATAGTTAAACTTTAGACTGTAAATCCATATTGGATAGGGGTGGACGGATTCTAGAAGCTAAAGGATAGCTTAAAATCGTCCAAGGCTATCTAAGGAATGGATTTGGATTGCTTTAAGAGAAGATTATCCAACTAGGGTTTAAGTTGTAACCCTTAAGGAGTCTACAAGTATAAATAGACCCTATGGCATAGGGAAATCGACACCTCTTAAGAAGAAAGAAACCCTGGCCGAATCTTCCCTCTCCTCTCTCTCTCAAATCATCCTCCTTGCTATTTGGTGTTTGTAAGCCATTAGAGGAGTTACAATTGTGACTCTAGAGCTCCAAGACAACAAGATCAAACAAGAGATTCAAAGGTATGATTCTAGATCTGATTTTATGTTGTTCTTATACCTAATTAGTCATTAGAAGTATTGGATTCAAAACATGTTTAATTAGAAAGCCTAGATCCAAGCATTAGGGTTTTGCATGCGCACATAGGAAAGTTCTTATGGCTAAAACCCATCAGTTGTATCAGAGACTAGCTTGGTTTCTAATAAATTGTTGCTTGTTTGTTTGAAATTTATCTGCAAAATTCGATTTTTTGTGTTTCTGAGTCATGGACTCGGCGAGTTCCATAATGGACTCGGCGAGTTCGCCTGACTCGGCGAGTCCCTTGGTGCACTCGGCGAGTCCAAGCGTCAGGAATGGCCAGATTCGGGATTTCTTCATGATTATCTTATGGAAACTTACCTTAATCATATTAGATCAACCCTAATCCAATTTTTTGATATATATGACTATAATCTTGATCTAGTTAAAGATATTTATCAACTAATAAAATATTTAATTTCCTTATATGATAATTAATTAATTATTTTGATTAAATTGGTAATTATCTTGCAAGAAATCTTGAATAAATCAAATATAGATAATTAGGAAATTAATTGTTAATTAGAATTATTTGTTATTTGATCCTCCATGTTTTTAAATGTTTAAAACTTGTCCTCAAGTTTCGAAATTTATGTATTGTGATTAAAAGTTTTAATTTAGACAATTTAAATTTCAAACCCTAAGTTTTTAAAAGTTTAAAATACAACCCTATACTAATATAATATTACAAGATTAATATATATATGTATAACTAAAATGCTAGTCTTACCGTTAGTAGGCCTCATTCACGAAGCCGATCTATAAGGTGGGTATAAGGTTGCGGCCTATAAAATGGCGCTTAATGGGTGTACACTCACACCCACCGCTTGCTTGATCGGTGGAGGGTCGTTAGCCGAACGGGTAGGATAGGGCAACCTCATCCTCTCATTAAAAGTATAATAGGAAATACAAAGTAACTACACATATTTTAAATTTCCCAATCTTAGTTACTTTAGGAAAAGTGAATTGATGCAATCCCATGAAATTACACTTTGCACCCTTGCTAAGAAGTTAGTGGAGCGTGTGTGGTTTACCGGCACACTAATTGGTTCTAAGCAAAGGTGGCAAAGGGTGATTCATTGTTTATCATAGTTCGATGGAGCATGTGCGGTTTACCGGCACATCGAATAGGTGATCGTTACAATGAAGGCACCATGTGAATTTGCATGGTAATTCACACCCGCTTTGTGATCCTCGGTATCCCAGTCACAAACAAGAGGGGCATATTGAGATTTAAACATGCCATTGAATAGTTTCAATGAATCTCATCCGAACCTAGGAATTCTCAATACATTTAGGACTTATAGTTAGGTTTTTATGGTGGAGAATTAGTGAATCGTCATTCAGTTACCTTCATATTATTTGCATGTTGGATTACGGCATCCCTTTTCTAATATGTAAATATTGTTGTTGGATCCTAGCCCTAATTTTTCTTATTGGGTGATAATAAGGGATTCATATTCTAATCTATCTTTGTCCTTTCTATTTGTAGATGTCGAACGTAAACAACGCTACTGCTAGTTCTTTCACATTGATGAGCTTTTGTCAAAAGGTTACTTTCGATGGGACGAACTTTAGCGAATGGATAAGATACATTCACACCATTGCTCGCTATGAGGATAAGGAGTATGTCCTCGATGAGAAGCTCGATAAAATCAACCCTGAAATCGCTACCCCGGCTGAAATGACCGCTTTTGAAACTCATGAGCGCGATGCAACGAAGGTACATTGCATCATGATAGCCACCATGAACTCCGAATTCCAAAAGTCCTATGAGGACATGTACCCGTACGAGATGCATCAAGACTTATTGGAGAGATACCACCAAAACGCGAGACAAGAGCGTGATGAGATTTTCACTAACATGATTTCCGCTAAGATGGGTCATGGAGAGTCTCTTACCGTGCACCTGCAAAAGATGCAAAGGTATGTCGACCGCCTTCGCAAGTTAAATGTTGACTTCGGGGAAGACTTGGCGATCGACATGGTGCTTCACTCTTTGCCTCCGAGCTACAATCAATTTAGGATGACCTACCACATAAACAAAGAGGAGGTCACCCTAAGCAAAATCCAAGGTCTCTTGAGAGTCGCTAAGAGCAACTTCAAAGACAAGTCTGTTGCACCAACTCCCCATCCACCCGCTGCTCTTGTCTTGGCTATTGGTCAAGGGAAGGGAAAGAAGAGGAAGGCTTCGTCTAAGAACTATCGCAAGGTTAAAGCCTGAGATGGTGCCTCTTCTAGTGGGACCAAAGTTGATCCTGCTAAGCCTTGCCCTAACCCAAAGGAGGCAGAGTGCCACCACTGCCATAAGATAGGACATTGGAAGAGAAGCTCCCAGAGTACCTGCAAGCCATCAAGGAAGGAAAGATCAAGCCATCTTTCGCAGGTATATACACAATTAAATCTAACGATTCTAATCATGCTATTTCTTGGGTTATTGATACCGGTTGTGGTTACCATATTTGTTCTAATGTGCAGGGACTAAGAAGAAGTAGGGATGTGGAGCAAGGAAGGATCAATCTAATCATGGGGAACAGAAGATCGTCGCCTGTGACCAAGATTGGAGTGTATTCTTTAGTGCTTAGGAATAATTTATGTTTAGATTTGAACAATTGTTGCTATTCGGCAGAAATGGCTAGAAACATCATTTCATTTCATGGTTTGTTTAGACAAGGTTTTAGATTTTCTTTTAATAATGAGAATGGTTTTATTTTAGCTTATCTAAATGGTGTTTTTTTTTATTTTGAAGCTATACCATGTAATGGAATATATGAAACTGTTATGATTGTTGATAACTTAGGAAATGATGTTTTGAACATAGATTCTTCCAATAGTATGGATAGAGCATCCTTGTGGCATTGTCGTCTTGGACATGTCAACAAGAAACGCATAGCCCAACTCTAAAAGGATGGAGTGTTGGAGTCATTCGACCTTAGGGAAGATGACACGTGCGAGTCTTGTTTACTCTGAAAGATGACTAAGTCACCCTTCACAAGTACTTGCGAAAGGGGTGAGGGTCTATTGGACCTTATACATACCGATGTACGTGGACCGTTTAGATCAACCACGAAGGATGGGAACCGCTTCTACGTGACTTTTACTGATGACTATAGTAGATATGGGTATATCTATTTAATCAAGCAAAAGTCAGAAACTTTTGAAAAGTTCAAAGAGTTCAAGAATGAAGTGGAGAATCAATTGGGCAGGAAAATCAAGATGCTTCGATCCGATCGAGGACGAGAGTACCTAAGTCTTGAATTCCATGATTATCTCAAGGAGTGTGGAATAGTTTCACAATTGACGCCTCCTAGGACACCACAGTTGAATGGTGTGGCAGAAAGGCGTAATCGAACCTTATTGGATATGGTTCACTCTATGATGAGTCGTGCTTCACTACCAATCCCTTTTTGGGGGTATGCCTTAGAGACTGCCGCCCATATCCTTAACCGAGTCCCTGCTAAGAAGGTTGCCAGAACACCTCACGAGATGTGGACGGGGAAAGCTCCCTCGTTAGCACATATCAAGGTTTGGGGTTGCGAGGCTTTCGTAAGACGAGATACTCACGACAAGCTCGAACCTCGTAGTGAGCGATGTATTTTCATTGGCTACCCGTAGAAATCCTTTGGATATCTCTTTTATAGACCGAAGGACAATGTTGTCTTTGTTGCGAGGAGAGGAGTTTTCCGAGAGCGAGAACTCATAAGCCAAGGAGACAGTGGGAGGCAAATCGAACTTGAAGAGATTCAAGAGTCGATAGATGAAGCAACCTCTGCCGCTGGCATTCAACCCGAGGAGGAAACTCCGGTTGAACCGATTGATGAGTCCTTACCTTTTAGACGTTCTGATAGAGTTAGAGTTCAACCCCAGTTTTATGGTTTTCATATTACTACCTAAGGGGATACGTATATTAGTGATGGTACACTAATAAATCTTGATGAACCTAATAGCTATAAGGAAGCCATGGCAGGCCCGGAGTCTGTGAAATGGAAAGAGGCAATGGATAGCGAGATCCAATCCATGTATGATAACCAAGTTTAGAATTTGGTTGATAATGTTCCCGGACGTAAGACCGTTGGGTGCAAATGGATCTTCAAGAAGAAGACCGACGTGGATGGAAGAGTACACACATATAAAGCGCGATTGGTCGCGAAGGGCTTTACTCAAACTCCTGGAGTTGACTATGATGAGACCTTCTCACCAGTTGCGAAGATAAAATCTATTAGAGTGATGCTAGCTATTGACGCATTTCATGATTATGAGATTTGGCAAATGGATGTCAAGACCGCTTTCCTTAACGAAAAGTTGGCTGAGGATGTTTACATGGCTCAGCCAGAGGGGTTTGTGGATCCGAAGCATCCGAATAGAGTGTGCAAGCTTGAGAAGTCCATTTATGGACTTAAGCAAGCGTCTCGCAGATGGAATCTTTGCTTCGATGAGAAAGTCAAAGAGTTTGGATTTGTACGAAGCGAAGATGAATCGTGTGTATATGTCAAGGCCAGTGGGAGTATAGTAAGCTTCCTCGTTCTATATGTCGATGACATATTGCTCATAGGAAACGACATCCCGAATCTGCAGGAGGTTAAGTCCTAGCTCGGGAAGTGCTTCACTATGAAGGACCTCGGAGAGGCTTCTTACATTTTGGGAATAAGGATAGTAAGAGAGAGAAGTAAGAGACTAATAGGACTTAGTCAGAACACTTCTTAGAGAAGGTACTAAAATGTTTTAGTATGGAAAACTCGAAGAAGGGAGAATTACCGATACAAAGTAATGCCAAGTTGAGTAAGACTCAAAGTCCGAGTACCGAAGCTGAAATAACAGAAATGAGCCGAGTACCATATGCTTCCGCAGTTGGCTCAATCATGTACACTATGACTTGTACTCATCCTGATGTAGCCTTTTCTTTGAGCATGGTTAGTAGATATCAAGGGAACCCTGGCAGAGGCCATTGGATTGCGGTGAAGAATATCCTTAAGTACCTTCGGAGGACGAAGGAATGGTTCTTAGTCCTCGGAGGGAGTGATGACTTGAAGGTGCGAGGGTATAGTGACGCCAGTTTTCAGACCGACAGGGAGAACTACCGTTCGCAGTCGGGCTGGGTCTTTACCCTAAATGGAGGAGCAGTGACATGGAAAAGTTCCAAGCAGGAAACCGTAGCTGATTCAACGTGCGAATCAGAGTAAATTGCAGCGAGCAAAGTGTCGAAGGAGGCAATATGGCTGAAGAACTTCATCGATGATCTTGGAGTTGTACCTGCCATAAAGGAGCGCATGGAGATTTTCTGTGATAATGAAGGAGTGGTTGCCTTGACCAAGGAACCGAGAGATCATGGTAGATCAAGACATATCGACAGAAAATATCACTTTATTAGACATCGTGTAGAAGAAGGACAACTCGTAGTGAAGAGGATATCATCAGAAGATAACCCAGCAGATCCGCTTACGAAGGGACTGAGCAGGGTTAAGCACTTGCAGCATGCTAGGAGTATTGGGCTGAAGGATGATATTAGCATAGATTAGATAGCAGTAGAAACGTGTAATAGATAAATGTAATTAACATTTGATGATTAAATAAAGGAGTTTTATTTATAAGTAATGTTACTATCTTATGTTAATTGTTTAACTATTGTTTCATTTTGCATGTTTTGACTTCCAGAATAATTGAGTTTATTAAGAATAATCGAATTATTCAAATTGTCCATAATCGTTCATATGTTGGAAGTAGATATGAATGAAGATTGTCGTGAATTGGTGCGTAGATTGTCTAAATGGTATTAGACATAGCAAAGGGTTGCTGCAACGTTCATGAGTGCTTATGAACTGGTTTTGAGCATTGGAACAAACCCGCGCTTGCTGGAATCACCTTATGGAATATGATATAAAAGGGTGATCGCAAGACGATAACATCATATAGTCTTAAAACCTAGATATATGGTTTGTTATTTGTTAATTGATTATACATTGATAATGCGAAAACGCATCAGTAACTCGGTGTTATAAAATGCATTGTTATGTATAGTTGGTTAATGAATAAGTAAATGCATATAAGTCAAAGTTTATCTGTAACTTTTATCCTAAGTACGTAAAAGCGATATCTCGGCCGCTCGATGATTTGATTTGACTTATGTGTCGGGCCCGGTCAGAACTGAATTGATGTGTTCGATTAAGTTCTATGTCAAATAAATCAGAGATCAAGAAACCTAAATGCTAGACTAATCATTCCATAGAATTGTCAGCATGATATCTAACAGAGGACTGTACGATCCCTTATCTAAAGGATAAGATTGATTAGATCAGAGTTTGACAGCATCTTTGAGAGCTACGATTGCAAATCGAGTCGTACTTGTGCATATAGTTATTAGACTTATCCAAGTGGGAGACTGTTGGAATAGTGTCTAAGGCTGCAACTATATTAGGCAAGTATTTGACCTGATTGTGCATTGTCCTTTTGGGTTGCCTTCACCATAGCAACTTGATAGGATGATTTATTAAGAGAGAATAAATATTATTAATATATTATGAGAATAATATAAAGAATAATAATATTGTTATTTGATTAATATAAGTCATAAATTAATTGGTATTAATTTGGTGACTTAAAGAGATTAATTAAATAAGAGGGTATAAACTGTCAATTGTTTGATAGCTAAACTTTAGACTGTAAATCCATATTGGATAGGGGTGGACGGATTCTAGAAGCTAAAGGATAGCTTAAAATCATCCAAGGCTATCTAAGGAATGGATTTGGATTGCTTTAAGAGAAGATTATCCAACTAGGGTTTAAGTTGTAACCCTTAAGGAGTCTACAAGTATAAATAGACCCTATGGCATAAGGAAATCGGCACCTCTTAAGAAGAAAGAAACCCTGGCCGAATCTTCCCTCTCCTCTCTCTCTCTCAAATCATACTCCTTGCTATTTGGTGTTTCTAAGCCATTAGAGGAGTTACAATTGTGACTCTAGAGCTCCAAGACAATAGGATCAAACAAGAGATTCAAAGGTATGATTCTAGATCTGATTTTATGTTGTTCTTATACCTAATTAGTCATTAGAAGTCTTAGATTCAAAGCATGTTTAATTAGAAAGCCTAAATCCAAGCATTAGGGTTTTGCATGCGCACATAGGAAAGTTCTTATGGCTAAAACCCATCAATTGTGACTTTTGTGCTATGACATTGCGAAAGGATTATTGCATAAAATGTTAGAATCTAGCATATTTTATAAGCGGCAAGAATTTGATATTCTTACACTTGTGATAAGGATTGGGAGTTGTGAAATGAGTATGATTGGAAATGTGTTCATTTGATCTATTTCACAAAGTAAGGACCGTAGGTAAACATTGTGTGCATGCTGAGAGCATGGGACAAGTGTAGTAATAATTCAAGTAATAAGTTAATTAACAGAAACAACAAATAATGAGTAATCGATATGGTGATGAATAAAAAATGTTTTATTTATACTCAAAGGTTTAGGACCATATAGGATTAGTATTATTCTTGTGTTTCACTTTGCATGTTTTGACTTCCTGAATAATTAATTATTTCAGAATAATCAAATTATTCTAATGGTCCACAGTTGTTCATATGTTGGAAGTAGGTATGAATGAAGACTGTCATGAACTGGTTTGTAGATTGTCTAAAGTGTATTAGACATAGAAAAGGTTTGCTGCAGCGTTCATGAGTGCTTATGAATATGATTTTGAGCATTGGATTAAACCCACACTCACATGAATCACTTCATGGATTCTATCACGAGTGATTGTGAGGCGATAATATTGTATATTCTTAAAACCAAGATGTGTGAGTTGTTATTTGCTGGTCGGTTGCACATTGATAATAAGTAAACGCACCAGTAACTTGGTGTCATAAAACTTATTGTAGTGTGTGATTCGATGAGTAAATGCAAGCAAGCATTGAGTCGAAGTTTATCCGTTCCTTTTTCCCAAACTGGGATAAAAGCGATATCTTTGAGCCCCTCGATGATTTAGTGATGACACCTAAACGCTTGGCCAAGCCGGGACTAATTTGATGTGTTCAATTGTAGTCTGTTGTCAGTCGTCATAAATCGAAAATCGGGAAACAACACATAGACTGAGAGAATGATTTCAATCCATGTCTCACATCTATACGATATATAGAATGGAGGAATATATAATCCCTTATCTAAAGGACACGCTTCTGATAAGATCAGTGTTTACAGCGGCTTTTGAAAGCTACGATTGCTAATCATGATCTGAAGTTATACGCATAATAGTTATTAGACTTATCCAAGTGGGAGACTGTTGGATTACTGTCTAAGTCCATAACTATTTTGGTATGTACTTGACCCGATTATGAGCATGGTCCTTTTGGGTTGCCTTCACCATAGCAATATGTAGGATGAATTAAGGAGAGAAAGGTTTAATTACGATTTATTAATATATTATAAGAATAATATATTAAAGGAGAAATCATATTGCTTAATTAATATTAGTCATGAATTAATTAAGAATTAATTTTGTGGCTAAAAGAGATTGATTAAACTTAGGGGACTGAATTTGTAATTATGAGATAATTACAATTGGGCTATGGATTACTTAGTAATATATAGGTTGGACGAATTCTATGAGGAATCCCATTAGAAATCGTCCAAGGGATATGTTAAACGAATCCATGGGCTGCTTAGGGCTTAAGCAGTCAGATTAGGGTTTCCTAGTTGAAAACCCTAATAGCCTACCTATATAAAGGAACCCTAGTGCCCCAAAAACGTGGCTAAGACTTCCTCTAGGGTTTGTAGACATTTTTTTGCTGCCTCCTTTCTTCTCTTCTTCATCCAAGTTGCTCTTGGTGTTTGTGACTCCATTAGAGGTGCAACATTTTAGGCACTAAGCTTTCTGAAGCCAAGGAATGATTGTTATTGCTATATAACAATCAAAGGTAAGATCTAAACCCTATTTCAAGTTAATATGATTAATTGTATGCTAGATCTAGGGTTTATAGCTTTGGATATTCAATTGTATGTTCATTAGACAAATTAGATCCAAAAGCTATTAGGGTTTGCATGTACACCATAGGAATGATGTATTGCTCAAAACCCATTAGTTTGTGCGAGAATGTGGATGTCTAAAGAATATTAAAAGTTTTTATGGTGATCCTTGTTGTGTCCTCCTATAATTATGCAGTGTATACCAGCTGTATATAATTGAGATTAAATAGACCTCTCAATAAGTGATGCTACTCTAAAACCACAACTAGACAAGGAACATGTAGTAGTGCGAATACCACAAATTCTAAGTTTATGAAGTCTTAATCATATATAACCTTAGGGCATACACTCTGCAAGGATAGACCTGCCGATAAAGGTCTTTTAGTTTTCTCATAAGTTATTTTATTGCACTTAAAATAATCCTATAGTATTCTAACTTTATGTTTGGATCTAGGGTTTTCTTGGTATACGAATTTTATAGGCTTTTAGACTTGTTGTTATTGTATGGCATCATAAAATACTCCTATAGTATTTTAAATCTTTATGTTTCGTTCCTGAAGAAGGTTTGGTAAGTTTTAGACCTTGTTGCAACACCAAGACCATTCCTAGGCATATGCTAATCACCTCTCGAATAAATATAGTTAATCAGGCTATATTCATCCCAGACCTGATTATATATCCCAAGGTCTACTCGTGTTATTCAACAATCTTAATACTTTTTGTTTTGTTCTTATTATGATATTATTCTTGTATATATGTATGCGTGTATACTTTTATAAAAATATTTTTATATTTAAAAGTATAACTATTGGTCAGAGTGTTTTAGTCCCATTGTATTTATAGTTGTATATCTTTTATAATTTGATATACTTAGTTTATTATAAACAATGCTCTGATACCAATCTGTCACACCCCCAAACCTGAACGGCGGAAACGTTTGGGGGCGGAGGACGTCATGTACTATATCATAACAAATGTAAAATAGTAATCAAAGCAACAACAACCATTGTAACTCCCGTATTTATGGGCTAAAGCATTAATGATGGTGTAATAGTTTAGCTCAACCTTTGTAACTCATTTTGAAGTAATAAAGAGGAATTATGTGAGTATTATATTTGAATTATGTGCTTATCTGCTTAATTATTATGTAATGAATTAATGATAAAAATAAGCGTCGAAAATAAATATTAAATAAAGCCGATATCTAAGGATAAAGCTGTAGTGGTCGAAACAAGGATTTCGGCGATATAAAGAATACCGAAATCCGAGTTATAACGAAGGAGTTATGACCTATCGAAGTTTCGACACAGAACCAGCACGACACTGCGTGACATAAATAGTGAATTTACGATAGAATGAATTTTAGCCTTAGTGATCTAAAAGAAAGTCATAGAGTTCGTTAAACCGAGAACATGCATAAAAAAACGTCTAAATCTAACTTCGTATGAGAAAGTTATGATTTTTTAAAGTTTCGACTTAACGGTATGCAACCCAAAGTTCGAATATGAGGTCGAGTGGTTTCTAGCCGAAACAATCTAGACGAGAATTGAAGATCTCGTCGATAGTAGTACAATGGTAAAAATACAGACGAAAAAGGACGTTAGATGAAGAAGTTATGAATTTCTAACAGAGTTTTCCTGTCTCGGCCTACTTAAAATAATATAATAAAAGTAAACTCAAAATTAGCCGACGGAGTTTAAACGAAAGTTGTAGAGCATAGTCTTACCTACGCGTGGAAATAAAGAATGTCAAAAACGGAGTTTGTATGCGAAAGTTATGGATTTTTGAAGTTTGGAAATGGGAGTACGCCCAGCGTACTCGTGTACGTAACCTGTAGTATGTCACCTCCCCTACTCCTTTGCATGAATGTCACGTATCATAGCCTTGCTATGTCCGGAATTATCCTTTCGTATGTCCAGCATACTCTAAGTGTATGCCCAACGTACTGCTTGAAGAGGGAGTATGCCCAACGTACTCTAAATTTACGCCCAACGTAATCCGATGGTTCAGCCCCTATAAATAGCACCCGATGCCATACGGATTTTGCTTAAAATTTGGAATCCTCTCACCCTATACTTTCTTCTACTTTGAAAAAATTACCCCTAACCCTATTATATCATCCTACCATCGTAAGAAAGTCCCGGAGAGCCCGAAGATCCCGAGAAAAAGAGTTTTCGAGCCGAAACTCTGCTCGCGTGAAGCCCATTTTTTTTTTTAGAAAACTTCCAGGTTTCATCCAAGAATATTATTTTTAGAGCCGAAGTACTGTCCAATCGTCTTCTTAACAGTTGAGTGTGTAGTCACTTTTATCTTACACATAGATATGAATTATTTTCTATAAACTATGTGCTATATGTAATTATATTGTTTCTTTATTTGACATGAATGTTGAATGAGTGTTTTATACAGGTTTTAAAATGTATATGTATTTTTATCTTCAAAAATGTTAGGTAAAACATGGGTAGATAGTTGATGTGTGATGAAATAAAATGATGAGAGACCTCGATGTTATTGTGATCCAGTCATCTAGCGGAGTACAGATGACGACCACAGACTTTTCTAGATAGTCCTATGGAACGCTGGCAAGCTCGCAACCTGTAGGTGTTAATGAGCTTGGGTGTTCATTTGCTATACTCTATCCCCTACATGGTTGCTTTATTTGACATAAATTGTTGGGAAACCCCCAAAGCAGTGTTGTCGCCCCGATGAAAATCCTTAGACTAGGTCCCTTGTGATAGTTGTTTTAGGGACGTAAAGTGAGGATAACGAGAATTGGTAATCCGGTTATTGTTGTTTGATGAAATTAATAAATTAATTTATTGTGGGTTGAAAACCCTATATGCTCACCAGGCTCCCAAGCCTGACCCACTCAGTTTTCCTTGTATTACAGGTAGTGGCGCGAGAGCATAAGTTGAACGACTTATCAAGATATTTTGATTATAGGCCTGTAGTGTATATAACCGTTGTAAGGCTTATAATGTGCCGTTTATACTTTTGGTCTTTATCGGAACATGACATCCTGAGTTTTGTTATATAATGAAAATACATTTTTTAAGAAACGCTTTGCTAAATCTTATTTTATCATATTTCGTTTTGGGAACAAATTCCTCAACTCTATTAATGAAAGGATTACTCTGAAATTATTTTTAAAGAATAAATTACACCGGTCTTTTCTGGCCGTGAATTTGGGGATGTCACAATTGGTATCAGAGCATTAGTTTAAGCGAAGTAGCAATTTTTAGGATTTCTAGACTTAAACTTAGAATGCTAAGTGAAGAATGTGAGATAAGTATTTGTTGTACTTTAGACGCGAGCACTAGTTTATTTTAAGAAAGATGCCTAAAATGCCTTTATGTGCTAAATGTTGTATGTTGCCATATATGTTATTATTTTTTCAGATCTATGGTTTGTTGCCAACCGGATCTAGAGACCTTATGTGTTTAGGATTCTAAGAGTAGGATTACGGTATTAGAACTAACATGTAAACGTTTCGGAGTGATATGGATAATTTAATTGTCTATCGTGAATAAGGATCTAAATCCACCTTGTTCGGTGTATAGATCAACAATGGCAAGAACAAGAAGCGAAGTTGGAAACGTGAATGAAAACAAGAATCAACCACCTGTAATCGAGCAAATACTTGTTGTAGCAGCAACACCTGAGACAATGACAATGACTGGTGTACAATTGATGATTCAAACGGTGTTGGATCGTTAGATGGAAGAAACGAGACGTCTGCTTCAACAGAATCGTGAAGAACCTTCAATGCCGATTGTATAGCCCAAACTAAGTGAAGGGCAGTCAGAAGGAGGAAACTATAGTGGGACTATTGGTCAAGCCAACCCACCGATAGTTAGACGAAAACATCAGAATGAAGGAAATGACGGACGTGGATGTAAATACAAGGATTTTATGGCATCCAAGCCACCGTGCCTATCTGGAAGCCCGACACCCGTGGATGTCATGAAATGTATCTCCGAAATGGAGACAATTTTTGAAAGTTACGAATGCAGCAACAGACAGAAAACCGCTCTCGCGATTCCTCTGTTAAAATCTGGAGTACCGAGCTGGTGGAAGTTACAAGCTGATTTGATGCCTAAGGGAGAAGCTAGTAAGATGTTTTGGGAGGATTTTCTGGTATAGCTAAAAATCCAATACTGCTCTGAGCAGGATCTTCTAGAAATCAACAGAAGAAGGGAAAGACGAGTGTCACTGAATATGCTGCTAGTTTTACGGAAAAGATGAAGCTTGTTTCTTATCTACATTCGACTGAACTCTCCAAGGTCAACAAGTTGCCGACGGATTACTAGCGGACTTTGGTCCGATGGTCAAGTAAGCAACCACTTTGAAAGCCGCCATCTAGGCTGCTAAGAATGTTGAGACCTAGATCAGAGAGAAGGGTCTAGAGAGGGCAGAAGTTGGAGAAAAGAGAAAGTTTGAAGGAACTTCAGGTTCCAACAAGAAAAGCAAATTTTCAATGTCTAAGAAGTTTGGATGAAGAGGAGGAGGCGAATCGAAATGGTGTGAAAAGTGCAAGAAAAAGCACTCTGGGAAATGTAGTGAGGAAGTGACTTGCTACAAGTGTGGAAAGACGGGGCATGATGCCAACGAGTGTCCATCCAACAAGAGAGTGTGTTTTGGATGTAACAAAGAGGGGCACATTTCGAAAAACTGTCCTAAAAAGAAGGAGGCGGCAAGACCCAATATTCCCCCAAAGTCGAAAGCAAGAGCCTTCCAGATGACACTAGAAGCTGCTAAAGAAGAAGTTGATGTCGCTTCAGGTACTTTTCTTGTAAACGAATTGTCTGCCCAAATTTTATTTGATTCTGGAGCCAACTACTCCTTTATATCACATCGATTTTGGTAGGAAACTAGCTTTTCCTGTTGATAGACTAGATAATGCTTTATTAATTGAAGTTGCTTGTGGCAAGTTTATACCTATTAGCCATCGTATGAAAAACATATTAATTGATTTGAATGGGAATAAGTTCCACGAGGAATTATTGCCTATTGAGTTAAATGGTTTCGACATCATGCTGGGAATGGATTGGCTTAGTGCCAATGATGCCGAGATATTATGCAAGAAGAAGATAGTAAAAGTAAACCTGCCAGGGAAAGAGTCATTTATGGTATATGGGGACAAACACATGGTAAATTTTGGAATCATTTCTCTAATGAAATCCATATAGTGTTTGGACAAAGGATGTACATCATATTTGGCATTCGTGATCGATGCTAAGAAGGAGAAAAAGGAAATGCAGAGCATTCTTGTGGTGTGTGATTATTCAGAAGTATTTCCCGAAGATCTTCCTGGATTACCGCCTGATCGACAAGTAGAATTATGTATTGACTTGTTACCAGGAACCAAGCCAATAGCAAAAGCACCGTACCGATTAGCACCAACAGAGATAAAGGAGCTGATGATGCAACTTCAGGAATTATTGGACAAAGATTTCATTAGACCTAGTTCATCACCCTGAGGAGTTCCGGTGTTATTCGTGAAGAAAAAGGACGGGAGTATGAGAATGTGTATTGATTATAGAGAGCTGAATAAGGCAACGATAAAGAATAGATATCCATTGGCAAGGATTGATGACATGTTCGATCAGTTACAAGGTTCAATCTATTTCTCGAAGATCGATCTTAGGTTAGGATATCATCAGCCGAAGGTGAGAGAGCAGGATATCGAGAAGACTGCATTCAGAACAAGATATGGACACTACGAGTTTTTGGTTATGTCATTTGGACTAACCAATGCTCCAACAACATTTATGGATTTGATGAATAGGGTTTGTAAACCATTCCTCGATAAATCCGTGATAGTGTTCAGAGATGACATTCTAATTTACTCAAAAAGCCAAGAGAAGCATGGCAAACACTTGCGAGAAGTGTTAGAAGTCTTAAAGAAGGAGAAGTTGTATGCAAAGTTCTCCAAATGTGATTTTTGGATTCAAGAAGTCGAATTCTTGGGTCATGTGGTCAACCAAGAAGGGATAATGGTTGATACAACAAAAATTGAAGCTGTGATGAAGTGGAAGCAACCAAAAAGTCCCACTGACTTTTTGGAGCTATTTATACTTGGATTGATAAGCACAAAGAAGCATTCGAGTTGCTAAAGAAGAAATTATGCGAAGCACGGTGAGAACCCAAAATTGTATCGTGTACAATAGACCAATTTAATCAAAGTTAGACTCGTTTTGCTATCTTTTAACACAGTTTAAGGTCTATTTGAGTGTTGTAAACTTAGTACAACTAAGATAGGAGCCTAGAAATGGGATAACACAATGCATATCAAGCAAAATCGGGCCAAACACTCCAACACCTGGATTGTGCAGCCGCACACTTGAGTGTACGACCACACACAAGTGTGTGCGGCCACACATCCATCCCAACCACACTCTCTTGCCTATATATGCCACCCTTAGTCATTTTTGAACACTTTTCCCACTCCTTCAAAGCCGGAACACGTTTCTCTCTCAAGTACCATCCAAATCTTCATCTTGATCTTCATAAAAGTAAGTAATCCTTCCTTTGATTAGTTGATACTTGAACTTAACTAGCCTTCTTCCCTACTTTGATCCATGAAAAACACATTTTTGGTATTAGATCTTCAAGAACACCAAGAACACATACTACACTTTTTGGAGTTTAACCATACTTCTAAGCCTCTAAATCGTGCATACACTTATCATAGCTTGTTATATGCCAAGAACACTTGAAGATATGCAGGAATAACGCCATTTCTCATAATCTCCAGGAGTGTACGGCCGCACACACCATGTTCAACCATACACACCCTTTTTAGGTCCTAAAATGGCAATGAACTCCATATAAGTCTAGAGCATGAAGTAAGAAACCTTCCTAGATGAGCCCTAAGACCTTAAAATACATTTTAAGACACTTCATGAGGAGTGTGCGGCCGCACACACAACCTGGCCGCACACACACACACACAAATGGTGTATTTTGACCATACACTTCCATGTATAGCCATATACCCCTTATATACAATCATATATGGTTGTAACACTTTAATATAAGTGTTTACTAGTCCCTAAGGTGGTCCCAATTCAATAATTAGTTTTTACCAACACTAATTGTATACATACATATGTCATTATATGCTTGATAGGATTCGTTTGTGCTCAAGTCCGCAATTAACACTCAACTTCCTAAACCGATCTTACAGTTGCATCACTCACTACAAGTGAGTTCATACCCCTTAATTAACCTTTTAAATGTTTTTAAATGCTTTTATGGGGAGGGTTGAATACAATTTGAATCACTTTAGTTATAATATCAATCACAGGTTATTTATCACTATCAAACATGTGGATTTACTATACTTCTAACGGTTTTATCAACAAAACTACATCAAAATGATTATCAAACTCTTTAACATGTTAAACTTATTATAAAACTTGTTCTTAATAACCAAACCGTTTGTTTCAATTCTTTAAACTTATATATTGTCAAAACCATGTGCAGTACATATATAGTTATATAAGTAAGGTTTGAAGGACTTAGGATTGACAACTCGCTTTAATTCTTGTTCCTTGTTTGGCTGTGGAGTTAGAGTACTCTGTTGTTTGTCCGAGTGTTGTTTGATCCTTAGTTATATATGATGAATATATGTATGGATATAAAGCTTTCACTTCAGTTCCAACACCTTTGGGTAGCAAAGGTGTATAAACTTGCTAAGTCATTCAAACAACAGTTCTAGTAAACTATAATAGGTATAGTTTAGGGATATACTACTTGCTAATTTCTAGTACAATGAAACATACAAAGAGTCAATTCATACATGAGTCGATACATACTATACACTATGCAGAGAAAACATACTATACACTATACAGAGGGATCATACACTAGTACATACTATTCATACACACTATATAATATATAACAAAACGTACTATGATGAGAATCAGAGAGGACATACACTACACTAGTACATACAATACATACACACTATAACATAAATGTGAGGCACTACTTCAGGGCATGGCATTTGTCATGGATCATCTTGTAACCAGAGTCTTCTGAAGGTAGAGCGTGGATTCTTGTATAGATCCATACTGGACTGACCGTCCTACACCTTGCTGCTAGCTACAGTAGGACCTGCAGGTCTTCGAGGGATGAATGTCATACTATTTCGACGTCTTCATGCGTCGTGTTTTACTAGGTCGATCAAGTATGGTAACAAATTATATCACATTATATACCTTAATTAACAATTGGTCTAAGGTCGTTAGTACATCAGTAGTTACTATAACATAAAACTACAATACTTCATTATTTTCCCCATTATATTTACTTTGTGATGTTCACATAAACAATAATGTACAAACTATATTTTATTAATGATAGTCTCATTTGGGAGGAATACTCACTCTTACAATGAACAAACACACAACACACTTGATGCCTTGGTAGAAGGCTACTTTTAGTAGAAAATATAGGAATTTCTAAGAGATACAAACAATTACTACAAACATTTAAAAACTCATAAATTCAAAAATTTTCATACAAAAAATGACACTAAAATTCTTATGAACTCACCAGCTTTAAAGTTGATAAACTCTTTCAAAATAACTTGTATTCTCAGGTCGTTAGTAGACAGGTATCGAGGCCAGCTTTTGAGAAGATGGAGCACTTTCAAGACTCATCTTTTATTTTGATTCCTATTTTTGGTGTCTTATAAACTGTACAGAACACACTTGTATTAAAATACATTATGAATGCAATGGATGATGTTCTTTGCGTTTTGCTATATTTCTGTGTTGTGATACTGTACATGACATCCTCCGCCACATAGCGTTTCCGCCGTTCCAGTTTTGGGGTGTGACAGATTAGTATCAGAGCATTGTTTATATTGAATTGAGTATATCAACCCATAAAAGATATACTAACTAAAAACACAATGGGATTAAAATACTCTGACCAAGAGTTTATAATTTTAAATAATAAAATGTTTAACTAAGTATACAAACCTGCATTCATACTAAAATCAGTGTCACTTGGACAGAACGAAAGTATTACGATTGTTGAATATCACAAGTAAGATCGGGGATGTGTGGTCTGTTCTGGGAGTGGCATAGCCTGATCAACTATGTTGGTCCGAGAAGTGATTAGCATATGCCCAAGAATGGTTGTGGTATGGCAACAAGTCTATAAACTTACCAGCACTGCTATAATGAAAACCATAGAACAAAACATAATTCTAAAATACTATAGGAGTATTTTGTGTTACAATAATTCTTATTTGAGAACTAAAAAGGTCTTTATTAGGAGGTTAATAGTTTTTAAGTGGATACGGTAAGGTTATATGAGATTAAGGTGTCATAGACTTAGAATCTGTGATCTTTGCTTTACTTCCTGTTCCTTGTTTGGTTGTGGATTTGGATTTAGGGTCACTTATTCAAAGTTCTATCTTGTTTTGATTTCATATAATTGGTATGTACTATACAAGTATTGAAGTAACTGATATCATGGCTGGATCCCATCCTCCTGGCAACCCATACTTTCCAAATCAAGGCAATGCTGAATGGCTTGAAGATTAGCCAAAAGATGGCCATCCAATCCCTTTGGATGATCACCTCGCAGAAGGCTTTTCTTATAGTTCTGACTCCGAGCTAGAAGCCAACAACCTACCCCAAGAGGGTCAAGTCCCAAATCTCAACCCCCGGCCAGCATTTCAAGGTCCCACACCCTTGTGGGCGACAAACTTGAATCGCTGGAGTAATGAGCAGGGTCAGCCCTTACCCTTCAATGAAGACCGAAGCTTTTACAACCTAAGCGAGGGTGGCTCAGCTGACCTAGTCCTACCCATCATTGTCTGTAGAATTGCTCGGAACATCGAGCAAGGTCATGCAGCCATCGACCGAGTCATGGAAACTGATGCCAACTCTGGTGTTAACACGGTCCGCATTCGCCATCTCGAAACAGCTATGGAAAGGTCTAGGAGAACCAATGAAGCTCTGCAGCAACAACTAGCTGCATCCCAAGCTGAAGTCAGAGAACTTCGAGCTCGTCAGGAAATGACTGAAAGGCGCATGAGAGAGATGGAACACCATCTGTCAGATTCAAGGGCTCATTCTAGTGGTTCTCATCATAGATAGAGCCTACTCAACTCTCTGTTTTGGATATAACTCAGTTATGTAGAAACTCTAGTTTAATTTTCCTATTTTGTAAAGACTTTGTATCTGTCAAGTCTTGATTAGGTTGTACTTCTGTCAAAATTTTCCCATCTTGGTTTGATGTAAGACCTACTTTTAGGTCATTTTTCCTGAACTTGTTACATCAATAATACCAGTAATATTGACAGATATCTAACCTGTTAGAAAGGATGTACTGTTGTGTCTCTCTACACTCCTATTGTGTCTCTATTTCAAAATATACACTCATTCAACTGTTGGACTATGTCAATTTAGCCCATGGATCACTCTCACTGTGCTTACAATTGATTCTTACTATCATGTTCATCTTTATAAACTTATAGTTGAAAGATGCCTCCTCGCAAGTCGGCAAGGCGTAATCCTCCTATTATTCCAACTCCAATACCACCAACTCCTCCACAAATCGATACGGCATCTGTAAATGTTGCAGTAGCTGCGGCTGTGGCAACAGCCATGGCTCAATATAATTCTACCGGTGCCAGCGGAGGTGGAACACCTGTTAATTCTACTCAAGGTGAAATCCTTGTGCGCTCGAGAGAGTGCTCCTACAAGGACTTCACCAATTGCAAGCCAAAGTCCTTTAAAGGGACTAGCGGAGTCATTACCCTCTCGTAATGGTTCGAAAAGATGGAGTCAGCCTTCAAGATCTGCTCCTGCCCAACTGGGAGTAAGGTCAAGTTTGTTGCTTGCAGATTTGAGGAAAAAGCCCTGATGTGGTGGAATAGCCATGTCAAGTCACTAACCCTAATAGTGGCAAATGATATGGGTTGGGAAACTCTGAAGGACCTCATGATTGAGGAATACTGCCCGAGGGGCGAGATCCAAAAGTTAGAACAAGAACTATGGGGCCTATCCATGAAGGGCTCTGACATAGTTTCCTATACTGCCAGATTCAGTAAGTTGGTGGCCCTCTGTCACAACATGGTTCCCACGGAGGGAAAGAAAATAGAGAGGTACATATGGGGGTTGGTGCCTCCATTTCAGGGAAATGTCTTATCTTCAAATCCCTCTCCCTTCGATAGTGCCAAGCGATTGTCACAACAACTCATTGACCATGGGGTCCGTACCCCATCGTCAACAACAACCCTAGCCATCTCTGAACCTTCCAAAGCCACTGACATCAAGCAGAAGTTATGGGATGACAAAACGAAGCAGAAAGCTGCCAAAAAGCAGCAGGTTGTGACGGTTCATGCTGTGATAGCACCTGTCACTGCTGCTCCGATAAAGCAGTACTCTGGAAGCTTACCAAAGTACAACAAATGCAACTTCCACCACAATGGACCCTGCCGAGATTTGTAGTGCTCCAACTGCAACAAAAAGGGACACACTGTCCGCTTTTGCAGATCCCCAGCAAAGCCAATCAACCAGGTCCCTGGAGATGGTGTGGGCCAGGCTTGCTACGGTTATGGCGAGGTGGGACACTACAAGAGGAACCGCCTGAAGGTAGGGAATGCCGGTGGGGTAGGCAGAGTTTTGGACATAGGCCATGAGGAAGCAGTTGTCGACCCCACAGTGGTCATTGGTAGGTTTCTCCTCGATAACTCTTATGCATGCATTCTATTTTATAGAGGAGCGGAGAGGAGTTTCGTGAACCAAAAATTTGCTTAATTAATTAAGCAAAAATCACGAGCACTTAAGGAACCGTTCACTGTAGAAATGGCTAACGGAAAAACTGAGAGCACTAGCAGTATATACATAGGGTGTACTCTAACTCATGATAATCATTCATTTAAAATTGACCTCATACCGGTCTCAATTAAAAGTTTCGATGTTATTATCAGCATGAATTGGTTGAGTCTACATCGTGCCGACATCATGTGCGATGAAAAGGCTGTTTGCCTTAATCTTCCATCTAACGAAACTCTTATTATCTGCGGCGACAAACCCGACACGCGCCTTAATCTCATTTTGAGTATTCAAGCTCAGAAGTACTTATGTAAGGAATATCGTTCATTCATTGCACACGTTGTTGATATGAGCCAAGAAACGAAAGACCTGAAGAACATTCCCTTAGTACACGACTTTCCTGATATCTTTCCAGAAGAACTACCAGGATTACCTCCCCAACGACAAGTCGAGTTTAGAATCGACTTAATTCCAGGAGCTACCCCAGTAGCCAAATCGCCCTATCGTCTAGCACCAGCTGAGATGCAGGAACTATCCGACCAACTTAACGAAATGCTCAACAAGGGCTTTATTAGACCAAGCTTCTCACCCTGGGGAGCACCGGTCTTGTTCGTCTCTTTTCTGAATAGTTGGTTGTGTTGGATGATTGATGGGTAGTCTTAGATTTAGGTTCTTTTTTTTCATGCTTTTCCACGAGGTCTGGAGAAAGCTGAAATTAATAGGATTTCCCTACTCCTCCCTTACCGAAAGGAAGAGCGTGAAATTCTCTTGCGAAGATGGTCTTCTATAGTTTAAAAATCTCGACTTTCGAACAAAACTACTTTCTTTCTTCCATGCCGCCGTCGAAGGCCCGACTTAAGACATTGACTTGAGTCTTGCAGTTGCCAACCTTCAAAGTAGGAGTTCGGGATCTTGTCATGAGCATGCTCCAGAGAAGGCTTTTTCCTTTATTTATCTACCCAGAAAGACGGATCGTTTCATATGTGCATCGACTACTGGGAGCTCAACAAGCTAACAGTTAAACCTGTTACCCTTTGCCTCACATAGACGATTTGATTGAGCAACTGCAAGGGGCGTCTTACTTTTCAAAGATTGATCTGAGGTATGGGTATTACCAGTTGCGAGTGTTGGAGGAGGATGTTCCGAAGACAGCCTTCCGAACTCGTTACTGACACTCCGAGTTCGTAGTGATGCCATTCGGATTGAAAAATGCGCCTGCAGTATTTATGGACTTAATGAATCGGGTATGCCGTCCTTACTTGGATCAGTTCCTATTCGTCTTCATCGATGACATACTTATCTACTCTTGAAGTAAGGAGGAACATAGTGATCATCTGTGACAAGTCCTAGGAACCCTACGAATAGAGAAACTCTATGCAAAGTTCTCTAAATGCGAATTTTGGATCCGAAGGGTCGAATTTTTAGGAAACGTGGTTAGTGAAGAAGGAATCCACATGGACCCTTCCAAAATTAAGGCCATTGAGAATTGGTCAGCACCGAAGACGCCTACCAAAATTCGATAATTTCTAAGCCTCGCTGGCTACTACCACAAATTCATACAGAACTTCTTGCGAATAGCGAAACCCCTTACAACACTGACCCAAAAAGGCGTGGCCTTTGACTGGGAAGAGTAACAAGAGAAAGCATTCCAAACGCTAAAGCAAGCCTTGTGCACCGCACCTATACTATCCCTCCCAAAAGGAATAGAAGACTTTGTGGTCTATTACGATGTGTCAAATCAAGGGCTCGGTTGTGTTCTGATGCAAAGAGGAAAGGTCATCACCTATGCCTTAAGCCAGCTGAAGACACACGAGGTCAACTACACCACACACAATCTTGAGTTAGGAGCAGTCGTGTTCGCTCTGAAGATCTGGAGACACTAACTGTATGGTACGAAAAGCACTATCTTTACAGACACAAAAGCCTACAACACATATTCAACCAGAAGGAGCTCAATATGAGACAATGACGGTGGGTCGAGCTACTCAATGACTACTAATGCGAAATTCATTATCATCCGGGTAAAGCCAACGTAGTAGCAGATGCCCTAAGTCTGAAAGAATATTCTGGTCGAAGAGTTAAGTCATTGACTATGACTATCCATTGTTATCTGTCCACACAAATTAAGAAGGCTCAGCACGAAGCCTTGAAGCCTGAAAATGTGGCGGGTGAATCCCTGCGAGGAATGGATAAGAACATGGAATTCAAGGGTGGTGGAGCTTTGTATCTCATGGACGGATCTGGACACCGAAACACGGTGGCATTAGAGACTTGGTCATGACCGAGGCACACAACAATCAATATTCCGTCCACCCGGGATTAGATAAAATGTATCTGGATCTTAAAAAGTTATACTGGTGGCCTAACATGAAAGCAGAGATTGCTACCTTCGTAACTAAATGTCTTACTTACGCTAAGGTCAAGGTCGAATACCAGAAGCCCTCAGGGTTATTACAACAACCAGAGATACCGGAGTGGAAGTGGGAGTGGATCACAATGGACATCATAACCAAGTTGCCCAAGACATCGGGTGGACTTGATACCATTTGGGTCACCGTCGATAGATTGACCAAATCCACACACTTCCTGCCCATCAAAGAAATTGACAAGATGGAAAAGCTTACAAGAACTTAGATCAAGGAAATCATACGACTTCATGGTGTTCCTATATCCATTATCTACGATAGAGATAGTAGGTTCACTTCAAGGTTCTGGTAGTCGCTACAAAATTGCCTAGGGACGAGACTAGACATGAGTACAACCTACCACCCACAGACCGACGAACAAAGTGAGAGAACTATCCAAACACTAGAGGATATGTTGCGAGCCTGTGTGATCGAATTTGGGAGAGCATGGGATACTCATTTTCCCCTTGTCGAGTTCTCCTACAACAACAGTTATCACACGAGCATAAAGGCTGCTCCATTTGAAGCCCTTTATGGGCGGAAGTGCAGATCCCCTCTGTACTGGGCTGAAGTGGGTGACTCACAGTTAGCTAAAGGACAAGTTCCTGACAGCGCTCTCATAGGTCCGGAGATCATTCGGGAAACGAAAGAGAAGATCGTTCAGATTCGTGAACGATTGAAAGCCTCTAGAGACCGACAGAAAAGCTACGCACACAAACGAAGGAAACCTTTTGGAATTTCAGGTGGGAGACCGCGTTCTTTTGAAAGTCTCACCCTAGAAGGGCTTGATACACTTCGGAAAGCGTGGAAAGCTAAATCCAAGATACGTAGGGTCGTTCAAGATTCTTTCTAGAATCGGCCCTGTAACTTACAAACTCAACCTACCCCGCGAACTCGGTAACGTACATTCTACATTCCATGTCTCGAACTTGAAAAAGTGTCTGTCCGACGAGACTCTTGTAATCCCACTCGACGAGATCGAGATCAATGAGAGCCTCAACTTCGTGGAAGAACCTGTAGAGATCATGGACCGTGAGGTCAAGCAGACGAAGCAAAGCCGCATCCCGATAGTGAAGGGTCGCTGGAACGCCAAGCGAGGTTCAAAATTCACATGGGAGCGCGAGGATCAAATGAAATTGAAATATCCTCATCTTTTTGTTTAGGTAACTGTAACTACTTAATTGCTTAAACTCTATTTTCAGGACGGAATTCTCTCTAACGGGGGGATGATGTGACAACCTGAAATTTCTATCTTGTACAATAGACCAATGTAATCAAAGTTAGACTCGTTTTGCTATCTTTTAACACAATTTAAGGTCTATTTGAGTGTTCTAAACTTAGTACAACTAAGATAGGAGCCTATAAATGGGATAACACGATGAATATCAAGCAAAATCGGGCCAAACACTCCAACACCTGGAGTGTGTGGCCGCACACTTGAGTGTATGGCCACACACAGGTGTGTGCGGCCGCAAACCCATCACAACCACACTCTCTTGGCTGTATATCCCACCATCTAAAGCTTCTTCTTGATCTTCATAAAAGTAAGTAATCCTTCCTTTGATTAGTTGATACTTGAACTTAACTAGCCTTCTTCCCTACTTTGATCCTAGAAAAACATATTTTTGGTATTAGATCTTCAAAAACACCAAGAACACATACTAAACTTTTTGGAGTTTAACCATACTTCTAAGCCTCTAAATCATGCATACACTTATCATAGCTTGTTATATGCCAAGAAAAGTTGAAGATATGTAAGAATAACACCATTTCTCATAATCTCGAGGAGTGTACGGCCGCACACACCATGTTCAACCATACACACCCTTTTTAGGTCCTAAAATGGCAACAAACTCCATATAAGGCTAGAGCATGAAGTAAGAAACCTTCGGAGATGAGTCCTAATTCCTTAAAATACGTTTTAACACACTTTATGGGGAGTGTGCGGCCGCACACACACCATGTCCGTACACCCTGGCCGCACACAGACACAAATGGTGTATTTTGACCATACACTCCCTTGTATAGCCATACATCCTTTATATAGAATCATATATGGTTGTAACACTTCAATATAAGTGTTTACTAGTCCCTAAGGTGGTCCCAATTCAATAATTAGTTTTTACCAACACTAATTGTATACATACATATGTCATTATATGCTTGATAGGATTCGTTTGTGCTCAAGTCCGCAATTAACACTCAACTTCCTAAACCGATCTTACAGTTGCATCACTCACTACAAGTGAGTGCATACCCCTTAATTAACCTCTTAAATGTTTTTAAATGCTTTTATGGGGGGGGGGGTTGAATACAATTTGAATCACTTTAGTTATAATATCAATCACAGGTTATTTATAACTATCAAACATGTGGATTTACTATACTTCTAACGGTTCTATCAACAAAACTACTTCAAAATGATTATCAAACTCTTTTACATGTTAAAATTATTATAAAACTTGTTCTTAATAACCAAACCGTTTGTTTCAATTCTTTAAACTTATATATTGTCAAAACCATGTGCAGTACATATATAGTTATATAAGTAAGGTTTGAAGGACTTAGGACTGACAACTCGCTTTAATTCCTGTTCCTTGTTTGGCTGTGGAGTTAGAGTACTCTGTTGTTTGTCCGAGTGTTTTTTGATCCTTAGTTATATATTATGAATATATGTATGGATATAAAGCTTTCACTTCAGTTCCAACACCTTTGGGTAGCAAAGGTGTATAAACTTGCTAAGTCATTCAAACAACAGTTCTAGTAAACTATAATAGGTATAGTTTAGGGATATACTACTTGCTAATTTCTAGTACAATGAAACATACAAAGAGTCAGTTCATACATGAGTCGATACATACTATACACTATGCAAAGAAAACATACACACTATATAATATACAAGAAAACGTACTATGATGAGAATCAGAGAGGACATACACTACACTAGTACATACAATACATACACACTATAACATAAATGTGAGGCACTACATCGGGGCATGGCATTTGTCATGGCTCATCTTGTAACCAGAGTCTTCTAAAGGTAGAGTGTGGATTCTTGTATAGATCCATACTAGACTGACCATCCTACACCTTGTTGCTAGCTACAGTAGGACCTGCAGGTCTTCGAAGGATGAATGTCATACCATTTCGACGTCTTCGTGCGTCGTGTTTTACTAGGTCGATCAAGTATGGTTACAAATTATATCACATTATATACCTTAATTAACAATTGGTCTAAGGTAGTTAGTACATCAGTAGTTACTATAACATAAAACTACAATACTTCATTATTTTCCCCATTATATTTACTTTGTGATGTTCACATAAACAATAATATACAAACTATATTTTATTAATGATAGTCTCATTTGGGAGGAATACTCACTCTTACAATGAACAAACACACAACACACTTGATGCCTTGGTAGAAGGCTACTTTTAGTAGAAAATATAGGAATTTCTAAGAGATACAAACAATTACTACAAACATTTAAAGACTCATACATTCAAACATTTACAAACATTTACATACAAACAATGACACTAAAATTCTTATGAACTCACCAGCTTTAAAGTCGATAAACTCTTTCAAAATAACTTGTATTCTCAGGTCGTCAGTAGACAGGTACCGAGGCCAGCTTTTGAGAAGATGGAGCACTTTCAAGACTCATCTTTTATTTTGATTCCAATTTTTGGTGTCTTATAAACTGTACAGAACACACTTGTATTAAAATACATTATTAATGCAATAGATGATGTTATTTTCTTGTTTGCTATATTTATGTGTTGTGATACTGTACATGACGTCCTCCGCCGCAGAACGTTTCCGCCGTTCCGGTTTTGGGGTGTGACAAGCACCTATTCTTTCGCTACCCGACGGAGTTGAAGACTTTGCTGTCTATAGTGATGCGTCTGGTGTTGGGTTGGGATGTGTTCTAACTCAAAGTGAAAAGGTGATAGCATATGCATCTCGACAATTAAAAGAGTATGAAAAGAACTACCCCACTAATGATTTGGAGTTGGCAGCGGTGGTGTTTGCCTTAAAGATATGGAGGCCTTATCTTTATGGTACTAAATGCAAACTTTTCACTGATCATAAGAGTCTTCTATATGTCTTTAATCAGAAGGAATTTAACATGAGGCAATGACGTTGGCTGGAGTTACTCAAGGACTACAACTGTGAGATACTTTACCACCCTGGTAAATCAAATGTTGTTGCTAATGCTCTCAGTCGGAAGGTAAACCTTGAAAAGAAAAGGGAAAAAGTGTTGAGAATTGAAGTTTTCTCGACAATTGTGGACAGTATAAAGAAAGCTCAGGAGGAAGCTTCAGAGAAAAATGACCGAAAGGAAGAACATTTAAGCAAAATGTTAGTGTTCGATACAAACGGTCAAGGACTGAAGGTATTCCAAGATAGGATTTGGGTACCTAAGACGGGAGGGATAAGAGATCTTTTGGTGGAAGAAGCTAACAAGACCATGTACTTGATTCATCCAGGCAACACAAAAATGTATAGGGATCTGAAACCCTACTACTGGTGGCCGACAATGAAGCTCGATGTTGCAAAGTATGTGGCCGAGTGTGTCGCATGTGCGAGAGTTAAGGCACAACATCAGAAACCGTATGAGAGTTTAGAACCTTTACCTGTACCCATGGGTAAATAGGAAGACATCACTATGGATTTTTTAACTAAACTGCCCAGGACAAAGAATAATAATGACATGATTTGGGTGGTCGTTGATCGGTTCACAAAAAGTGCACATTTTTTAGCCGCCAATGAGAAGTGGTCTATGGAAATGCTTACAAAGGTTTACGTGAAAGAGATAGTGAAAGCACATGGTGTTCCCTTGACGATTGTGTCATACCGCGACAGTCGTTTCACGTCGAGGTTTCGGAGAAGTCTATAAGAGGAATTGGGTACAGAATTATGTTTAAGTACAACATACCATCCGCAAACTGAGGGTTAGAGTGAACGAACGATTCAAACATTGGAGGATATGTTGAGAGCATGTACCCTAGAATTCCAAGGTAACTGGAATGAACATTTACCTTTGGTATAATATTCCTATAATAATAGTTTCCACTCAAGCATCAAGATGGCACCTATATGAAGCCTTGTAAGGACAAAAGTGTTGAACGCCATCATGTTGGCTTGAAGATGGGGAAAAGCAGTTTATGGGACCCGAGATAGTCCATCAGACTGCTGAAAAGATAAAAATGATTAGGGAAAGGATGTTAGCAACTCAGGATCGTCAAAAGAGCTATGTTGACAAGAAAAGAAAACCAATAACATTCGAAGTTGGTGATTCGGTTTTGCTTAAAGTCTCATCGTGGAAGGGACTTATAAGATTTAGTAAAAGGGGAAAGTTGACTCCAAGGTTTATTGGACCATTTAAAGTTCTTCAGAGGATTGGGAATCAAGCTTACAATCTAGAACTACCAGAAGAATTAGATGGTATGCATAACACTTTCCACGTGTGTTATTTGAGAAAGTTCACATGTGATGTACCTGAAATAATTCCAATTTCTGAATTAAGGTTGGATGAAAACAAGAGATTAATCGAAGACCCAGAGGCAATCGTTCACCGTAAGACTAAAAAGTTGTGATGCAAGATGGTCGATTTAGTGCTTGTGCGTTGTAAACATACGAATAGGCCAAATCTCACCTGGAAATGGAGAGTGATATGATGAGTCACTACCCACATTTGTTTGCTGATGTGTGATTCCGGGGATGGAATCATCCTAAGGGGTAGAGAATTGTAACGCCCGTATTTCTGGGCTAAAGCATTAATAATGGTGTAATAGTCTAGGTGAACCTTTGTAACTCATTTTGAAGTAATGAAGAGGAATTATGTGAATATTATGTGAATTATGTTCTTATCTGCTTAATTATTATGATCAATGAATTAAGGATAAGAATAAGCGTCGAAAATAAATATTAAATAAAGCCTATATCTAAGGATAAAGTTGTAGTGGTCGAAACAAAGATTTCAGAGATATAAACAATACCAAAATCCGAGTTATAACGAAGGAGTTATGACCTGTCGAAGTTACGCGACAGAACCGGCACGACACTGCGTGACATAAATAGTGAATTTAGGATATAACGATTTTTAGCCTTAGTGATCTAAACAAATGTCGTAGAGTTTGTTAAACAGAGAGCATGCATAAAAAGAACGTCTAAATCTAACTTCGTATGAGGAAGTTATGATTTTTCGAAGTTTCGACTTAGCGGTATGCAGCCCAAAGTTCAAATATGAGATCGAGTGGTTTCTAGCCGAAACAATCTATACGAGAATCGAAAATCTCATCGATAGTAGTCCAACGGTAAAAAGACAGACGAAAGCGGACGTCAAATGAAGAAGTTATGAATTTCTAACGGAGTTTTCCTATCCCGACCTACTAAAAATAATATAATAAAAATAAACTTAAAATTAGCCGACGGAGTCTAAACGAAAGTTGTAGAGCATAGTCTCACCTACACGTGAATATAAAGAACGTCAAAAACGGAGTTCATGTGCGAAAGTTACAAATTTTTGAAGTTTGGAAATGGGAGTACGCCTAGCGTACTCATGTACGTAACCTGAAGTCTGTCACCTCCCCTACTCCTTAGCATGAATGCCACATATCATAACCTTGCTAAGTCTGGAGTTATCCTTTCTTACGTCCAGCGTACTCTAAATATACGCCCAACGTACTGCTTGAAGAGGGAGTACGCCCAACGTACTCTAAATTTACGCCCAGCGTAATCCGATGGTTCAGCCCCTATAAATAGCACCCGATGCCATACGGATTTTGTTTAAATTTTTGAATCCTCTCACCCTATACTTTCTTTTACTTTGCAAAAATTACACCTAAACATATTATATCATCCTAGCATCGTAAGCAAGTCACAGAGAGCTTGAAGATCCCGAGAAAAAGAGCTTTCGAGCCGAAACTCTGCCCGCGTGAAGCCCGGTTTTTTTTAGAAAACTTACAGGTTTCATCGAAGAAAATTATTTTTAGAGCCAAAGTACTGTCCAATCGTCTTCTTAACAGGTGAGTGTGTAGTCACTTTCATCTTACACATAAATATGAAGTATTTTCTATAAACTACGTGCTATATGTAATTATATTGTTTGTTTATTTGACATGAATGTTGAATGAATGTTTTATATAGGTTTTAAAATGTATATGTATTTTTATCTTCAAAAATGTTAGGTAAAACATGGGTAGATAGTTGATGTGTGATGAAATAAAATGATGAGAGACCTCGATGTTATTGTGATCCAGTCATCTAGCGGAGTACGGATGACGACCACAGACTTTTCTAGATAGTCCTGTGGAACACTGTCAGGCTCGCAACCTGTACCTGTTAATGAGCTTGGGTGTTCATTTGATGTACTCTATCCCCCACATGGTTGCTTTATTTGACATAAATTGTTGGGAAACCCCCAAAGCAGTGTTGTCGCCCCGATGAAAATCCTTAGACTAGGTCCCTTGTGATAGTTGTTTTAGGGACGTAAAGTGAGGATAACGGGAATGGGTAATCTGATTATTGTTGTTTGATGAAATTAATAAATTTATTTATTGTGGGTTGAAAACCCTATATGCTCACCAGGCTCCCAAGCCTGACCCACTCAATTTTCCTTGTATCACAGGTAGTGGCGCGAGAGCATCAGTTGAACGACTTATCAAGATATTTTGATTATATGCCTGTAGTGTATATAACCGTTGTAAGGCTTATAATGTGTCGTTTATTCTTTTGGTCTTTATCGGAACATGACATCCTGAGTTTTGTTATATAATGAAAATACATTTCTTTAAGAAATGCTTTGGCAAATCTTATTTTATCATATTTTGTTTTGGGAACAAATTCTGCAACTCTATTAATGAAAGGATTACTCTGAAATTATTTTAAAAGCATAAATTAAACCGGTCTTTTCTGGCCATGAATTTGGGCATGTCACAACCATTGTATTGATAATATATATAATTTACATTGAGTTCAAAACATTACATGAATTGCATTAAAACTATTGCAAAAGATAAGACGTGATACTAGTATGCTTCGTCTTCAGAACGCCTAAAGTCGGAAGTTTGTGCCCCAAACTTCATAAATTCATATTCATTCAATAGTGTGTAGAAGTAGGAGAGAGGATGGATATCAACCACCAAATTCGGAAGGCTTCGATTTCTATATATATCCTAAATTTCGAAACTCACATCGTGAGTTTTACATAACTCACGTCGTGATTTTGATCCTAATTCGTTCATGGCTTGCGTCATCAGTCTATTTGCACTGGAAGGGTCAATCAAACTGTTCACGTCGTGAATGCTACACTCACGACTAGAATTCTGACATGTGTCGAAGTTTGTGCCCCGAACTTCATAAATTCATATCTTTGCATACAAGTTCCGTTTTTGACGCTCTTTATATCCACGCGTAGGTGAGAGTATGCTCTACAACTTTCTTTTAGACTCCGTCGGCTAATTTTGGATTTATTTTAAATATTATATTTTTAACAGGTCGGCACAGGAAAAGCCCGTTAAAATTCATAACTCCTTCATTTGACATCCGTTTTCGTCTGTCTTTTTACTGTTGCTCTACTATTGTCGAGATCTTCAATTCTCGTTTAGGTTGCGTCGGCTAAAAGTCGCTCGATCTCTATTTCAAGTTTTTAGCTGTCTACTACTATATCCGAAACTTAGAAAAATCATAACTTCCTCATACGAAGTCAGATTTCAACGTTCTTTTTATGTACATTTACAGTTTAATGGTATCTACGACTTTCATTTAGATACCTAAGGCTAAAAAGTATTTTATTCAAATTTCGCGTTTACGCTTAACAATGTTTTATTGGATGTGTCGCAGATCTTTGATTGGTCATAACTTCTTCGTTATAACTCGGATTTAGTGTTCTTTATATTTCCAAAGACATTGCTATGATATCTACTACTTTATTCATCCCAAATCAGATTTTAGAAAAGTTTAATTTTGACCTAAATTTGACTGGTGTTACAATTTGTTCAGAAATGCTTTGATAATATCATTATCATGTTTTCTGGGAACAAATTCTGCAATATTATTCTTCAAAAATGACACTCTGATTTTTAAATAAACATAAACTAATTGGACTTTTTTGGGCATGAAAATAGGGATGTCACAGATTAACTTTGTAATATGTTGTTCCATAAACATTTTCAAATATACTCTTTGTTGTACACCCAGTAATTATCTTGTTTGAATTTGGTTTCCTCTTGACAGAACTTGTAGCCAATGTATCATAAGGTTTTGGTTTATCCTTTTCACCCCTATTGCATATAACATATTTGTTTTTTTTTATTATTTGGCTATTGTATTTTGATTGACTACTCAGTCTTGTATAAAAACATGGCATTTCTGCATAATCAATATAAATTTTTACTGCCAAATTTAGTGATTTGAAAACATTGTTTGCAACTGGCACAAATTCTGGAGGGACATTTGGTTTATAATCAGATTCTTCAGTTATGTTACTGCAATATGATTCATCTGTTGAATTGAAACTTTCACCTGATGAAATAAGGTAATGACAAATATGTTATTATATAATCTTATGTTGTAATAATCATATTTTATTAATGATATGTATTTATACAGTGTAATATATTATTAATCAAATTTTAGGATGAATAATCATATATGATTATAGAGGTTAATATATAATTAGTTATATATTTCAATGCCCAATCACGTATGATAAATATGATTATACATTGTAATATATAAGTAATCACATGTTTAATTTGTTTAATCATTTATGATTAATCATACACATTTATACTTTTTAAATTATGACTAATTATATTTTAGGATGTATAATCATATATGGTTATAGATCTTAATATATTATTAATTATATATTTCAATGTAGAACCACATATGATAAATCATATGTGTTTGTACTATATCTTATACGATTAATCATATATTGTACTGTATAATCATAAATGATTATACGTCTTAATTTATAAGTAATCATACTTGATACTTTTTAATCATGTATGATTAATCATATGTATTTATAGTATTTAATATATTATTAATCATATTTTATGATGATGTATAATCATATAGGATTATTCGTCCTAATATATGATTTCTATATATATCCTAAATTTCGAAACTCACATTGTGAGTTTTGCATAACTCACATCGTGATTTTGATCCTGATTCACTCATGGCTTGCGTCATCAGTCTATTTGCTCTGGAAGGGTCAATCAAATTGTTCACGTCGTGCACGCTGCACTCACGATTAGAATTCTGACATGTGTCAAAGTTCGTGCCCCGAACTTCATAAATTCATATCTTTCTCATACAAGTTCCGTTTTTGACGCTCTTTATATCCACGCGTAGGTGAGAGTATGCTCTACAACTTTCGTTTAGACTCCGTCGGCTAATTTTGGATTTATTTTAAATATTATATTTTTAACAGGTCGGCACAGGAAAAGCCCATTAAAAATTCATAACTTCTTCATTTGACATCCGTTTTCGTCTGTCTTTTTACTGTTGCTCTACTATTGTCGAGATCTTCAATTCTCGTTTAGGTTGCGTCGGCTAAAAGTCGCTCGATCTCTATTTCAAGTTTTTAGCTGTCTACTACTATATCCGAAACTTAGAAAAATCATAACTTCCTCATACGAAGTCAGATTTTAACGTTCTTTTTATGTACATTTACAGTTTAATGGTATCTACGACTTTCATTTAGATACCTAAGGCTAAAAAGTATTTTATTCAAATTTCGCGTTTACGCTTAACAATGTTTTATTGGATGTGTCGCAGATCTTTGATTGGTCATAACTTCTTCGTTATAACTCGGATTTAGTTTTCTTTATATTTCCAAAGACATTGCTACGATATCTACTACTTTATTCATCCCAAATCAGATTTTAGAAAAGTTTAATTTTGACCTAAATTTGACTGGTGTTACAATTTGTTCGGAAATGCTTTGATAATATCATTATCATGTTTTCTGGGAATAAATTTTGCAATATTATTCTTCAAAAAGGACACTCTGATTTTTAAATAAACATAAACTAATTGGTCTTTTCTGGGCATGAAAACAGGGATGTCACAGATTAACTTTGTAATATGTTGTTCCATAAACATTTTCAAATATACTCTTTGTTGTACACCCAGTAATTATCTTGTTCGAATTTGGTTTCCTCTTGACAGAACTTGTAGCCAATGTATCATAAGGTTTTGGTTTATCCTTTTCACCCTTATTGCATCTAACATATTTGTTTTTTTTTATTATTTGGCTATTGTATTTTGATTGACTACTCAGTCTTGTATAAAAACATGACATGTCTGCATAATCAATATAAATTTTTACTGCCAAATTTAGTGATTTGAAAACATTGTTTGCAACTGGCACAAATTCTGGAGGGACATTTGGTTTATAATCAGATTCTTCAGTTATGTTACTGCAATATGATTCATCTGTTGAATTGAAACTTTCACCTGATGAAATAAGGTAATGACAAATATGTTATTATATAATCTTATGTTGTAATAATCATATTTTATTAATGATATGTATTTATACAGTGTAATATATTATTAATCAAATTTTAGGATGAATAATCATATATGATTATAGAGGTTAATATATAATTAGTTATATATTTCAATGCCCAATCACGTATGATAAATATGATTATACATTGTAATATATAAGTAATCACATGTTTAATTTGTTTAATCATTTATGATTAATCATACACATTTATACTTTTTAAATTATGACTAATTATATTTGAGGATGTATAATCATATATGGTTATAGATCTTAATATATTATTAATTATATATTTCAATGTAGAACCACATATGATAAATCATATGTGTTTGTACTATATCTTATACGATTAATCATATATTGTACTGTATAATCATAAATGATTATACGTCTTAATTTATAAGTAATCATACTTGATACTTTTTAATCATGTATGATTAATCATATGTATTTATAGTATTTAATATATTATTAATCATATTTTATGATGATGTTTACTCATATAGGATTATTCCTCCTAATATATGATTAATATATATCTCAATTTAAAAACACATATGATAAATTATATTTGTTTGTACAATGTCTTATATGATTAATCACATATTATACTGTATAATCATATATGATTATACTATTTAATATATAATTAATCATATATTTAGATCTATGAATACATATGATAAATCATATGTTTTTAAAATTGTTATATATGATTAATCAAATATTATTATGTATAATCGTATATGATTATACATTGTAGTATGTAATTAATCATAATTTGTACTGTATAACAATGTATGATTAGTTGTATTTTTTATATATTACAATGCATAATCATATACGATTATATAATATAATATATGATTTATCATATAAGAAACACGTATGATTAAATCATATGTGTTGGTACATTGAAATATATGATCAATCATAATGTACCACATATAATCGTTTCTGATTATGCAGTGTAATATATTATTAATACAATATCAATTATGTTTGTTGGTTAGGACTAATAAATAAAAATCAGAATCTACTTTCTAAATTGTAATATAATATGTAGTATTAAAAAGAATTATTTGTACGTTCAGTATGAATGTATTTTGAAGTTCTTCGTGTTGATTTTCAGAAGTTAAAGAAATTGAATTGATTTGTTTGTCGTTACGAGCTGAATTGATTTCAACTATAATAGTATCAGTTGCGATCGACTCGACAATTTCTTTTGAATTCGACATCATTTTGATTCAATTTTCAAATGCTCTGTCCCTCTCTTGAATTGTGATGATGAATGCGATGTTCTTGTTTCTTCGATTTTAGGATTATGCCTCGTATTTATGAAAATATGAACTGATGCTCTGTTTCAATCGTTTTTTCGATTTGAAGATTGCAATTAATTTGATAACAGATTCAGTAAAAACACGAACTTTAAGATGATAATTAATGATTTTTGAAACTTGAATGATATGATTATGTGATTGATACTAAGAATCGATGATTTAGCGATAAGATGGTTTTTAGAGAAGGAAGGTGTGCGTTTTCTAAACATTAAGTTGAAATTTACTGTTATACCCCTGCATCATTTAACATTTGACGAAAGTTAAGGTTAAATTCCATTGACTGATGTTTAATCTCACAATCACTATTTCTTTTATTAATCTCAAGGGAACCATCCTCCCTCTCCCTCTCTCTCTCTCTCTCTCTCTCTCTCTATATATATATATATATATATATATATATATATATATATATATATATATATATATATATATATATATATATATATATATATATATATATATCTTGGAACACACCCAAGTTATGAAAAAAAACATCTAGAAAAATATATTGGCGGTTGTTATGTCGCCTAGCCAATACCAATATTCGTTCGGGTGTAGTCTCGAAACAGACATTGTCGCCTCGCGACAAAAGGCAACAGATTCAGGCGCCAAGAGTAACGCTCAAAGATTACCACCGAAGCCGAACACAAGACGTGCATGATCCTACAATCAACGTCACTATCTCCTGCCAGATCTGACGCCCTTATCCCTTGTGTGGGACCAATAGCAAACCCTTACTATAAAAGGCCATTGGTAAAGGACATGCTCTCATACCCTAACTCTCGCAACAATCCTCTTCTCTAGACACTAACCTGATCGTCAGAACGTTTTTTGGGGAATCTTTCTCGAAAAATGGCTGACAAGTTTCTTTTTCCTTGTGTGACAACGGATCGCTACCGTAGTAGCTTTTCGACTACGGCCTCCACGAGATCTTATAATACTTCACACACACACACACACACACACACACACACACACACACACACATATATATATATATATATATATATATATATATATATATATATATATATAGACACACACGCACGAAACAGTTGTGTATCATATGTAGCATAGGTTAAAAAAAGGGAAATTGAGTAAACAAACCATTATAAACGATGTTTTTAAAGAAAAAAAAATATATATTTTTTTGTTTTTGAAAAACAACCATTTACTTCATAATATCTAATTCCAAAGTATTGTTCATATTTTTTCTGTATTTTTTTTAATTTTCAAAGAACTTTTTTTTTGGGATACCGGATGCTACAATATTTCGTAATATTTAATGTCATCATTTTTCAATAAGATGTCTAATTTTAACCATTAATATTGTATATAGTTTTTATTACTATCTTTATTTAAGTTTTTGTTAAACTAAAAAAAAATGATTTTTTTTTCTTGAAATTTTTGAATTGTTATTCGGAATTCGGACTTGTTTTTTAAATTCAGGAGTTTTTTTTATTGTTTTCCAAAATCCAAAATTTTAGTTTAGAATCTGGAATGTTTGGAATTTTGGTCTGAAATCTTGAATGTCATTCCGGAGTTAGTGAAAAAAATTGTTTTTCTTGGTCCACAATTCCTCATTCCGGACAAAGTGATTATTTATTTAAAAAAATTGGGTTATTTTTTCAAATACACATTAAAAAGTGGTTAGATTACTTAATTTATCTTAAATAAACCTTTGAGTTATAATGCTTCATTGTAGCTGTGAGTTTCAAATAAATATTGTTGAAGTAAAATGACATATATTATAATAGATACTAAATAAATGTATGCGTGTTGCATACTATGCAGTTATCGCGGTCAAAATTTTAATAGCGGTCACATGCCGCTATTTGAGATCGCGGTTATCGCGGTGGTATAGCGGTGATATAGCGGTTTTTTAATATTACGTATAATTTATAATTTTATATTATATTTATATAGAAGTTATATATATTTGAGTATTAATACTATAAGTCTATATAGAATTAATATCATAAACCTAAAAAGTCATATAAAAACATAACATAATATTCTATTATAGTAATATAGAAACTAGGTAGCGTCAAAGTGTCAAATAGAGTTTAATTGCATTGCCCGTGTTCAATATCGTATTAGTAGGTCATGGTTGATATAAAGAGTAAAGTCCCAAGCTGTAGCCTCATAGGTGTGGGTCAATTTATAAAAAGCATTAATGGAGTCCGACCATAGCAGCTCAAGTCGTCGTGAGTACAAAAAGAGATGAGAAAGAGAGTTGTCGGTAGACGTAGTTGTTATGAATGCTTTTAATTATGTTAGTTGTTTGGGTATTTTAAAATGAAAGTGTACTGAAATCATTAAAACTAGTTTTTCATTGACAAAGTAATCAAATGACCCAAAATGTGAATGAAAATGGAATAGCGCCCGCGCTGTTATTGAAATAGCGGTAAATAGCGGTGAATAGCGCCGCTAATAGTGGTACCACGAAATGAAAACGCTAAGTTGAAAATAGCGGTTCCTGACCTCCGCAAAACGCTATAGCGCCGCTATAGCACCGCTATGGCGCACAATTGATAGCTTAGGTTGCATACAATACAATTGTACGTTTAAAATAATTTCAAATTATATTTTGAACTATATGATTAAGAAGACGTCCATTTAAACCATATAATATCAATCGTTTATGTGGATGGGTTGCTTGTGAAAACATAGAATATAATTTTGAATTAAGTGGATTGTGTGTAAATAAAGGTATACAATATTTGGTTTATTGTTATTTTTAAATATAGTTGAGTAATTTTAAAATAACATGTTATCGAACTTTTAAAAATTTATCATTATTAATATCAAACATTGTTATTATATTTAAGATAAAAATATAACTTTTTAATTTTTATTGCTTTGAACTCATGTTATTGTTTGTTACAATAAATGTAGAAAGTGATATCATTAGTTAATAATAAAAACTGCATCATATAATACTTACTAGAGAACAAACTCTCACATTACCTCAACAACCTATCATTAATATAACACCCCACATTTTATATCTCATTTGAAACGTCCAAAAGATATGGTAAAGTATGTTTGATGTTGGGTATTAAGATGAAAACTTGACAAAGTCAAGAACAACGATATGGGTGGTTATGCTACTAATGACTAAATAAGAATACAAAAAATTAACATGGTTCACTTGATTGGTGTAATGAAGCTACGTTTACAGGTAAACTAGAGAGATTCTTTGTTGATAATGAATGTTATACAAGATATATGTATTTACTAGACAAACAATGATGACATTGACATGGATTTCAAGGTTAGGCCAATAGGCCTCTAACAAACTGTCATAAACTCAAATTTCAAGTCCCAGATTATACGAACCATACCGAAGCTTCAAGCCACTTTGCTACCGCTTCATACTAAAGCTGTTAAGAATTATGAAACATGTATTATGCTTCAAAACTTATTATGAGGATGCACTTCTACTTCATTTTTGACGAATGTCTCCAGTCTTTGTTGAAACCAACTTCATTTTAAAATTATTGCTAGATGTCATTTTATGCATCTTTTTTATTAGCTTTTAATAGTGTTTTGTACCATATTTTATGCATTTATGTGCTCATTAGTGTAAGTAATGGTCATCTCATGTTTTTTCACCAGAATTCTTGTATTGCTAATATTTTTGTTGTTTTCACGTATTTTGAAATACTCTTGAAGCTTTTGGAAGTATATTAGATGCATATTTGGAGCTTAATGGAGCTAAAAGACTCTCAAAAGCGAAATTAAGGTTAGGGGTGACAATAGATGACCCGACACAAAAAAATACACGAAACGAAACGAAATTGGGATGAAACTGAAATTCGATTTCGTGTTCGTGTTAAGTGTGAAAAATACAATGTTGTGTCGTGTCGTGTTCGTGTTCAAAATTCAATATGAAATTGACACAATTTAGCATTTGTTTGTTGTGTTTTTCATGTATGTCGTGTTATGTATGATTAAATATTAATTAAATAAACTAATTGTTATATTATTTTATCTTTGTCGTGTCGTGTCATGTTTGTTGGTTTTTCTAATTGGTTCATTTTTGTGTTTGTTAACAAAACACGACATCGTGTCGTGTTGTTTCCGTGTTACATAAAACATTGTCGTACCGTGTCGTGTCATACAAAACACGACACGATTTGCCCGATTTTGCCATCCCTAAAACATTGTCGTGTTTTCATTCCGCAACAATTTTGGACCTCCTAAAACATCTTTTGAATACCACATGAGAGTTACACGATCACACCAAGTGATACTTAGTCCGAAGGTTTTCCTGAGCCTTAAAATCTATTTTTTGATGTTCGAAAGAGTCACACGATCCTAAAACTAGTGCAAGTGTCAAAAATTTGGAACAACCAATGTTTTAACGTGTAGCTTCCGTGATTCGACTAAAATCTCAAGGGAAACTGCCTATGCAAACTGAGCATAATCTGAAACATAATGTGAGTGCGGTTACCTTGGGAAGTGGGAAAATTTATGAAGACTCATGGTAACTACAAACAGAAAAATATAAGGGAGTGGTTGACGAAGAAATTGTGGTTGATGAAGAAGTTGAGGAGGTTGAAGAAAAGGAGACTTCAAAACAAAGGAAACCAATTTTGAAAGAATACAAACCAGTCCCGCCATTCTTGCCATTCCTGTGAAGACTAGTTCCACCATTCCCGTCAAGATTGAGATGTACGAATCACGAATGAGAGGATGAATAAACCATGGACACCTTCCGAAAGGTGGAGGTAAATATTCTTTTATTAGATGCTATTAGACAAATACCCTGTTACACCAATTTTTTAAAATAATTGTGTGTTTTAAAAAGAATATAAAAGATAACAAAATTATAAAAGTTAGTGAAAATATTTCTTCTATTTTACAAAAAGGTATACCTCCAAACTGGAAGGGTCCAAGAATTTTCTCGGTTTCATGTAAACTGTGAAAGCTTAATTTTCCAATAGTCATGTTCGATTTAGGAGCATCGGTTAATGTCATCTCATTTTCTATTTTTAAATCAATAAATTTTATACCTTTAAATAAAACCAGGACTACACTCAAAATGTTTATTGAAGAATGTTTAGTCCAAGTGAATGAACTAAATTTTCCCACTAATTTTTCTATTTTGAAAATGGGTGATGTGGATGTCTTTTTTTTTTTTTTATAAAAATTTAAATGTTTTAAGAAGAGCGTTTACAAAAACTGCTAAACAAAAAACTGATATTTTTAATGGTACACTTTCTATGGAGTTTGATGGGGATGTGGTAAATTTTAATATTTATGATGTTGTAATTCCAACAGATAAATTTTCTGCGATTTTTGTGGATACAAACAATTCTTTAACTAAGGACTATTGTGAGCAATTTAGTTATGTTTTGCAAGATTCAGTTTTAGACATGAATTTTAGTTTTGATGAATTTTAGAGTTGAAGCATCAAAGTAGCTGATAGAAAAGGCAAGCTTAGGGAGGAGGAGTTGGTCGTTGTTAAGGATTTATGAAAAAGAATAAAATTCAAAAATCAAAAAAAAAAAAAAAAGAATCATTCAATAAAAACCAACAGTTTTTTTTCGCTTTATTGTACAACTATCGGATCAAAAAAATTATGTCATACTTTAAGGGATATGGAGTAAATTAAAAAAGAGATGAGTTGATGAAGAGCCCGACCCATACCAGTAAAAAATATGGATATACAAAGTCGATCCAATAACTTTAAAAATGACAGCTTTTTGGAAGGCAATTTGATTCATAGTTTTATTTTCCGTTTACAATAAAAGTTGGTTGTAGCTCCAAGAAAGCCTGGGGATATAAGATGATCTTATGAATTGCTGAAATACATATTTTTCGTCGAGAGCTTTGTCAAAATCAATTTTTTTTGTAATTATTAGGTACATTCTTTCCTAGTTGCAAACTTTTATATTTATGTCATATTGAACTGCTCTTTCGCTCTCGACAATACTTAATTTTAAGCATGAAGAGGGGGTTTGTCAAAAAAAATTTCATTTTTGTAAAAATTTTAAACACAAATTTGCATTTTTGTAATTTTTTCCAATTATTATTGCAGTTAATTGTTCAGCTTGTCAATATTTTTTTATTAATTTTAGTTATTTTCTGCACTACATTTAAAAATTCAAAGAAAAGTACAAAAAAAAAAAGAAATACTTTATGCTTACTTTTCTATTTTTCTTCGTTATAAGGAAAATTTGTACTATCCAATGTAGTAATGGTTCTCCATGAATAAGGAGTTGTAAGATACACTTAGTTGTTAAACCAATCATGGTTCTCCATGATTAGGGAGTTGTAAGATACAATTAGTTGTTAAGCTAATTATGAACCCACAAAAAATCGTATTCTAGTCTTGGAACTAATTTCTCAAAACTTTTAAGCAAGAACCCGGATCGATAAGTCTTGACACCACATAACTTGATCCTATTTGTTGACACGTCTTACCATTTTCAGTAAATCGAGAGTCTTATATTATACTCATCCAGCCACCAAAAACGAAAAAGTGAGTATAACTGTCACATCCGAGCTCATAGTGGTACCAACTATCAAACCTGGTAACCGAATCAAGATTTAAAGAAATTAATCAAAGAAATCCTCAAGAAATACACAAAATGTCAAATCTGGCATACGAGAAGAATTTGTGTTATGTGATATATGATACTTTCAAAATAGTTAAAGTATACGTGTCGGGCCCCTTGGGTGGGCTGATTGTTTAAGCGAAAGTTGATTTGCGTTGTCGGAGTCTCTAAAGATAAGTCGAGCCAGGTAATATGGTGTAGTTAAAAATAAATAAAATTCTAAAATATATAATTTTTGTGAACAAGGTAAATTAAGGGATAACTGCTATTTAATTTTATGGTTGCTTTATCAGTATACACAGTTAAACACTTTTATGACTTTGGGTTCGGAGATTACACAAGAGGTATTGAGATTGGGTTCAAGTTCGTAATAGTATCGGAGTTTCATCGATGTGAAGTATGATCATTAAAAAAATAGAGTGAAAGTGTTTTTAATTATTGCAGTTTCATGTTTTTTAATTTTAAGTTTTTTTATGTGTTAATTCTAGGTTCCTTTTTATGTCGTCTATATCTTTTCATCTTGTTTATAATGTTAAATCTTTTTATTACTCAATGGAAATTAAGGTTTAAGCTTGAAGATATTTTTTAGATGCCATTTTATGCATTTTTCTATTAGCTTTTATCATTGTTTTGTACTATATATTATGAATTTATGTATGTATTAGTGTAAATAGTGGTTAACCATGTTTTTCACTAGAATTCTGATATTTCTCATATTTTTTTTTCGTTTTCAGGTATTTCAAAGTGGAGTAGTACTCATGAAGCTTTTGGAAGCATCTTGGATGCATACTTGGAGCTTAATGTAGCTAAAATGTAACACACGAGTTTTCGTTGTGTTTTTCCATTCTTTGATTGGTGGTTCTAAAGTTCAAGAAAAGGTGCAAGGAATAAACGAATTAGGAGACACGAATGAATTAATTACAAAATTTTCAAGATTTATCCTGGAGGCATGGGCGCCTCTATTTATTTAGGCACAACTATTTTGTCGTACATGGACGTGGGGCGCCCATAAGGAGGCACAGAGTACCCAAACCCATGGATTGTTGTCATTTTCTTCGGATTTGGGCCTATTTAAGAGCATGGAACTACATGGTTTCCTCATTTTCACTCTCTACCGGCCCAAGAAAACATCTAATGAACCCTAGCTTCCATTGTAGTGTTTGGAGCTCATCCTCTCTCCTACGTCCTTTTTGTGCTCTTTTGGTGATCCTTTAGTTCTCTAGAGTGAATGAAACAAGAAAGTTTTTTCAAGGAAGCTTTGATTTGATGTTTTCAAACTTCTTATCATTTTTGGACCATTGTAAGTTCAAAAGGTCCGTGTTTTATTGCATATCATCCATAAATATATGAGTTGGTGGTGTTTTGGTCAATTTTAATGAGATTTGGTACCTTTGAGGCTTATTCCATCGAGTTTGAAGAACTCCATAAGCTTTGATTCATGATTAAGTCCAAATCTAAACATTTGGTGTATTAAAGAGTGCATGTAAGAGCTCTCTTTGCTCCATGCTTGAAGATAAATGCTTTTTTTGACATTTTATAAACTAGGGTTTTAGATCTTAAATGTTCGGAGAATTTTGATGGATAAACTTGAAAACTTTATTCATTAAGACACTAAGGAGATTTAGATATGAGAGTTGGAGTCCTTGACTTATTGGTTTAAGTAAAAAACGAAATGCGACATGTAACAAATGGTAAAAATAAGTCAACGTTTGCCAGTCAAACTCTCGTGAACTCTCTTTTAATAGGACCTATTGTATAGTATTCCTTATTTTTGAATGCAAGTGAAGTTATTACACTTGGAATTGCATGTGGAACACTCTCTTTGTCTCTAATTTATGTTGAACGCTAAAGAGGAAAACACAATTCACAAAAAAAAGTATTAATTAATGCATTAAAAATAAAATTTAAGAGTTAACTATACCATTGAGCAATGGATACTTAAATTGGATAGAACATGTTCAAACGGTTTCGTCGATATAAAGAACGTTAAAATCGAAGATTGTACCCAAAAGTTATGCCCTTTTTACAGATACAAATCAGTTATATAATTGATTTTCCCATAGACAAACATCGTAGTGTTTCATTGGGATAGCTACAAATTTTGTTAAGTGTTTTCGAGCATGTTTTTGAACTCAGGCTATATGCTAATATTTGATTCCATATTCGGAATATTTTTAGCATGAAATTATAGCACTTTCGCTAAAATTATCGTAACGAGAAAAATATGAAATTGACCGAAATAGAACTTTGAACACGTTTTAAACATAGTATCTCCTTTCAAATGAAATTTTTTTACATTTTTGGATTCAACACACTCGGTACAATCTAAAGGCACATTCGAAAAATCTTTACGAAATCGGAATCTAGGGCACGATATACGAGGCAACACGTGTCGTTAGGAGAGGTATGATGATATCACCTTTGTGACATCATCTTTTGCTATATATAGAAGCAAATTAGCCTTAAAAACAATACTAAATCTCTTTCTCTCTCTCTCTCTCTCTCTCTCTCTCTCCTCTTTTTCTCTATCGGTTCATTATCGTCGGGTGCAAGGAGGACCGGCTACCAGACCACTCCCCTCAGCACATCCATGTCATTCTTTGCCTCATGAATACGCTCCGACAAAGTCCAGCCAACGGACACCTGATCGAAGACACAAAGCAACTAAGAAAAGCCTTCACCGACAGCCAAGCGCCATCCTTGACGACAACGAAGCTCCGAATAGTTTCCAACAACTGTTTTGGTAGGTCCCGATCAATGTGAAGAATACTTTCCCTTGTTCCTAACAATCAGATCTATAAATGCTCAGTGTCAATTCGTTTAAAAATCTTTCTGTTCAGGATAACACGAAATCAGATTCAATCTTGAAAACGAATGTTCCATACGCTTCATGGGTGAGTTCTACGGAACCTTTTATGCTTTTTATGTTTTCGGTGGAGAATACGTGCACATCTTGTCTTGCATCTTTATAAATTGGTTATTGTTTTTAAAAGTTTATGCTTTTCTTATTTACACCCAGTTTATATTTTGTGTTGTTAAAAAAACGACTAGATTAAATATAAACTTACATCACGAACAAAACGTAAAGATCTACTGTTTTATGTCGTGAAACGACTAGAAACTATATTATTGTTATATTTATAAACATTAATCATCTTTAATTTGTTTATAAAAGTAAAGGGGTAGAAGAAGTTGTTAAAATGTCATATTTTATGCTCTAAAGACTTGTACATTTGCTCCGTGTTTTTTTCACAATGGATGAAACCTGGTTTTGGTAAAATGCAGCCATTATGTTGCTCGATTTTTGTTAGAAAACTTTAATGGATTAAACGAACAACAAGTCTAATAGACTTTATAATTTAAGGTTTAAAGCGTGAACTTAGATTTTTGAACAATATGAACTCAATGAACGAATAACAGTCTAGTAAACTTTTTTACTAAAGTTTAGGACACAAATACACACAATTTTAGATATGTTAAACTTGGGATCTACATCAGTTATACTCTACATCAACTAAGACCATAGAAACTTAGCAAAATCCTTTGTGCGATAATCGTTAATCTTTAAGGAGCGAGGAACGTTTGTATAGATCTACACGAGGTGACCTCCCCACCTGCGGTTTCTATCTACAACCTACGTCCGACGAGTAGAAACAGGTAAAATCTTTCATTCTCTAAATCTCGTTCATAACATTGATGAAGCGTTGGCGATGTTCTCAGTACGACCCTTGTAGGGCTTTACAAAGGCTTATACGTCATTTAGCTTGGTTATAGGCTCATGATACCCCCAGAGTACACTCTAAAAGCACTCACATAGAACTAAAATAGTATTTATATTTAACTAGAACATACTTATAGAATTCAAATAGTATTTATACGTAGCCAAAACACTTGTATAGAATCGAAATGGTATTTATATGTAGCAAAAGCACTCGTATAAAATTGAAATAGTATTTATATGTAGCCAAAACACTCGTATGGAATTGAAATGGTATTTATACGTAGCTTGAACGCTCATATGAGTTGAAACAGGATTATATGTAGCGCGAATACTTAGAATGATAGATAAGTGTCAGTAAATTATTTAAGTAAAATAAATACTTAATAATGATACGACACAAACAGTTATTTTTTTTTATAAACTTATATTTCATAAGTTAATCAACATAAACAATATACTCACTTGTAGAATGATGCAATCATTAAAACAATAAGATATGTAGACTTATACTCTACACACACGTTTGTACGGGGTTACAAATAAGCTGATAATCAATCATATTTATATAAAACATATTTTTGGTTATAAAAGTAACGCATAGTCAAAACCTGTGGGACCTATCAACATTATTGTTGATGTATTTTAAAGCACATGTATTCTTAGGAACTTAAGAGCTATAGTACACCCACCGTATAATATTGAAAATCGTATTATCCATCATAGTTCCTTGCTTTTGTTGTTGGCCTATCTGTTTAGGCATTTGTTTCGTTTTGAATTTTGTTTTATTGAACTCGCATTGTTTTAACGCACTTTTGGAATTTCAACAATGTAAACCTTGTTCTAGATTAATGAAAGTATCCAATATTTATTACGAGTTTTTGTATTCTTCATTTTGTGTGTGTTATCTATGATCCAATGTTATGTCCCTCACCCCGACGCATCTGCCGCCCGACCGGGGGTGTGACACGATACGTCTTCTAGAGGGCACAATGCATCTATGAGTTTTTCCAGATGTACGTCTAATTTTCTAAGAAGTCGACTATTTTGTCATTTTCTAGCACGGTGCACCTTGGTGGGGAGTGAAACGCCTCTAACTATTAAAATGTTGTCTTTTTGACATTTTGATCATGTTTAACTTTGGGTCAAACATTTAGGTTGGACCATAGTGTAACAATCGAATCTAGGTATTTCCTTTTAAGTCTTTTAAATAAAAACATAATTACAAATGAGGTCCCTCCGTATGCTGGGTGTACGTATATGTACGCTTACCGTACATGGGCATGTTGGATTGGGGATCTAAGCCACGTACCGGGGTATACGTAGCCAAAAGCTAAAATCGTAATTTTAGGGCATGAACCCTATTTAAGCTTTAGCCACCTACCTTTATCAACCTCCGTAACTCTTAATGTCCGTAAAACCCTAGTTTTCCCTTGAGTGTGATATTTGAGCTTGGAAGTAACTTTAATGGCCTTATTGGTGTGTTTGCAAGAAGAAGAACTTGGTAAGAAAGCTTTGGATGTGGTTTAGCTTCAAGATCCTGAATCTACATCATCTTAGGAAGCTTTTGAATGTAAAAAGCTCATACCTTGTTGATCCTTTTGATAGTTGGAGTTAGGGTTTGTTTACGAGCTCTTTTGGGTCCATGGATTCTCTTTTGTGAGTTTGGGCAACTCCAGAAGCTAGAAATGCTAGATCTCGGTCCCTATGATGTGTTAGAGACATAAAAATGTTATCTTGGTGATGATATAAACCCATGCATGAATCTAGGTCCTTAATGTGAGTTTTGATGAACAAATATGGATGTTGGACTCCCATAAGACATGTTAAGGCATAAAGTTGCCAACTTTATTCCCTAGGACCCCCTAATGACTGAGACTTGGATGTTGGAGTAAGTGGTTGCATGGATTAAGCACCAAATAAGTAAAGGTGTTGAACAACTCAGTACTCTGAGCGTACCAAGATGTACGCAACGCATACTACATGGTGCTCGAGTACGCCGAGCGTATAGAGAATCACACCGCACGTACGCCCTAGTGGGCTTTTGGACTTTTGTTGGACTTTTGGATCATTGGCCTTATTTGGTATTAGGCCTTGATCTGTTTAGAGTAGATGGGACTTTGAATTTTACTAATGGGCCAGAAGTGGTATAGTTGGGCCTTTTGGACCTTGGATATCGTTATTGCGGTTTGTACCAGGAATGGTTAGGCCTATTATGAGAAAACGCATTTAAGCCCTTATTTTAGGAGTTTGGACATAGGGCTTAGGCTCTTGATTTGAGATTGTGAACTAATTTTGATTAGGGCTATTTGTTTGTGTTAGTGTGGGATCTTCTTGTTTAGCAGTCGAGCATCTTGTTCTTCCCAACAGACTGAGGTAAGTTTCTCACTGTATCAATGGGTCGAACGCACCAAATCTGGCCCATCCTTTGCGTTACACTATGTGAATTATTTGCGTGAAATGTGTATGAAAGACCAAGATGTGGCCCCTGGAAATTGTATGGAAGACCAAGATATGGCCCCTGACAGTTGTATAAAAGACCAGGATCTGGCCCTTGCTACCTGTATGTAAGACATGGATTTAGCCCCAGACAATAATAGTAAGACTATGATTTGGCCCATAGCATTAATTGTTTGTTGGTATGTAGTGCTTTGGAAAAAACTCACTAATCATTTGCTTATAGTTTGTGTTTATGGTTTCAGGTACTTCCGGTACTAAGGGGAAGGGCATGACATGATGGCACAACATACTCTCCTGTTATTTCTGCATCTTTGATATTGTACTCCGATGAAACAATAATTTTACATTGTGATGGTTTTGGATAAATTTTATATCTATGGTACTTGTTTATTTTAGAAAAATTAAAAGAAAAATTTTTATTCGGGTTTTTTGGGTTGTTACACATCGACTGAGTTTTGGTCTCTTTTTGGTGTTTAGGCGGTTCGTGAGATTGTTTCTTGTTATTTGTATTTGTAGATGTGTTTCTTTGGTATTTTGGTTTATGTGAGTTTCTCACTATACTATGTGGATAGTATATATCCTTGGATACTTGGATATAAGTACTGTTAGAATAGAGTTATATGGATACACTAATATAGTTTGTAGTATGTTTGTGTATGATTTGTTCATATGTCTCTATGAAGAGTTGATGGAAAACAATGAGAGGCCGTAAATCCAGATATACGTGTTATAAGCGAAACAACGAAAGGCCATAAGCCTTGATTTGTATGTTATTGTTGAAACGACAAGAAGTCGTGATTCATTGATTTGTATGCATTATATGTATAATATAATATGTGGTATTTTGGGAACTCACTAAGCTTTGGCTTAAATTTATGGATTACATGTTTTCAGTCACTCCTTTTGTTGGGGAGGAGGGGGGAGGAGGTGAAGGCTTGAATCTAAACTCATATCAACAACTTTTAAGTTTTAAGGCATGGTCTTGAATTTCGGATTATAGTTTTATATACAAAGAGATTTATCTTGATTATGATTTTATTAAGTGTTAGATGTATATGCTCAATAATCATTATTGAATGATACTGCTAATAACATATGATCATATAGAGTTACACCTTAATCAAAATTTCACATATTGAATATTTTTTATTAATATGATTATTAATAATATAATATTTAATTAGAGAAAATTATTTTTTCATAAAAATAATATGCCAAAATATCATAACTAGATATTATGTCATAACTTATGATATTATTAGTCATGTACAAGTTTTTGGGCACATTATATACCATTATACATGTGCATGAGATGCTAGTTGTTTATTAAAAAAAGTCAACACTTTTTCCTTCTTCTTTGACCCTTGTTTTTGTAGATCATAAGAGGCATGGGAGGTTGCTTGCCAACCTCCCTCTTAAACCACCTTATTTGTAAGTCACCACGTTCTTGCATTAAATGTAGGTATAGGGTTTAAGTGATGCCTATACTTATAAGTAGAGGAGTAAGGCTTTAATGTTTACTACTTCTTCTTAGAAAAGAACCAAAGTCGAGATCACCTTATTCTCTCTCTTTCTCTCTATCTATCTCACACACACACACACACTTGCCCTTTTGAAGCTAGTTACAAGTAGTTTGTATTCATAAGTCCTTTAGTGCTTATTTGAGCTAAGAACTTAAAGGCTTAAGAAATCACTCTTATACAAAGGGAACTAGCATTCCTTCTACCTTGCTCTTGGTGGTGAATACCAATAGAGAAAATCGAACTTCTTGTCTTTTTCCATCTATATCAACACCCCAATTCTACGTGGGTTCAAAGGGTCCAAAGTTTTTCACTATAAAACACCCTATGATTATTTTAATATCATTCTAGCCTATGTAAAAGAATCCTTGATGTTTTTGTTTTAAAATGGTCTAAAAGAAGCTATTTATTTTATTAATGCTTCTGTTGTCGTTTTTTTTTAAGAAAAACTCTCTATTTTATGTATCGAAACCCATAAAATGGGTATTTATCTTATTTAAAACTGAAAAAAAATATTGTGAAAATTTGAGATGTTACAAGTTGGTATCAGAGCCTTAGTTTGAGGAATTTTGATGAACATTCGTGTGATTCAAATTCAAACAAATATGTAAAAATTTTACAAACATTTTCGAAAAAGAATATAATAAAAAAGGAAGAGAGATGCAATGTGTAAAGTCATCCGGAGCCAGAAAGGAGAGTAATCCCCAAAATATTCGTATTTTTATATATCTGTTGATATGTGAATTTTAGAAATGCATGCTAGTGTGTGTAAGCTAAGGAACTTTTTAGGAACTGGATATTAGAATTGCTTGATATTTGTGATGCCTTGTTGCTTTAGAGTTTTCTTGATATGTGCTTTTTGAAGTTCATTCTAATGTTACTGGTTGTTATATGAATGCTTTAGAGTTATACATAATTAGTCTTAGATGGCCTTATAATTCTTTATTCATCCTTATTGCATGTTCTTGTGTGATGAAGGCCATATGGTAGAGACATCTGCTCGAATCTCTATCTTATCGCTGATTATGTACAACTTGTAGTCACGAGAGGAAAATCGAAATTAGTAAAGGCTTTCAATGGTACGATAGCAAGGGTGGGGGAAACCTAAAAGGAGAGTCTTGGAAGTTTAGTGTGTGCTTGTTCGGGCACATATGTGTATGCTAGAATGCCAAGTAGTAGTGGTGACTTGGGAACTTTAGGGAAATTCTTGGGATAGGTATGGATAGGTGTTTAAGGCAGTACACGATAGTACTAACAGAAGCACATGATACATATGTCGATCAGGAAGAGTCACAAAGTTACTAAGGAGCTGGTAGATGGTAGATATTGTGATATATAACTATGATTTGATAATAGCATGTTTCCATCAATCATACGATAACATCCAATTTTTCAAACCAAAATTTTCAATTTTAATTATCTAAATTCATTGTTCATAAAAAACTATCTCAAGAAAATCACAACTATCAAATACAAATCATCATCATAATATCAGAATGTCGCAAAATATTTGGAATTAATAACTGCAGGCGAATGTGTACAATCAAGCCTTTGCCTTCACACGGCCATTACAAGTACCTGAAACACATTAAATAAAGAATTGTAAGCACAAAAATTAGTGAGTTACCCAAAGTATGACATACAACACATCACAAATAAACAATTATGAGTTATCAGCAACCTTGGAGACTACCCAAAGTCTTAGCGGGAAAACAACACGCCATGTGGATTATTAGCAATCTTGGAGACTATCCGAAGTCTTAATACACACAATAACACATATCACAATAACAAAAACTATAAGTCACTAGTCAACACATATATTCTACCACACATGTAACTATAGCGAGGAGACTCACCTCACATAGATAACTGATACAACTCACACCCGAACTGAAGTAACTAGACGCCGCCTATTAATTACACCAAATAACCCTAATTAACAGTTATGGTAATTTTCCATACCTAACGAGTCCCAATCTAAGTTTAATCTAAAATTTAAAAATACCATTTTGCCCCTTCCAAGACCCAAAACCCTCACAAACTGACTAGAAGTCACACTTTGTAAAAAGTCAACAAAAGGTAAAGGTCAACACTTTTGACCTTACACGTGGTGTACTCAAGCTCTACGCTGCACATAGAGCACACAGTTAGAAAACGGGTTCACAGTTGGCTACTCTAGGCGTAGCCAAATTTACACACGACATACTTTGTCTGAACCCACAACTTAACTTTGAAGGTCTTAATGATTAAGACACTTTACCTAATCCTCAGCTCTAACCCTAAAAGACATCCTAATGAATAAAGTCTCCAAGTTTATGCGTTTGCATTTTTATGACACTATGCACTCAAAAATATGTGAAAGGACAACTTAAATGGTCTGGAATAATCTATACTCACAAAGACCATGGTTTTGGGACAAAATGAACATAAACTTAAGCTTCAACAAGATCTAGCAATGCAAGCCTCAAGGTATGAAATTTATAGCATCTGTAGATGAACAATGAGGTGTAGATTATGGATCCAAGAGCTTGAGTGCACCACCACTTCTTCAATGATCTTCCTTCACCACCAAGAACACTAAAATAATACTCAAAGACTTCAAGATTTACTCTCAAGGGCTAAGGTTTTGATATTATGGTTAAGAGGAATGGAGGTTGGTCATAAGAAGGTCTAAGCTGGAATAAGATGCTTAAATAAGGGACACAAACCTAAAAATTTAGGGTTTGGGAACAAAACGAGTATGCTTGGCGTACTCACATGTACGTCCAACATACTCGACCTTGGTCGTGATTCTTTTGCTGACTTACGCTTGATGTACAATCCATGTACGCCCAACGTAAGGGCTTAATTTGAAAATAATTAACATATTAAGGGTGGAAAATTGAAATAGCTGGCAATGGGTGTTAAAATTCTCCTCCACTTAAATTAAACTTCATCCTCGAAGTCATATGGTTCGAACAGATCAGGATAGTGCTTACGCATCCCAGCCTCATGCTCCTAAGTCCACTATGAGCCTTTCCGACGTTGCCATTGAACTTTGACCAAGTTCACTACCTTGTTTCTCAAGGTCTTCACCTTCCTATCTAGAATCGCCATCGACCTCTCTATGTAATTCTGGCAACTATCGATCTGAATGTCCTCTAAAGGAACCACAGCTGACTTATCAGCCACACACTTCCTCAACTAGGAAACTTGGAAGGTGTCATGAATCTGACTAAACTCCTCAGGCAGCTCTAACTGGTATGCCACCTTGCCCACTCGGGCTAACACTCTTAGAGGGCCAATAAACTTGGGGACCAACTTGCTTCTCTTCCTGAATCGGATGACACCTTTCCAAGGTGATATCTTCAGGAGAACCAAATCTCCAACTTGAAATTCCAACTCAGAGCATCGCCGATCCATGTAACTCTTGTAGTAGCTCTAGGCATTAGAAACCTCTGTCTAACTTGCTGGAAAATCTCTTGCATCTTGAGCACTATCTCAATGCTCCTTATGACTCTCTGTCCAAGTTCACCATAGCAAATAGGAGTCTGACACTCCATCCCAGACAGGAGCTCAAAGGGAGGCATGCCAATACTAGAATATAGTTGTTTTTGTAAGAAAACTCATCCAACTGAAGGTAGGAGTCACAGCTCCCACCAAAATCAATGATGCAGGCTCTCAACATATCCTCGAGCATTTGAATAGTCTGCTTGCTTTGACTGTCCGTCTGTGGATGGTAAGAGGTACTGAAATGAAATCAGTTACCAAGTTCCTCATGAAACCACTTCCAAAATCTAGAAGTGAAATGATCATGCCGGTATGAAACAATGGAAGTCGGCACCCCGTGGAGAGCCACCACCTCTCTGATATAAATCTCGACCAATTTCTCCACAAAAGAGCTCTCACTTATGGCTAAGAAGTGAGAACTCTTCGTCAAATGATCAAATATCACCCAAATAGCTTTAAAACCACTCACATTCTTTGGCAACTTTGTATTGAAATCCATCGTAATCTACTCACACTTCCATAGTGGTACCTCCAAAGACTGTAACTTGTCATGAGGGTGCTTATGTTCGGTCTTGACCTTCCGCAAAGTCAAGCTTCGTTCCACAAACCATGCCACATCCCTCTTCATACACGACGACCAATAGCCATGTATCAGGTCATGATACATCATCCTATCCATCGATTGAATGGAAAATCTCGTGTTGTGGGCCTCATCCATCAATACCTGTCAATCCACACCAACAGAAGGTACCTAAACCCAACAATGCAAAGTCAATAAGCCCTTGCTATCAATATTGAAGGCTGAAACCTGATGTTGAGAGAAAAACTTTGAGACACACTTGAACAAGATGGTTAGAACAAGTATATAGCGGAATAGTTAATCTCGAAGGATCTGTTAGCTCAACAATAATATTAATAGTTAGAAGTTAGCGAGTTATATGCGGAAAGTAAAGTAATGTAAATGACAACAATTGTTATATCAAGAATACACGTAAGTTGATTCATAACTTGGAATGCATTCAAACCAATGTTAGTAAGTGAGATCAAACTTAGTGAATAAGTCACAAGGACTTGCTCCGAAGAGTGATTATAATATGATATGTTTAAGTAAGAAGTGGAGAGCGAAGAGTGATAGAATGATAACTTTAGAATTTGTATTCAGATGAAATGCATAAGTTATTAGTGAGCAGGAGAGGTATCCATTACAGAAGAATAAGTCTCTATTTATAGAGACATAGAACTACACTAGATTACAACTATATAAGTAGGCATGCAATGCATACAGGATAATAAAGTGTATTACATAAAAGACAAAAACAAAGTAATCTAGCTAATGACTGTGGTAGCTGACTTTGGGTGTTAATGTGGTTGTGGTAGTGAGATGGTTGCGGTAGCTAAGTTCAAGAGGGTCACTTCTATGATTCAACAATTTCCCCCTAAGTGACCTCTTTAACTTTGGTTCAGCTATCAAGTTTGAGGAACTTGATCAAAATACACCAGAACTTCCTGACGTTTTCAACCCATGTGATTCTTCTTGTAATCTCGAACTTGACTTCTGCGGTAGTATGCTTCGATCTTTCAAGTGCGGTCTGGCAGATGTCAAGTTGTTTCTTGGGCAGGAGGTTCATGGCACTTATGGGAATAAAGTATTTGACATTGTCGATTTTCATTTTGAAAATGATGCCAAGCTCTGAGAAGTTAGTTGCACCTAGTGATCTGTCAGCAAAGCCTTCGGTGGGCATAGGTGCGGGGTCGAGAGGTGGAAGATCAAATTTCTTGGAGATGTTGGGATAGATGTCTGCATCAATTTTGGCAATGTCGTACAACATTTCTCTAAAGAAGTTGTTGACCCAATCAAGTGTAGTATTCATTTTTTGGATGCTTCTTAGCCCTATTATGAAACACTTTGGCTATGAGAAACACTTCTTCCGGATTCATGTGGGGAAAGTCTGCTTGAGTGTGGACATAGTCATGTCCCCTTTGGGTGAGGGTGTACTGGAAGAATTCAGCTTTCATGAATCTACGAGGCTTGTAGTTCACAACTGCGGATGGCCTGTCATTGGACCATATGTGCTCTATGGGAGAGGAATGTTTAGTAAAGAATTGAGCAAGTCTTTCAAAATCCATAGGCAGTCTCTTGGTATCAGGAAGGCTTTGGTCAAACTTCTCAAATACTGTAAAGTATTTGGCATTGGGTGAAATAGGAACATCCCAGTAGCCATCCGAAGGAGGTTCTACATAAGTGAGGTGGGGAATATCGTCTTCGTCTAGCAACCTTCGGTGAGGATTGACCCAAGAGTTGATAAGGGTTTCATCTATGAGAGTGTCAAAACCACTTAGCCTCCAGATTTCTTCAGCAAGTTTAGCTGAACTACACTCTCTTTTCTTTTGGGCTGTGGTAGAGGAATCAGTTGGGCGTGGTGAGGACATGTTCTCCTCAAGAATTTTGAAGTGAGGAGGAGTTTCAGGCTTTTTGGGAATATGCTGAGATGATTGCGGTGAGGGTTGCGGTGTGGGAAGTTTGTTAGTGATGATGGGGGGACTCTGATGAAGGGCATTATCAGAGTGATGGACTTCTTCTTCTTGTTCACTTCCCCCTCTTGAGGAATGTAGCGCAGGTGCTTCCTGAAGCCATTGCCGAAGTCCATCCACTTTGGCGAAAACTTCTTGGAATTGAGATTTTAGGAGTTCTGCCAATTGGGAATTGGTTGGGGTGTAGGAGCTAAAGAGAAACTTGTGGATTTCTTTGGTAAGTTGGAGGATCTCAGGGCCATGGAAGTTGGAGGAAAGAGATTTCTACAGTCTGTTGATTGTCGTTTGAAGAACAGATATCGTGGACTCATAAGCATTATGAGTCTCATCTATAACTTTCTGAGACTGAGAAGCTTGATCCGTGATGGCGGCCTGGATATCCGTTTTGATTGCGGTCACCTCCGAGATGAGGCGTTCTGCTGCAGCCAAGAATTCTATGTGGTCATCCATGCATTCCCTGGTTTCCAGAAGCTCTATTCTTTCAATCAGAGACTGAGGTCCTAGAGTGTCTTCAGGTTGCAGTTGAGTTGGCTGAACCGCAACCAAGATCTGATCGACTTTGGCTTGAAGGGATAAGAATTCTTTTGTGGTCACCGCATTCTTCTTCTTCTTCTTTTTGGGTTTGGAGGTGGAGTGATGGGAACCACTTGATTCTTCAGCTTCATCAAACATCATGAAGTCATCATCTGAAGGAGAGGGTCTGTTCACCTCCTGAATGTCGTCATCATCCAGACCAAAAGTAGGAGCAGGGCTGATTGAGATTGCGGGTTCTTCATCTTGTGATGGATTGACTGGGATGGAAGTTGGAGTAGGAGGAACTTTGGAGGGACCTGCGGGTGCACCTGAAGCTTGTGCTTTGAGAAGTGTTTCTGCCATTTCATCCATCCAGTGTTGAACCTTTTGAATGGTTGCTACAGTATAGGCATTACTGATTGCATTTTCCCAAGACTTAGCAACGGACTGGATCTCCTGTTCTTTTTGCTGCTTCTGGTTGATTTGTTAATCCTTGCGGGCTTGGAAAGCCCTTTGGAAGGCTTCATATTTTTGATTTCAGCTGCGGTTGTTGGCTAATAATGACTCCAAGAATCGCTAGAGTTACTTCTGTCAATTCCTTGATTTCGCACCAAGGTGTCCCTTGGGTTCACGGATCCTAGCACATTAGTGCTCACCGTGCCTAAACCACCTGTAAAAGATGAAAGCAAAGTAGGATTTCCTGAGTGTCCTTGGTCTCCTTGACCCGTGGTCAAGTCTGGCCTCAACTCAGTTCTGGCATGGGCTGAAGAATTGCCCTGCGGATGGGAATGTGTTTGCAGTGTTTGGCTGACAGAATTAAGGATGGAGTGCAACTCCTCTGGAGAAAACAAATGCAGTCGGGAAGCCCTGGAGACCTTAGGGTGAGAACCAATATCATACCTTTGGGGTGATACGGGAGGGGTGCCTCCATGATGATTAGAATCAGAATCAGACTCACTTTCTGAGTCTGACTGAAAAAGGATGGTGGTGATGAATGGGTCCGCGGCCACCCCAAGGACTACTGGAGCCTTTTGAGAGGCTTCAGCATCGGTACGGTCACACATATGGCTAGATGTAGTGGCGGTTTTTATTTTCTTAAGGACATATATCGGTTTCATGTCCTCTTCTGAATCACTGCTAGATACAGTGGTTAGTTTGGTTTTGCATTTCTTGGTGGGTGCGGTTGGTTTGGGAGCATCCTTCTTAGATGTTCTTTGTTTCTTCTTGGATGCTAACTGCTTTCTTCTTTGAGAAAGGTTGGATAAAGTAGTGGTAGAGGGGATTGCGGTACCCTCAGGGTTAATGGTTGCGGATGGAAGAGGAGTGGTAGAAGGGTATGGGGCAATACCCTATGTAGCCTCAATGTGGTCTGAGACATCAGTAGTCTTAGGACCAAGAGAAGAAAGGATATGAGTGGGAAGCCTGAGGATTGGTCCAAAAAGAGTTTGATCAGAAGAAGGGAGGTACCTTTTGAGATCCTTAGTGACGAAGATGTTGATGTCACTACCCATATCTATCCCAACGTCAGCATGTAGGTCTGATATGCAGAGAGACCAAAATCTTGCAAATGTGAGCTCGGTTGGGTTTTCCTTCGGGTGCTCCTTGGGAATATACTGGATGAAATCATCCCAAAGGATTTGCCGATAGTTGACGTCGTGTCTGGTGAAGATGGTCCATACCAATTCCAAGAGCTTGAGTCCCATGTTGTCAATGCCTCCGGTTCTGCCGGATAGGCAGCGGATGACAAAGTGGCATACAAACTGCCAAACCGCAGGCAGCTGGTTCTTTTTGAATTCACCAATTCCTCAAATTGGTTTTCGATACCCCATCTGGTAGAGTGCGGATGTGATGTCAGCAATGGATGGTGAGAAGAATTTGATGGATGGATGAACCAGAAGGTTAATGGCTATGAGGAACTTTTCTTTGGACAAGATGACCAAAGAACCGTTAATGAGATTGAGATGAACTTCTTGAGGGTTTTCCAGTGGGTGATAAGCAGAAAAGGCGCTCTTTGAGAGAGTAGAAACTGGAACAACGTCTATAAAGGCATCAAATGGACCAAACAGAGGGTGGTTCTTGAGAAATTTGATCATGAGCTTGATGGGAGCATTGTGTGAAGGATGATCTTCAAACACTGCCCTGAAATTGCTTGATGCGATTGAAGGAGAGTCTGAGCCTGTGGGATTCACCGGACCAGAAGCCTTGGATTGCTTCTTTGAAACTCCTGATTTCACCATTGTTGAAGTTGGAATGTGTTTGAAGAGGAAGTAGAACACATAATTCTTGATGGTTTTGAGAGGGAATGATCAATATTCAGAAAGAGAAAAGTGGATTTAGTGAAGGAGATGAGTTAATAAAAGGGATGAAAAAAGAAAATTTAACCCTAGGTAAATGGTATAATAGGGTAAAACGTCGATTGGGGTTTTTTTTGGGGGGAATCGATGAATTTTGGATTGAATCTCAGCCACATATATTAAAACGGATTGTAAAAGATTTTGGGAGTTTTTCCAAAAAGGGATTGCATTTAATGTAAGGTCAAACGCATGTTTATACGTCAGGTAATCGTGAGGGTGATGGGAGAGGAAGATGTAACGGATGGGACGTGTTTGGGAGAGGAAAGGACAAATTAAGGATGAGTTTATTGGAAATACGTTCTTTTTGTCATCATCCCTAAAATAAGTCTGATAAAAGGATTACTCAGAAAGAGAAGATGATAGTTTCTAAGGAGAATGTTTTATTTTATTTAACGAAGGATCATTAATTAACACACAAAGGTTTACATGTTGATAAAACAGTTGAGAAATTATCACGAAGATTGCGGATGAAAACTTCATTGCGGTTGGAAATGTCATCGCGGATGACTAAGGTAAAGACTGCAGTGAGAAGCTGTGAGAAACACTCATATAAAAATTAGTAAACACAAACAAGAAGGACCCATGAAAGATAGATATAATATATGGTTGCGGTACATTGACTGTAGAGCAGGGGATGTTCCAAAACCATCTATTATAAATAACTTTCAGTAAGGACTGCAATGGGGACCAGGAAGGTCTACAATACGAGTTAATTCAAGAAGAATTTTGGATTCGGATTCATCATTCCCAACATTTGTAGGAATACATTGAGTTTTGTAGAGTCAAGTGCTTTTGTAAAGACATCAGCAATCTCGTCATGAGTAGGAACAAAGATGAGTTCAATATTACCTTTAAGAATATGGTCTTTGATGAAATGATACCGTAGCTCAATATGTTTAGTCTTGGAGTGCTGAATAGGATTATTAGAGATCGTTATGGCACTTTCAGAGTCACAGTAAATTGGTATCCGCAGCATCCTGTATCCGTAGTCTAACAATTGAGTCTTCATCCAAAGGACTTGGGATCATCAGCTGGCTGCGGCCACGTATTCTGCTTCTGCGGTAGATAAAGAAACACAGCTTTGTTTTCTTAAGGACCAACTGACAAGTCTTCCTCCTAAAAATTCACATCCACCAGATGTACTTTTTCGATCAAGTTTGCATCCGACATGATCCGCATCAGTAAATGCTTGAAGACCGAAGTCATTGCCTGCGGGGTACCGTAGACCCAGAGATTTGCTTCCTTTTAGGTACCGAAGAATTTGTTTAGCTGTGGTCATGTGTGATACTTTTGGGTTAGATTGGTACCTTGCACACACACCGGTTGCGAAGACAATGTTAGGTTTGCTTGCGGTGAGATACATTAGTGAACCAATGATACCTCTATATGTCTTGTGATTCACAGATTCACCAGAGGGATCAGTAGAGATCTTATATCCGAAGGCCATAGGGACCTTAGCAGAAGAGAAATTGTCCATAGAGTATTTATTCAGAAGTTCAGTGGTGTATTTCTCTTGATGAATGAATATCCCTTGCTGAATTTGTTTGACTTGAAGACCTAGAAAGAAGTTAATTTCTCTTTTCATGCTCATTTGAAATTTGTTTGTCATGAGCTTAGCAAATTCATCCACCATTCCTTGATCAGATGACCCCAAGATGATATCATTCACATATATTTGTACAAGCATAAGGTGAGTCCCGTTTGCTTTTCTAAATAGTGTGGGATCAATCACTCCTCTTTTGTATCCTGAAGAGACTAAGAATTCAGAAACAGTTTCATACCAAGCTCTAGGGGCTTGTTTCAGACCGTAAACAGCTATCTGAAGTTTGTAACAGTGATCAGGGAACTCGATACTTTCAAATCTGGGAGGTTGTTGAAGATAAACCTCTTCTTTTAATTCCCCATTGAGAAAAGCACTCTTAACATCCATTTAGTGTAGTTTGATGTTTTTGTGAGAGGCATATACTAAGAAAATTCTGATTGCTTCCATTCTAGTTTGATGTTTTTGTGACTATAACCTTTAGTAACTAGCCTTACCTTATTTTTGATAACTGCACCAGATTCATCTAGCTTGTTCTTGAAAACCCATCTTGTACCAACAATAGTATGACCTTGTGGAAAGGGAACAAGTTTCCACACTTTGTTTCTTTCAAATTCTTCTAGTTCTTCTAGCATTGCAGAAATCCAATCTGGTTCCAATAGGGCTTCTTTGATAGATCGAGGCTCGACTACGGACATAAATGCTGCATAGTGACAATGATCAAATAAATCTTTGGCAGATCGAGTTTGGATACCTGCGGACGGATTGCTAATAATTTGGCCTGGTGGGTGATCCTTTGTCCATACATGTAGACGAGGCATCAGATGATCAGCAGCTGCAGATGAAGGAATGTTTTCAATATCAGAGGTTGCTTCGAAGTGGGAAGGAAGTTCCCCCTGGATTTGAGAACAGCCACCTGAGTCATCCTGACTTGTTGGAGTGAGAGACATTTTCTTTGATAGGTTTCCCCTGGATTGTTGAAGGGAGTCTATCTGGAACCTCAAAGGGTTCCCCTTGGACTGCGGATGGGAGAGTGACAATTCTTGGATCGGTTCTAGTGTCAATATTTTCTATGAGTTCATCATCCGAATCCGAAGATACGTTTGATGGGACTGATTCTCTACGAGCAGGAACGTAAATATCATTAAGTATTGAAACCTCGATGGTTGCGGGTAGATCTGGAGTAGAGCTTTCCCCCTCAACCGGAGAGGTGGAAGTATTGAGAGATACTGCTTCGGGTGGAGATGGTCCAGAAAAGGTCAGCATGTTGTTGTTGAGCTGCTGGAGACACAAGAACTTCGGATAGTTTTGCTGTTTCAACAGGTTCGAAGAGATCATCATAATTGACTTCTACTAAATTTAAAGGACCAGAAGAGGCAGGAATGTCACATTCCATGATTGCGGTGGTTTCAGTGGATGAAGGGGCATCGCGGATGTGAGAATCATCGAATTTCACATCGAAGCTTTCAATGATCAGCCTTGTATGCCTGATAAGCACTCGATAAGCAACCTTGTTAGTGGAATAACCAAGGAGGATGCCTTCATCAGACTTAGGTGAAAATTTATCAAGTTGATATCTGTTGTTGATCACGAAGCATCTACACCCAAAAATATGAAAGAAACGAACATTCAGCTTGTCGTTGTTGAGACCTTCGTATGGTGTTTTGTTGAGACGTTTGTACACAATGCTTCGGTTTTGGACAAAGCATGCAGTTGCTACAGCTTCTACTAATGTGTGGTTTCTTCTTTCTATGACACCATTTTGTTGCGGAGTGTAGGGTGCTGAGAAGTTGTGAGAAATATCCTTGGACACCAAGAAATTGTTGAGAAGATGATTAGTCAACTCGGTTCCATTATCACTGCGGATGCATCTGACTGGAAGCTTGATCTGAAGTTCTATTTCTTTGATGAAGTTTATGAGAATCTGCGTTGTTTCAGATTTGAGTCTGAGGAAGAAGACCCATGTGAAGCGAGTGAAGTCATCAACAACAACCAATATGTATTTCTTGTGGTGGAGACTGGCTACAGTTGAAGGACCATAGAGATCAATGTGCAATAATTCAAGTGGTTTTGAAATAGACGAATCCATTATCAGAGGGTGACTTGCTTTGACTTGTTTTCCACATTCACAGGCTGGACAGAGAGTATCGTTGATGAATTTCAGAATAGGGAGACCGCAGACAAGCTCTCCAGCGACCAGATTGTTAATGTATTTGAAGTTGAGATGAGCTAGCTTACGGTGCCATAGCCAGCTGACTTCGAATACAACTTTAGAAAGAAAACACAGTTGCGGTTTACCAATGATGAGAGAGATATCCAGAGGATACATTGTGCCTTCAGAGCGTGACTTGATTAAGCAAGTGCTTCTGTCACTTGTCATTATGTAACAGAATTGATCATCAAACTCCATTCGATGGCCTGCTTTACATAGTTGGCCAACACTGATGAGATTGTGTTTAAGGCTTTCTACATAAGCAACCATCTGAATGGAGTGTACATCAGCAAAGGTTTTCGTGAGTATACATCAGCAAAGGCCTTATGGGAAGCACTAATAGAACTCTATGAGGGCAATGAAGACATGAAACAGAGTCGCCAAGACATGTTGCAACAAAAGTTCAATATTTTTAACTATGTCTTGGGAGAAACACTTAAGAATCAGTTGCAAAGGTTTATCACACTCACCACAGAAATGAGTTCTGCTGGTGTAATGGTTACAAAATCGGAAATCAACAAAAAGCTTCTGAACTCTCTTCCAAAATCCTGGGATATGAATGTCGCAGTGATTAAGAAGACTAAAGATTTAAACCGTTTATGTTTGGATTAAACGATGGCGATCATCAAGCCTTGTGATCTCGATGATAAGCAAAGGGAGATTAACAATGTCAATTCATACTCCATAGCAAATCTTGGGATCCAAACCACCAACAACACTGCATTCTCAAGCTTTTCTACTCCTCAAGCTCCTCAAGTTCGTGTTGCTCATGTTCAACCCTATGTGACTCATCAGCCCATTTCAAGTTCCTCAACCTCAAACTCTAGCTCAACAAGTTGGTTCTAGTATTTGTTCATCCACAGCTGCACCATTTCAATCTTATGAAGTCAGTCCTCAAGTCTCATCTTAAAAAGAAAAGGAAGAAAATCTGGCCCTCGCCACTGGTCTGGTAAACTACTACAACGCTTTTGTGGTAGGAGAACTTTCTCCACAACTCTCATTTGCGGGCGGAGAACATTTAATGGGGGATATGTTTCATTCGCAGGCGGAGAAGGAGGAAAGATCACTCAGAAAGGAACCGTTTCCAATGGAGTGCTAAGTTTTGAGAATGTTAACTATGCTCCCGAGTTAAATCATAGCCTGTTGAGTGTTTCCCAAATCTGTGACAAGGGTTACTCGACACACTTCACCGATAAAGAATGTCTGATCTTAAAGTCGGGCATTGTCATCCTAGAGGAGTGGATTCTCGTAAAATCAAAGCGGGATGGGAATGCCTATATTATCGACATGAACATAAATGTACCCAATGAAGTCACTTGTCTCTTTTCCAAAGTCTATGAACAAAATGCTATGTTGTGGCATCGTCGACTTGGCCATGCAAATGCAAAGCATCTGAATCGTCTTGCTAAGAACGATATGGTCCGAGGTCTGCCTGTCAAAGATTTTATTACTTTTGAGAAATGTGTTTCCTATGCTCAAGGCAAACATCATCGGAAACCACATCTGCCAAAGCAGGTCAAATCCATCAACCAAGTGCTCCAATTGTTGCATATGGACTTATTTGGTCCGGTCAACGTTCTCAGCATCAACCGAAATTCGTATTGTCTTATTGTGATAGACGATTTCTCTTATTTCATGTGGGTCTTCTTTCTGTCCAACAAAGCTGGGATCACTGGTCTTAGCAAGAAGTTCATTGTGATGATCGAGAACCAAACCAACAACCAAGTGAAATCGCTTCATACAGACAATGGAACAGAGTTCAAGAATGCTATTCTTGATCATTTTTGCGCTGAGAAAGGGATCGTGCGTCAATTCAGATCTGTCCGAACACCATAACAGAACGGTGTTGATGAGCGAAGAAATCGGACATTACAAGACGCTGCTAGGACAATGCTTTGTGATTCTAAACTTCCATTTTTCTTTTGGGCGGAGGTGATCAACACAGCTTGTTACGTTCAAAATCGTGTCCTGATCAACAAAGCCCAGATGAAAACACCGTATGAAATTCTCTATGGACACAAGCCATCTATCAGCCATTTTCGAGTATTTGGTGGTCCTTGCACCCTTCTCCACTTGGAATCCAACCCAAAGTTTAATGCCAAAGCTGATGATTGCTATTTTGTCGGATACGCTGCTTGTATTGCTTATCGGGTTTACAACAAGAAGACGAAGCAAATCGTGGAGTCTTTCGATGTTCGCTGGCTTGAAGAGAATGAGACAGACGCTAGGGTGGGTGCTAATTGGCTATTTGACTACACATCTCTATTCAAATCTTTTAGTGTGTCATCTGATAACCAAGCTGGGTCTACCTCTAGCTCGAAGACTATCATTGAAGATGAAGATGAAGAGGTTGTCTACAGACTGCCATTGGTTTCTGCTACTGATTCCCCGGTGGTGTCATTTGTTCCAATAAACTCTTCCAAGTCCTCAACACATCAATCTGCTCCAGATGCTGATGCTACTCCTCTAACACCAGTTGAAAGAGAGTTCATGAATCAAGATGCTTCTGCTATCACTCAAAATCTAATGGAACTTCTCTTTCCTGAACATATCGCAGATGAGTCTGTAGCGAATTCACCGCACGAAGCTGGTATGTCTACCATGAATTCTTCAGCACATGACAGAGCTGTTAATATTCAAAATCTTCCCTTCTCATTCAACGACATTAGTTACGAAAATCCCCTCTTGCATACAACACGATCATCCGATAGAAAACATCATTGGCCAGCTGGGCGACGGAGTTCAAATGTGATGTCAGAGTGGAGACGTCAACACATGTCTTTATTCTTGCTTCATTTCTCAAATAGAGCCCAAGAACGTCGATATGGCTTTGAATGCGCCCAGCTGGGTAGATGTCATGCATGATGAGCTCAATTAATTCGAAAGGCTCGGGGTTTGGAAGTTGGTGGAGTTGCCTAAAGACAAGAAATCTCTTGACACTAGATGGGTGTTTCGGAACAAGCATGATGATTCGGGTGTTATTTTACGCAATAAGGCGATATTGGTTGTCCGTGGGTTCAGGCAAGTTGAGGGTCTTGATTATACAGAAGTCTATGCTCCGGTGGCACGCTTGGAGGCCATTCGTATCTTCCTCGCTTACGCTTCCTACATGGACTTCACCGTATATCAAATGGACGGCAAGACGGCTTTCCTGTACGGCAAGGTGAAGGAGGAGATTTATGTTGACCAAACTCCTGGTTTTGTTAACTCAAAACTTCCTAACCACGTCTACAAGTTAGACAAGCCTTTGTATGGGCCGCATCAAGCTCCCAGAGCCTGGTATGCTACCGTCACAAAGCACTTGCTCGACCATGGCTATTGCGACATCACTATTGATCAAACCCTATTTATAAAGCATGTCGGCAAAGACCAGATTCTAGTCCAAATATATGTGGATGATATCATTTTCGGGTCGATGAGTACTCAGCTTTGCAAAGAGTTCGAGAACGTCATGAAAAAGCATTTCGAAATGAGTTCATTGGGGGAGATGACCATGTTTTTGGGGCTTCAGGTCAAACAATCTTCTGCCGGAATACTGATTCATCAAGCCAAATAAATGGACGATATGCTCGAGAAGTTTGGGTTCAGAGACGCTAAGCCTGCCTTGACGCCCATGGCGGAGAGACCACTATTGACTGCTGATCTAGAAGGCGAATCCGTAGATCAAACGGACTACAGATCGATGATTGGATCGCTGATGTACCTAACTGCAAGTCGCCCAGACATCATGTTTGCGGTCTGTCAATGCGTGCACTACCAGGCTAATCCTAAACTATCTCATCTTACTGTTGTTAAAAAAAATTTCGTTATCTCAAAGGCAGCCCAAAACTAAGTCTTTGGTATCCGAAAAATTCCGAATTTGATCTTTATGCTTTTGTAGACAACAATTATGGTGGTTGCGAACTTGACAGGAAATCGACTTCAGGAGGATGTCAATTTCTAGGAGATAGGTTGGTATCTTAGCAATGCAAGAAGCAACATACTATCTCGACCTCAACAGCAAAAGTAGAATACGTAACTGCGTCTGCCTGTTGCACTCAAGTCATATGGATCCAACATCAGCTGTTGGATTACGGTTTGAATTTTCAAGAAATCCCCATATTCTATGATAATGAAGCTGCAATCCAAATTGCTAAGAATCAGATCCAGCACTCAAAAAACAAGCACACCGACATCAAAAATCATTTTATCAGAGATTTTTATGAGCGCTTGCTCATTCGGCTAGAACAGGTTCCCACTTCTAATAATGTGGCGGATTTGTTCACAAAGCCGTTTAACAAAGCTCGATTCGATGTGCTGGTAAACTATTTAAAAATGATTCGCTTTGAGGATTAATTTTTGTTTAGGTTAGTTTAAATTTGTGCATTTTAATTTCATTCTCTCCCATGCACAAATTTAGGGGGAGAAATAAACAAAAACCAAACAAAAATTAGAAAACCAAAAAAATCCAAAAACATTAGAAAATAAAAAAAATTAAAAAAAAATATTTATGTTAAGTGATGTTTTGGGAAGTGATATCAACAAGTGATAATGGGCAATCTGAGTCTGTGTAAAGTACCAAAGCTGAATTGCCTAGGCTCTTTGTTCGATGCGCTGGTAGGCACGAAAGATTTAAATGGACTTGACTAGGTGCAGATGAACTTAGGGAATCTAAAAGACTTGATAAATCTTGACTTAGATGGTTCCGTTTAGCCTGACAATATGACGCTTGGGTAGGTTGAGTAAGGAGATATACATGAGAATCCACCAGTTACATTAAGAGAACCCGTATCTAGAACTGTGGCTTAACTTTTCCTCGATGTACGGATTGTCTCCTTAAATCCGGTATTGATAGGGCGACTGGGGAATTCCGATAAATTAGGTATGTAGAAAGTTATTTTCTTTCTTTCTTACTGTTAGTCATATGTTTCCTCCTCTATGTGATCGAAAGATCCGGCCTGGACTGCGACATATGCAAATCTGTCTCTCTGCATCTTCTATCTATGCTATTCTTTCTACCTGTTAGCCATATGTTGTCTCCTTTGCGTGAATAATAATCTGACCTGGTACACAACATATGTAACCTTCTGCTTCTCAATCTATCTGAAACTCTAGTTAGTCATATGTTTCACCCTTTACGTGATTGGAAGAGATCCGACCTGGGTGTACAACATATGCAGTCTAAATCTATCCTCTCTTTGAATAATAGTCTGCTCACCTAAAGTAAGGAGTATCTCGGAAGTTCTTGATTATTGGGGTATGTCAGGAAGCGGGAAACACGTTCTAGTACATATAAAATTAAACAATTCTAGATTGTCTGTAGATATCGCTGCTCAACTTAGGTGGACAACAATACCCTTGGTCATCGTCAGATAAATGGTCCTTTGGAAGTTATATCTAGGAACATAGGATTAACTTGTCTTGTAACTCATAGCTTGTCCAAAATTTGTCACAATTTTTCATGCTTAAGTGGACCACAATACTAGCGATCGACCAGATCTGTTCATGAAAGGAGAGGTACTGAAAAATGGAGAATGATTGTCTAACAACTTTGATCCCACATCTCAAAAGGCTATCAACTTCATATAAAGACAAAGCTTAGGTTAAAATTCAAATTTTAGTATCCTTTTAAAATTTTAATTTTAATTTTAATTTTATTTTTATTTTTAGTTTTATTTTCTTTTCATTTTAGGATTGGTAAATCATAGAAAATATTTTATTTTAATTTTTTATTATTTTTAATTTTAATTTTAATTTTATTTTCTAATTAATCCTCAAAATGTTTTATTTTTAAATATATTTAAGTATTGGTCTTTTACTTTTAAAGAATGGTAAATGGCAGCCCATTATTAAACGGTATAAAAGGGGTGTGCGGTCAAAATCCTTTCACTTTTTCAACCTCCTAAGTACGATCGCACACTGCTCCCTCCTCTCTCTCTCTCACCAAAATCCTTAAAAACTCTCATTTTCATGAAATCGAAGCCTCATAACAGTAAGAACTGTAAAAACGACTCCCATAATGTAGTTTTTGAGCAAAATCGATCTTGAACTGATGGTCAATCGAAGGTTTTCATTTCCGACTGCGCGTGTGCGGCCGCACACGCCGTGTGTGGCTGGTGCCGTGTGCGGCTGCACACCCCCATGTGCAGCTAATCTGTTTGCGGTTGCACACCCCACGTGTGCAGCTGGACCCGTGTGCAGCTGGCATTGTACAGTTGGAACCCATGTACGGTTGTACATCGTGTGCGGCCGCACATATTGTGTGTAGCTGGTATTAGGTGTATGGCTGTACACCTAAAATTGACAGATATTTTTTCAATGAAAATCTCTCAATTTTTCATATGCTCTGATGTATGCTTGTGTTTTTTAGATCAACATGGGAGATCTTGAGTTTGCAAAGGTGCACAATTCAGCCATTTTTCTAGAAGATCCTCTTACTACTCACAACGATCTCAAATTCATCATTGATGGTCTAAGAAAATGCTGCTTAGTTTCTGCTTTCACGACTGGTCCGGTGATCTATCAAAGCTTGATCAAGGAATTTTGGAGAAGCGCAATTGTTAAGAGAGATGACAAAGAAGAGAAATATCTTGAGGCATCTATGCAAGGCAAGAAATTCCTGATCACAGAACATGTCGTTCGAAAATCGGTGCAAATCAGTGATAGGCCTGAATTCTCCATGGAAATTGATCTGGAACAAACCCAAGAAATCCTGGACCACATGGGTTATGAAGGATCATTTCCTCCAACCATCAAGAAATTACTATCTCCGTGCTGGAAGTACTTAGCTCATGTGTTTGTGAGCTGTATTTCCAGAAGGAGATCAGGACCCAACGAGATTTCTCTCTTCAACACAAGAGCCATTGCAGCCTTGGCGTCAGGGATTGAATTTAACTTTTCAAAATTTATTATGCATGAATTAATTCTCAATATTGAGGGAAACAAGAGGGAAAAGTTTTTGAAGTACCCGAGGTTTCTATAGATCATCTTTAATGTCATGCATCCCGAGATCGAAAGAGGAAATGAAACTCTGGATCTCAAGTCTGTTGGTCCAAGTGCTTTTGGCTTAATGAAACAGAATAGAGCTGGAAAATTTGTCTTCGAAGGGAAATTTCCTTTGATAAAATTTGGAATATTTGCTGATGATAGTGATCAATCGGAATCAGACAATTTTTCTAATCCCACAGAAACTGAGGATGTATTGATCTCAATTTTAGAGCCTGAGAATGAAGAAGTTCATGTTTCACATGTAGCGACTATAGCTGAGGAACATGACCAGCTACATGATGTGGAAGTTGAGAGACATTTTGATCGAGAGGTAGGTGATGAGGACTTCAGTGGAGATGATGATTTCCTGAAAGATTTGGATTTTACTGGTATCAACAATGACGACATTTCTTCAGGCCTTGATCTCAATCTAGATGATGATGAGGATTTTGGTCCTTTGCGGGGATTCATTGACAGGCACTTTAGAAAGGTTGATGAAGTTGCTCAACCAGCAACTAAGACCATGGATGACGTTAACACTCTCAAAATTTTGCTTCCCTCTTCAAAACCAATGGAAGATTTTTCAAGTCAAAGAAATGTGGTTTCAGGGATTCCTCCCCTTGATACCAATGTCTATACTTTTGTTCCATCTCTGAGTGAACCGACAAAGCCAAAAACCTCCTTGCCTTGTCCGGGGCAGGGAATGTTTATTCAAAGTCAAGCACCACTGGTTTCATCGATTGTCACCACCACAACTATCTCTACACCGACACTTCAAACTGAAGAAGGTCCAAGCACAGTGTATGAAGTAGGCGGATCGTCTTCTATTCCTGAATATATCCCCACAAGGCCCTCGCTTGATGAAGCTTCTATCAGGCTTGCTAAGCATTTGGCTCAAAACATTTCAGATTCTCTTTCCCGAGGAAAAAGCATATCTTTGGAGGAAGAGCATTCAGGGGATGATAAGACCTTAGTGTCTAAGCTTCGAGATGAGATTGGAATGTTGAGGCAAGAAGTCATTGAAAAGAACATTCTTCTTGAGCAACATGATTCCTATATCACTGACCTTCAAGAAGGAGATGAACTAAATACTGAACAGATCACAGATCTGCAAACAAATATTGGTTCTTTAACTGCCTTCACTTCGGATTGAAGAACATCTTGTATGACGCTTTTGGTGACAAAGTCAAAGCTCTTTTTCAGCAACCTCATGGGATTGAAGATCCTCCCATGGCTCCCAACCAGTACTCAGAAGGCGACTTTCCAGTAGATCAACCTCCTCCAAGGACAACAACCATTGTTAATCGTTTCGACAAAGAGCCTGAAAATGCCAGATCTCGGATCACGATTAGCATGGAAAAGGATCGTCACTGCCAATAAGAGTGAAGGATTACTCTTTATGAAGAATTCAAATGAAAACCACAAAGCGAAGGATCCAGTATTGACAGTGACAGATCTCAATAAAAGAAAGTTTGGTGACGAGTTTGGTGATAGCTCTGGGATCAGGATGTGGGCCTTTGATCATGAAGTGAACGCGTGGGTCGTAAAGAGAAACTCTGGAGTTTCCGAATACTACAAGAGCATCCATGACTTCCACTCATGGACAAAAGTTGATCTTGCCAAACTTTCAAGGGCCCCATTTCACAATACTTCACAATCTCCCAGTGCAACCAACTTCAAACGATTCCTGGACAGGAAAGTCAATGAAAATTTCCCATTGATGAAAGCTGCAAAAGCCCTATACGTAAAAGATACGGATGTTATTGATCCTAAATCTGGGAAGCCAATGAAGATCATACTATGGCCAACAACAAAGCAACTGAAGGAAATTCCTATCCCTGAACACTTTCATGAAGGATTTCTTAACGACATGGAATTTTGGGCATATGATGATGAAACTGCTACTACTGCCATCAAGTTCAAGAATAGTGAAGATGTTCTAAGGCTTATCAGTGCAAAAGAACTTCTCAGATTCAGAGAAAGAGACACTCGCACCTTGGCTCGTCACCAAATCATCTACATAAAAGAAGTCATGGAGGCTGCTGCCAAGGAATTCACTGGAATGGTCGCCATAATCATCAATGGAAAATTATGGATGGAATCCATGGGAAAATCCGACCTGAAGTTGTATGAAACTCCTGGAGAATGAAGACCAAGTCAATGCTATGCATAAACCAAGGGGGAGATTGATAGGCTATTTTTGTGGTTTGGGCTAGGCATTGTCATGTATAGGTCGTGGTAGGGTGTTAGAGTGTATTGTGGTGGTCACAAGCATGTTAGTAAGTGTGTATGCGGCCATACATGTGTGTGCGGCCGCACATGCTGTGTGTGGCCGTACACGTGTGACGTGTGTGTGGCTGCACACTTGTGTACTGCTAATTGTGGTATAAATAGGAAGTGTCAATGTGTCAGAAAAGAGTGACGTATGTATGTGTGTGTTTCAAGGTGTACCTGACATGTGTGCGTAATATATGTGTGCATGCTTGATGTTATTCTCATTCTCCTCCTTCTACACTCTGTTTGATTGCCTTCAATTCATTGACTACTGATTTGGATCTATAGATTGGGGACTTACATTGATGCTCCTCATGTTGTTCCTTGGTCTTTGAATAGATGATGATATCATCGTTGAACACAATCACTGACTGGCCCAACATAGGCCAACACACTCAGTTCATGAGGTCGATGAATGATGTTGGTGCATTGGTAAGCCCAAAATGCGTCACCACAAACTCATAATGCCCATAACAAGTTTGGAAAGCTGTGTTGTGATTATCTTCCTCTCGTACCCTCATCTGATGGTAACTAAACCTCAAATCGATCTTGGAAAATCAAGATGCCCCCTATAGCTGATTCAAGAGATCATTAATCCTCGACAATGGATAATGGTTCTTCACCGTCAGCTTGTTCAACTACCGATAGTCAATACACTTCCAGTGGGAACAATCCTTCTTCTTGACAAAAAGGATCGGTGCTCCCCACGGAGAAATGTTCAGCCGTATAAACTCCTTTGCTAAAAACTCCTGAAGCTAAGAGATAAGTCACGCATCTCGGGTAGCGCAAGACGATATGGTTCCTTGGAAATCAGCAGCGCACCAGGGATCAGATCGATCTAGAACTCCACCTGCCTCTTCGGAGGCACACCCGGTAACTCATCCAGAAAAACATCAGGAAAATTATGCACAATAGGAACATCATAGATAGAAACTGATATTTTATCATCTACCCGAGTATCCACAACATACGCTAGATAACCTATGCACCCATGCTGTAGACACTGTCTCGCCTTGGCGGCAGAGCAGAAAGCCAATCTAGCCCTCGTAACCTCGCTGTAGATGGTAAGAACTCCCCCACTTGGGTCTGGAATGGTCACTAACTATCGCTCATAGTCAATCAGATCCCCAAAATGGCTCAACCAATCCATACCCATAATAACACATACATCTCCCATCTTAATTGGAATAAGGTCGATCGGATATCCAAAACCAAAAATCTACAGTACACAATCCCGATAAATTTCGTAGAGGAGACTGTACGCTCATCAATTATAGAAATCCTCAATGGTCGACTCATGGACTCACATTCAATGATAAAACCACGAAGAAAGGATGATGAAACAAAAGACAGACTCGTACCCAAGTCAAACAACACTAGAGCAGGTACATAATTTACAAGAAAAGTACCTAACAAAAGCAATATCATAAGTAAAAATAGATCAAATCAAAAGAAATAATAAAGAAACACATACCAGCTATAACGTACAGTGCTGCTCTGGCCTCCTCTGCTGACAGTTGGAATGCTCTACCTTGATCACTCGGATCCTCAACCTTCCCCTGTCCGCCATCATTAATATACAAGCTTGCAAGAGCAGGAGCCTGGACCGCCCTCTAAGTAAGTTGAGGACCCTCAGACCTCATATGACATGTCTAGTTGCAATTGAACAAAACCCGAAACCCCTTGGGGGTATCCTTCGCCATATGTCCCTCCTTTCCACACATGTAGAAAATAGTCCCTAATCAATAGGGTCCCTCATGACCTTTTCCACACTTGCTACAAGTGCGGCCCATCTATCCTCTACCTCTTGAATCAGCAGCCTTGACCACTTATCTACCAGTAATGACTGTACTGGCCTCCTATCTCTCGCCTGAGTCTCCTCTCTCTCCTAGGTCTCCAGCTTGATCTATCTCCTTCTACATTGATCTGCAGCTTAGCCAATGTCTGATACGAGGTGTTTGCCATGAACTCACAAATATCCTTCCTCAAGATACTCAAATACCGGCTCACTTGTGCCTGATCAGATGACACGTGCTCAGGGCTAAAAATGGATCTCTCATGGAACATCATGATGATCTCAATCACCGTCTCTGGCTTCTGCTTGAGAGAAAGGAACTCCTGGCCTAACCAGTCTGTTTCTCAACCAATGGCACAAACTTATCTCTTAACATCTCAGTAAATCTCTCCCATGTCACTGCGGATTGCTCGACATGAGAATAATCAACCGTCACAAACTTTGTGACAACCCGATATTTCAACTCTATGTAATGACCTAAAAGTCAACTATTGTAATCACTTTTGTGATAATGAAATTAACTTCGAAAATAAAATGTCCAAAAAGTTTCTATTTAATTACCTACTATGTTTGATGTCATTAAACCATGATCGTACGTAAAAAGAACGCCCGAATCCGACTTCGTATATTGAAGTTATGATTTTTGCAAGTTCTGCTTAGCGACAGACAACTAAAACTCGAATCGGAGATCGAGCGACTTTTGACCGGAATGACCTAAACGAGAATCGAAGGTCTCGACAGTAGTATTTCAGCGGTAAAAAGTCTGACTAAAACAGACGTCAGATAAAGAAGTTATGAATTTCTAAGAAATTTTCTTAACACGTCATTTTAAAAATAAATAATAAAAATAATTTCAAAATTTGCCGAAGGAATCTAAACGAAAGTTGTAGAGTATAGTCTCACCTATGCGTGGATATAAAGAACATCGAAAACGGAGTTCGTATGAAGAAGATATGAATTTTAGAAGTTTATTTAATAAATAAAATATAAATTTTATTATTTAACCTTGGTATTATCCGAAGGCGAGTCATCAGATAGGGCCGCTTTACGCCCAACGTAAGCTCGTACGCCCAACGTACTCAAGGCCTAGGCCTCGGATCGTCCATGTCTCACCCTATGCGAAGCTACACCCGTCCCATCCGAACTCCGAGGCAGTGGAGGATCCGGTCATGCGTGACGCACGCGTACGCCCAAATTGGTAACAGAGCAATGTTTATAGTGAACTAAGTATATCGAACCACATAAGATATACAAACTATAAATGCTTAAGGGACTAATACTCTCTGATAAAACATTTTTTTTTTACGCTTAAGCCGCGTTTCGTTTAACTTATAATGTTAGTTCATTCAAGTACAAATACTTGCATACAACAAACTTATTTTCTTGATTATAACTATACAAGAAGTATTTAGACAAGTTGGACACTACGATTAAGACTCGATATATGTAATCGGATTTGGGACAAATATAGAATGATCAATTATATTTGTCTGAGATCGGACCAATATATATCGAGGATTGCTCTTAGTAAAAAACAAGTCAAAACTTACCAAAACATCACGAGAGTCAAACACACGAATTTAAATACTATAGGAGTATTTATTACTTAGAATAGCATCACATACCTGTTAGTCTTCCATGTTCCAAACATTATTCGATTCTTATAAACCCTATTCTCGTATAGTCAAATGGCGGGATTTCACCACCCCGGCGACCCCTACTATCCCAACCAAGGCAACGGGGGATGGATCGAAGAGGATCCCGAGGAGGACGAAGAACCCATAGAATTGGATGATGACTCCGGTACCGACTCAGAGCCGGAAGTGATCAACCCACCACCCGCACAACCTCCCATCTTCGTAAGGAACTTTCAAGGACCGACTCCCGTATGGGAAAGTCACCTCCACCATTGGAGCCAACAACAAAACCTACGCCCTCCCTACGGCATGTGACGAGACGTCTACGATGTTCGCGGCGGAGGTTCGGCTGATCGGGCACTCCCAGTAATGGTGGGCAAACTAGCCAATCAGTCCTACCAATCCGGAGTTCAAGCTAGCCGGATTCGGGATGTCAACATGGAAGTACAGGTTCACACTTTTGACATCCGTAGGCTGGACAAAATTCAGGACAATGCCCAACTCCAGACCGAGGCATTCCAATCACAAATGATTGCAACCCTCGCTGAATTAAGGGAACAACAAGTCGCCTTTGATAGGCGTCTAATGGAATCGAAGCAATCAGATGCAGAGTCAAGCTCCAAGCGCAACCTATGTCACAAGTAGTGCTTGCCAAAATCTCAAATTTTGTTATAAGTTAGGACCTCGGCTAAAATTTTTTAAATTTCTTAAACTTTGTAACCGGAGACCCTTATAGGGGTCAAATTTTCGTGATCATTGTATCAACTATTATATTAATATAAGTGGCATTATTATTACTACGTGGGGTATTTCATTCAATCCTTAAAAAGTTATGGAAAAACCAAATGCTTGTTTCATATTTTCAGTCTTACAAATAACTTTCATTCTTCTATTTTGAGACTCGTACTATCATCTGTTTTTGGGCTATAGCAATTTAGTTCATGAGACACATACAGTTTCTATGCTATTGAATTCTTATCTGTATCTTTTCAACCTATAGTTGAAGGATGCCTGCTCGTAGGAACCCAAGACGAAACAACGGCGGGGAAGCAGCTATACCACCACCACCTCCACCTCCTCAATTTGATGCTGTCATGTTCCAAGCAGCAGTCACCGCAGCTATAGCAGCTGCCATGTCACAAATCAATGACTCGAGTACTACTGGCTCAGGAACTGGCACACACCCATCCAACCATGGCAAGAGTCATGGGCAATCCCGAGAATGCACCTATAAAGACTTTACTAATGCCAAACCCCGGATGTTTAATGGAACTGGTGGTGTGATGACTCTGAGGCAGTGGATCGAAAGGACAGAATCAGTCTTTGAAATCTGCTCCTGTCCCGAGCATAGCAAAGTCAAGTTTGCAACCTTCACACTTACTGATAGGGCTTTAACTCGGTGGAATGGCCACGTTAAGGTACTTACCCTGATAGTGGCAAACTCCATAAGGTGGGAGAGCTTAAAAATCATCCTGATGAGAGAACACTGTCAACGAGGAGAGATTCAAAAACTCGAGCACGAACTCTGGACTCTTGGAATGATTGGTACCGACATAGCAACGTATACCAAGAGATTCTGCAATCTGGCAATCATTTGTCCAGATCTGATTGCTCCTGAGAGCAAGAAAATAGAGAGATACATTTGGGGACTGTCGCCCCAAATTCGATCATGCGTGTTAGCTTCAAAACCTGACACTTTTGAAAGTGCCAAGGAACAGGCACAATCTCTTGTTGATTACGGAGGTCATCAGAACTCAACGGTTTCTACACTAGAACCACAAAAGGGAAACAACAACAACAATAACAGGAAGAGAGTATGGAATAAAGGGAAGGGTGGGTCTTCCCAAGAATCCGCGAAGAAACAACAACTGGTTTTAGTGAATGCTGCTACTGTACCTACTACCGTTCCTACAAATCCCTACCCAACAAAGCCTTATGGGGGTAACCTTCCAAAGTGCACCAAATGCACTTATCACCATCATGGACCTTGTCGGGAAATGCAGTGCTCCAACTGCAACAGAAAGGGAGACACTGTCCGTTTCTGCAAGGATCCCGCAAAGCCGATCACTGAAGTTCCCAGCACGGGTGTAGGCCAAAATTGCTACGGTTGTGGCGAGGTGGGCCACTACAAGAGAAACTGCCCAAAGGCAGCAAATACCGGCGGGGTGGGAGGAGTTTTGGCTATAGCCCATGATGAAGTTGTAGTTGATCCGACTGTAGTTGCTGGTACGTTCCTTCTCGATAATTCATATGCATGCATATTATTCGATAGTGGAGCGGAGAGATGCTTCGTGAGTCAAAACTTTATTCACTTACTTAAACATAAACCTAGCAAGTTAGAAAAATCATTCACTATAGAGATGGGAAACGGAAAAACGGAAAACACTAACTGCATATACATGGACTGTACGTTAACTTTAGACGGTCATTCTTTCCCAATCAACCTCATGCCGGTCCAAATTAAAAGTTTTGACGTCATAGTCGGCATGGATTGGTTAAGTCTTCTTCGCACCAACATCATGTGCTTTGAGAAAGCAGTTCATCTTAGTCTTCCTAACGACGAAACATTAATGATTTACGGCGACAAATCAAGTACAAACCTTCGCATCATTTCGTGCATCCATGCTCGAAAGTGTTTGCGGAAGGACTGTCATGCATTCCTGAAGTAGGCGACTTTCCCGATATCTTTCCAGAAGAACTACCGGGATTACCACCACAACACCAAGTCGAATTCAAAATCGACTTACTTCCAGGGGCTACCCCGGTAGCGAAATCGCCTTATCGCCTAGCACCAGCAGAGATGCAAGAACTTTCCAGTCAGCTTAACGAACTCCATCAAAAAGGATTCATTAGACCAAGTTTCTCACCTTGGGGAGCACCGGTCTTGTTTGTAAAGAAGAAAGACGGATCGTTCCGCATGTGCATCGACTACAGAGAACTAAACAAACTTAGTGTCAAAAATCGTTATCCTCTACCCCGCATTGACGACCTATTTAATCAACTTCAAAGAGCAAACTACTTCTCAAAGATAGATCTACGATCCGAATATCACCAATTACGAGTACTAGAGGGGGATATTCCCAAGACAGCCTTCCGAACTCGTTATGGACACTACAAATTTGTAGTGATGCCGTTCGGATTAACCAACACACCAGCAGTATTTATGGACCTAATGAATAGGGTGTGACATCCTTACTTAGATCAGTTCGTCATCATCTTCATCGATGATATACTTATCTACTCTCGAAGTAAGGAAGAGCATAGTCAGCACCTACGAAAAGTCTTAGAAACATTGCGATCGGAGAAGCTCTATGCAAAGTTCTCTAAATGCGAATTTTGGATTCGAAGAGTCGAGTTTTTGGGCGACGTTGTTAGCGAGAAGGGGATACATGTGGACCCCTCCAAATTTAAGGCCATTGAGAACTGGTCGGCACCAAAGACACCTATAGAGATTCGTCAATTTCTAGGTCTCGCTGGCTACTATCGCAGATTCATAAAGAACTTCTATAGCATTGCGAAACCTCTTAGTACATTAACCCAGAAAGGCGTGGCCTTTGACTGGGAAGCGAAACAAGAGAAGGCGTTCCAAACACAGAAACAGGCTTTGTGCACCGCACCGATACTATCCCTTCCCGAAGGGATAGAAGATTTTGTAGTGTATTGCGATGCATCAAATCAAGGACTTGGTTGTGTTCTTATGCAGAGAGGGAAGGTTATTGCTTATGCCTCCCGACAGCTTAAGACACACGAAGTGAACTATACGACACACGATCTTGAGTTAGGAGCAATAGTATTTGCTCTGAAGATCTGGAGACACTACTTGTATGGAACCAAGAGTACTATATTCACTGATCACAAGAGCCTTCAACACATTTTTGATCAGAAGGAGCTCAACATGCGACAACGACGATGGGTCGAGTTACTTAATAACTACGAATTTGAAATTCATTATCATCCTGGCAAGGCCAATGTGGTAGCTGACGCCCTCAGCCAAAAAGAATACACTGGGCGGAGAGTCAAATCTCTAACTATGACTATCCATTCCCACTTATCCACACAAATTAAGGAGGCTCAACTGGAAGCATTACAACCTGAAAATGTGGCGGGTGAATCCCTAAGAGGAATGGAAAAGAATCTAGAAATCAAGGGTGGTGGAGCGTATTATCTCATAGATCGAATTTGGACACCGAAACATGGTGGTTTCAGAGACGTAGTCATGACCGAAGCACACAACACGAGATATTCCGTTCACCCAGGTTCAGATAAAATGTATCTGGATCTTAAGAAACTGTACTGGTGGCCTAACATGAAAGCAGAAATTGTTGCCTTCGTAAGTAAATGCCTTAGTTGCGCTAAGGTTAAGGTCGAGTATCAGAAACCGTCAGGATTACTACAGCAGCCGGAGATCCCGGAATGGAAATGGGAACGGATTACTATGGACTTCGTAACCAAGTTGCCCAAGACGACGGGTGGACTCGATACCATATGGGTCATCGTCGACAGATTGACCAAATCTGCGCATTTCCTACCAATCAAGGAGACTGACAAGATGGAAAAGCTTACAAGAACTTATTTAAGGGAAATAGTGCGACTGCATGGTGTTCCGATATCCATTATCTCTGATAGAGATAGTAGATTCACTTCAAGATTCAGGCACTACAAAGTTCCCTGGGGACTAGGCTAGACATGAGTACAACCTACCACCCACAAACAGACGGGCAAAGTGAGAGAACAATACAAAGTTTGGAAGATATGCTGAGAGACTGTGTGATTGACTTTGGAAAAGCATGGGATGTCCATTTACCCCTTGTCGAATTTTCATACAACAATAGTTATCAAACAAGCATAAAGGTTGCTCCGTTTGAAGCCCTCTATGGTCGAAAGGAGCAGGTCCCCTCTATGATGGACGGAAGTTGGCGACACACGGTTAGCTAAAAGACGAGTTCCTGAAAGCACTCTCACCGGTCCGGAAATCATACGAGAAACGACAGAGAAGATCGTTCAAATTCGTGAACAATTGAAAGCCTCTAGAGACCGACAAAAAAGCTACACTGACCAAAGGAGGAAACCTTTGGAATTCCAGGTAGGAGACCACGTTTTATTAAAGGTCTCACGGTGGAAGGGCTTAATACGCTTTGGAAAGCATGGGAAACTAAATCCAAGATACGTAGGGCCTTTCGAGATTCTTGCTAGAATCGGCCCTGTGGCTTACAAGCTTAATCTACCGCGTGAACTTAGTAACATACATCCAACCTTCCATGTCTCGAACTTGAAAAAGTGTCTGTCCGATGAGACTCTTGTTATTCCACTTGACGAGACCGAGATCAACGAGAGCCTCAACTTTGTGGAAGAACCGGTAGAAATCATGGACCGAGAGGTCAAACAAACGAAACGAAGTCGCATACCCATCGTGAAGGTTCCCTGGAACGCCAAGCGGGGACCTGAATTCACATGGGTACGCGAAGATCAGATGAAACAAAAGTACCCTCATCTTTTTCTCTGATTCACTAGTATCTTTACTACTTTAAATTTCGGGATGAAATTCCCTCTAACGGGGGGATGATGTGACAACCCGATATTTCAGCTCTATGTAATGAACTAAAAGTCAAGTATTGTAACCACTTTTGTGATAATGAAATTAACGTCGAAAATAAAATGTCCAAAAAGTTTCTATTTAATTACCTACTATGTTTGGTGTCATTAAACCATGATCGTACGTAAAAAGAACGCCCAAATCCGACTTTGTATATTGAAGTTATGATTTTTGCAAGTTCGGCTTAGCGACAGACAACTAAAAACTCGAATCGGAGATCGAGCGACTTTTGACCGGAATGACCTAAACGAGAATTGAAGGTCTCGACAATGGTATTTCAGCAATAAAAGGTCTGCCTAAAACCGACGTCGGATAAAGAAGTTATGAATTTCTAACGAAATTTTCTTAACGCGTCATTTTAAAAATAAATAATTAAAATAATTTCAAAATTTGCCGACGGAATATAAATGAAAGTTGTAGAGCATAGTCTCACCTACGCGTGGATATAAAGAACATCGAAAACGGAGTTCGTATGAAGAATATATGAAATTTAGAAGTTTATTAAATAAATAAAATATAAATTTTATTATTTAACCTTGGTATTATCCGAAGGTGAGTCATCAGATAGGGCCGATTTACACCCAACGTAAACTCGTACGCCCAGCGTACTCAAGGCCTAGGCCTCGGATCGTCCACGTCTCACCCTATGCGAAGCTACACCCGTCCCATCCGAACTCCGAGGCAGTCGAGGATCCGGTCATGCGTGACGCACGCGTACGCCCAGCATACCGAGGCGGTTCCCACCCCCTATAAAAGGGATGCGAGGGTTCTGAAGAAAAGGGCCATTCTCTCTCATTTCTCTTGCGTTGTTGCCTCGTTTTCCGTGCCCGTGCTAACCCGAAGCCCCAGTCAGTTTGCTCAAGTCCCGAAGGTCCTTTGTACTCCCGAGATTCCCGAGAATCCCGAGAAAATCCGTTTTCCCGAGAAGAAATTCTGCCCGGTTTTCATCTCGCCTTTCTTCGATCTCTCAAGTGAGTTCATACCCCTTAATTAACCCTTTTAAATATTCTATAAATGCTTTTATATGCTTTCAAGGGGGGAATACAAGTAAAACACCCGACTATTATCGTGTGTTATATAAAGTTTTATTATACACTTTTATTCAACAGAATCATATGTGATTTATAAACTTTATAGGGAACTTTCGTATGTAAAATATATCAAGATAACACTATATCTTTTGAAACGAAAAAAATGTTGTTATATAGGTATAAATTAAACACTCTATTTTAGATTGCATGTATATGTGTCCAACTTAGACACTATAAAAATCTATACTTTCATAACAAGGGATTCATTTTTTAGGGATTTCTAAACAAACGAGACACACTTTTAGAAAGCTATAATAGGTATAGTTTTACGAGAACATTACTAACTTTTACATACTAAAAACACGATTTTCAAGAAGTCACTTTCACATACAAGAACAAACGAGCATTTTAACACGTAAATCTGTTTTTATACTAAGTTTTGTGAGACATTAACTTCACGTACGTTCGAGTACACATTTCAAGTCCTGTATTATATACCAGAATCCCTTGGAGGGGGAGCATGGTGTTTGTGTATAGATCTATACGGGCTTGACAACCCGCGCCCTGATTGTTAGCTACAGTCCACCATTTGGGGTGACAAACGTCAGAACATTCCAACGCCTAAAGAACGTTGTGTATAGGCAATCTGAGTCAATAGCATGGTTATAAAACTCACATGGGGTATTAAAAATACATTGATTTACGAGGTTTTTCAAACATATTGGATATTTTATACGTACATACATTTTCTAGAAACAAGCATTAGTCTTGATAGAAGGCTACATTTATACTAGTAGAAAATATGGGATTTTCTAGGAACAAACAAACAAAAACAAAACATTTCATTTCATACAAACATTGTCATTTAATACTTATGAAACTCACCAACTTAAATGTTGATCTACTCTTTCAAAACTACTTGTATGTCCCAGGGATTCAGTAATTATAGGTATCAAACAGCTATTGAAGAAGGGACGCTGCGTCGTCATTTTAACTTCATATTTTGGCATCATATTGTAATTGGTTTTGAACATGTACTTTTTAAACAATGTAAACTTTCAATTATATATATGATGGTTGTATTGCTTTCTTTACTATGTATTCATTTGTTATGCTACCACATGAAGTAATCCGCCCCTGAACGTTTCCGCCGTTCTGGTTTGGGGGTGTGACAAACTTCCACCAATCCTTCACTCCCAAGCGAAGTAGGTTCAATGCAAAGCGAACCTTCAGATTCTCTGGAAAGGATTAAGTGTAGAAGCAACCCTCAACATCAAAAATCCATCTCATCACATAAATTGGCTCGTTGGTCCCATAAAACTTTAGTTGCTTCGTGTTGTTGAAATCTCGGTACCACAAAGAATCACCCTCTTGCGGTGTCATCACAGCAATGACTATGGTGGCTGCGGCAGGAGCAGCCTTAGTGACGACGACATACCTCATGTCGAGATTCTCGATCATCATGGACTTACTAGACCCAAACATCTCTGGTATAGCCTTTGATTGCCGCATCCACCTTGGCGGGAACGATCGTGTGGATTTCATCATTACTGGCACTCGACCTCTTAGTGTCGCTGGATCGTGAACCTCGGGTAACCACCATACTAAAACACACAAGAAAAATGATTAGAACTAGGCTAAAGTTAAAACACAAATACTTACACACTCCTGTAAGTTCCTTAGTACCCTAAGACTCCTTCTTGAGTCTCATACGAATTTGGTGCCTTCAATAGTGCAGTTACACACTTCTGCAAGTTCCTTAGTACTCTACTTGATTGCACACAATGCTTCATCCAATATTTCTCCTTTGAAATTCTTTGTTTTTTTATGAAAAGTTTTTGTAAAACCTCTTAGATCCTTAGTTTGAATTTGGAATCCCATAAGTATTCATCCAAATCCGTCAAACTTGGCTCTGGTACCAATTTGTAACATCTAAATTTTCAAACCAAAATTTTCATTTTTAATTAGCTAAAAACATTGTTCATAAAAATACATCTAAAGAAAATCACAAGTGTCAAATACAAATAATCATCACAATATTATAGTGTCCCAAAATATACGGAATCAATAACTGTATGCGAATGTGTACAATCAAGTGTTTGCCTTCCCACGAACATCAGAAGTACCTGAAACACATTCAATCAACAACTATAAGCACAAATCTTAGTGATTTCCCCAAAGTATCACATACAACACAACACAAATAAACAATCAAGGGTTATTAGCAACCGTGGAGACTAACCGAAGTCTCAGTAGGCAAACAACATGCCCTATGGATTATTAGCAATCTTGGAGACTACCTGAAGTCTCAACACACACAATAAAACATATCAAAATAATAAACAATTTGACTGAGCTGGTCGACACATATATTCTAACACACATGTAATTATAGTAAGGAGACTCACATTACACAGTTGACTGATAAAACTTATACCCAAACTATCGGAACTAGACGTCGCCTATTAATTACACCAAATAACCCTAATTAACAATTAAGTTAATTATGCATACTCAACTTGTCCCAAGCCAAGTCTAATCCACACTTTGGTCAAAAGAGGATTTTGCCCCTTCCAAGACCCAAAACACTCACAAATTGACTTGAAGGCACACTTGGTCAAAATCTCAATGAAAGTCAAGGGTGAACCAAATTGACATTAAACACGGCATACTTAAGCTTTATGTTCGGTTTACTCGGTCTAAACCTACAACTGAACTTTGAAGGTCTTTATTATTAAGACACTTTACCCGATCCATAGATCTGACCCTAAAAGACATCCTAATCCATAAAATATCTAACATTATGCCTTTGCATGGCTAAAAAGAGATTAATCCCAAGATCCTAATTTCTAACATCACCGAAAACTCCATAACTCATTCATGGATGAAATGAAATGACCAAGCATGCATTTTTATGACACTATGCACTCAAAAAACGTCTGAAAGGGAATATCAAATGGTATGGAGTATCCACACACACAAAGACAAAGGTTTTGGGTTAAATGAACATAAACATAAGGTTAAACAAGATCTAGAAAGGCAACCCTCAAGGTATGAAATTTATACCTTCTGGAGATGAACAATGAGGTGTAGATTCTGGATCCAAGAGCTTGAGTTCACCACCACTTCTTCAATGATCCTCCTTCACCACCAAAAACACTAAAAAATCACTCAACGGCTTCAAGATTCACTCCCAAGGACTAGGGTTTCGATATTAGGGTTAAGAGGAATGAAGGCTAGTCATAAGAAGGTCGGAGCGAGAACAAAATGCTTAAATAGGGGACATAACCCTAAAAATTTATGGTCTGGGAATAGCATGAGTATGCCTGACGTACTCACTTGTACGCCTAACTTACTCGACCTTGGTTGCGATTCTTTTGCGGACTTATGCCCGTCAGACAATCGATGTACCCCCATTGTAAGGGCTTAATTTGCAAACCATTTAAATATTAAGGGTGGAAAATGGAAATACATGGCAATGGGTGTTACACATATGGCTGGTTAGGCAAGCAAAAAACAATATTTAACGTAAAATGGTGTATATTATATATATATATATATATATATATATATATATATATATATGAATAAGTGTGTGTGTGTGCCTATATATATATATATATATATATATATATATATATATATATATATATATATATATATATTCATAAATTTATATATAAGAATAAGTGTGTTCATATATTAATACATATATGAACAAGTGATTATTCATATATGAATATAGCAATAGTGTTTGGTGGTTAAGGTGGCGGCAATGACAGCGGTTAATAACAGAGGTGGTAGGGGTGGCGAAGGTGGAAGTGGTGCTTGGTGTTGGCAGTGGTGGGGGAACGGATGTGATAGATTCCTATATGAATATACTTACATTTATATTCTATATGAATATTACTCATAATCCATCATGTCGGTACGACAAAGCTTTTTACGGCAATAATTAATGATTGGCTGATAATGATTTTCTCATTCTCGACATTTTTATATTTCTCAATCAAAATTGTCCCTTTCTCTATCTATTTCTCTCTCACTCTCTCCTCTCTTTCACTCTCTCTCTCTCTCTCTCTCTCTATATATATATATATATATATATATATATATATATATAGAGAGAGAGAGAGAGAGAGAGATGGAGAGAGAGAGGTTCATTTGAGACCATATTAATTTTGTGAGACATGATGACGCTATTCTAGCTACTCATCTTGTAACATCCAAAATTTCAAAACAATTAAAACTTTTCAAAATCACCCATTTTATTAACGTTGTTACAAAAAGGTTTTCAATACATTATTAAACAGAGCAATTTCCCAGGTTCATATCATAAAACACCAACGCGAGGAACGGTACGATCACGCCTTTGCCTTGCCACAGACTCTTGAGAACCTGAAACATAAAACCACAACTGTAAGCCCGAAAGCTTAGTGAGATACCCCCACAATACCAACCACATATACGCCTTTCCAGGCCCTGACCTTCCGATCCATGTGTCTCAGGGGACTTCCGTCCCTGCTGGGTAAACCTTCCGGTCCTACCCACGCCGACCTTCCGGTCCATCACACAATATAATCTCCTTCCGGCCCATAACATATTGCCTTCCGGCCCATAACATATTGCCTTCCGGCCCATAATATATATTGCCTTCCGGCCCATAAGCATAAAATGCATATACAACATAACGGATAATCATATAGCAGTTCAAAGACAACAATCGATCAACAGATTACATATCATAGCATTACTCTAACAAGATACCGGTCTAGCCGGTCACTATCATAACATTACCCTTTGAATCAGTTAACATACTAAATGCATACATACGCCTTTCCAGGCCATGACCTTCCGGTCCACATAGCAAAGCCTTCCGGCCCATAACATGTAATGCCTTCCGGCCTATATCATAACAATGACAACTACCCGGATTTCCATCCGATAAAAAGGGTCGGCCTTGGTGCCATAAACCCTAGCGATATAGTGAGGATAACTCACCTCGAAACTGTCGACTGAACAGATAGCTCAAGCTGCTCCGATCACTGATACGATCTCCACCTCTGGACAATCACCAATGCACTGAACTCAAACAATAAACAACAATTACCAAAATACCCCTGGAACCACTGGTCAATCCTTGGTCAAAGACAAGGTCAAAGTCAACCGCTGACTGACCCTACTCGCCGAGTCAACCCTATGACTCGCCGAGTCCCCATACTCAGAACTTCACTTAACCCGCGACCTAACTCGCCGAGTCACCCCAAGACTCGCTGAGTTCAAAGACTCTGAGTCCACTCACCCTTGACTCACCGATTCCTTAAGATTCCCTTTCTACACGTCGAGTATCCCCTTTTTACTCGACGAGTTCCTCCTGGAAGAATCCCGGGGCCACCCCGACTCAACTCGCCGAGTCTGAAGAACAACTCGACGAGTCCCAGTAAATCTTCAAGCTCCTCGCCGAGTCTGTTCATCGGACTCGGCGAGTCCATGCCATGCAACCGCTCAAACTGCTTTCTAATGGCAGAACTGCTCCGACCATTCATAGGCCTGGCCTTCCTAGACTGGTACATCACGTAAGGTCCTCATTTTGGTGCTCATGGTACACCCCAAGACTTATAATTTACATATTGACCTAAGGCATAAGGATTCCAATCCAAAACCTTCATCAATTTCCGAAATGCACAGGCATGGGACATTTCTGACCTCCAAAGGTCCTAATACAGGGTTACAATCGTTTGGGGGACTAGGGTAACATTCAATCTAGCCACAAAAGGGTTCCACCAACCCTAAATCCATATACACATCAACATACCAGAGTATAACTCGAATTCTTACCTGAATAATGTGCTCTCTGTGTCCCCAATCGTCAGAACGTGACTTCCTTTGTTGCTCCCTTAATCAAGCCTTCTCTTCCTTGCACAATAACTCTTCTAAAATCAACAATGGCCTTCAACCTTGTTCCAGACGCTCATAATCAATTTAGGGTTTCTCTCAGAAGGCTAGAGTGAACAATGACGGCCATAAAGTCCCTCATATACGTCCCAAACCTGAACGGTTAGGGTTTCGCTAAACAGCGTGGACTCGCCGAGTCCATATCCGGACTCGTCGAGTCCAGTCGCGAACCCGCGACCAGATCTGCGACCCTACTCGGCGAGTCTGAGCTCCAACTCGCCGAGTCCCCTCTTAAAACACCCCAAAATCATAATTATATCAATATCTGGAATTCCGGGCTGTTACAACTCTCCCCCACTAGGACTAGACTTCGCCCTCGAAGTCTCACTCTAAACATAGCTCCGGATGCTGCTCCCACATCTCACGTTCCAGCTCACAGGTCATTTCCGATCCCCTCCGGTGCTGCCACCGAACTAACACCAGAGGTATCTCCTTATACCTCAGAACCTCGATCTTCCGATTTCTGATGACCACTGGTGTCTTGGCATAATTCAGGCTCGCATCCACCTGAATGTCTTCTAATGGGACCACTGCTGACTCATCGGCTATATACTTTCTCAATTGCGACACATGAAAAATGTCGTGGATTTGTCTAAAATCCGTGGGCAACTCCAAACGGTAGACCATCCGGCCTACCCCCGCAATCACATGAAAAGGCCCAATATACCGGGGCCCCAACTTGCCCCTCTTCTTGAATCGAATCACTCCTCTCCAAGGAGAGGCCTTCAGGAGTACGAAGTCGCCGACCTGAAACTCAAGCTCGGACCAGCATCTGTCTGTATAACTTTTCCTGTCGGCTCTGGGCGGTCAATAACCTCTGCCTCATCTGCTGAATCTGCTCTGTCGACTGAAGCCCGCTCTCTTTAGTATCCATCGCTCTCTGTAACCGAGAATTACCCAAGATGCAACTCTGCTCTAAATCTCAACAATCACTCGACCCATAAGGGTTAGGAAACCATGAACCACCGGATCCCCGATCCAAAGCCCACTTTGTCCATTCCGGACCGACTGAGGGACCCATTCTCACTCTCGGAGCAACTCTCACGAGTTCTCCTCTTGCAATCACATACACCTGCTGAACTAGCCCCCAACACCCGCAGGTTGGGACACCCGATACACTGCTGATATCCTCGAACATCTCCTAGGATGAACCACTAATATCCACCCTATACCCTGATCGGAATCACACCAAGAATTCAAGATTCTCTCTCCCCCTGCATCCCTTCTGCCTCGACAGACATCCCAAACCGGATGGTTTCCTACTTCGCTGCCGCGAACACGATGCTCAAAGCCATACTCGAAATACTCTAACCATAACTTCTGCTCCGCAGCTTTCACTTTCGTGAACTTGCACTCCCCTTCGGAGTTACACACCTTTCTCTTTTCCTTTTTCCAAGGAACCCTCTTGGCCATAATACCACTCCAACCAGTGTCACAGTGCTCGCCCCAAGCGACACCACCCTTTTTGCGCAACCGCTATTCACATACTCTGGCTCTCATTGCAGGGGCTCTCAATCTCATGCACTCTCTCCACTCATCAAAATCACTGCCTCAGCTAAACAAGATCACTAACCCGGGGCCAAACCTTCCAATGCAATCACACTGCAACATACACAATCCGCAATCTCAAACTGATCCAGCCATACCAACAGAGTCTCCAGCATGACTGGACCGACTCTCATAACACATACTAGCCACTCGAGGCTATATCTCTGTGGGTCCGTACACCCAAACTCTGCGAACCCTCAGGTTCTAACTCTGGGAACCTTCCGGTTCCAACTCTAGAAACATGCACAACATAAATCCCGTGAGATTAATGCAGTACAGCCCATCACGTACATCAAGCATACAAATACTCTGATCGCATAACCCCGGTTACTTACTCAAACTTGATCCCGGCCTGCTCTCAGGCCTCCACAATCAAATGCCCTAGGTCTGTATCCCGCCCCGCATACCCGACACTCGCTCTCGTCGGCCTATACTCTAAGCTGACAAACACTGCTGAAGCCCAACAGCTAAGCACCCTCACATACTCATCGATCTCCCGGAGAATTCTCCAATTCTCCCCCACTTAAAGCACTGACTAACAGCCACCAATCGCCATTAACGACTTTTCAGAACAATCCTGCCCAAAGAGAACATTTACACACTGACTGCTTCCTACAAGCATAAGCAACCCTCAGCAAAACACATCTCTTCCCTGATCAATCCGCTCAAAAGAATCCGGTCTTTCAATTATACACTCCACAACTGCAGAGGCTACCCGACATTCAACCTAGTGCCGCATCTCTACTATCAACCCTCACGAACGATAACCCACGGAATTCCCAAACAATAACCCGTAACCAAACCCACAACCTGCAAAAGGATGAATACCGCATCGAAAACCGTACAAGGCTACCGGCACCAAAACACTAAACTATAACCATGCCAAACCCGCGAAACAACGAATACCACATCGAAATCCACACCAGATACCAGCACAAACAATACGCCACAATCAACGCAAGATAATCAAGACATCAAGAAAGCATTATACCCGCAGCTGCCTCCGGCACCGCTCCGTCTCCCTCTGCCGCAAGCTGATAAGCACGACTCTGAGCCCTTAGGGCTCCGCTCCATCCTGTCCTTCTCCTGAACTCCTTAAGGTGGCCGGTGCTAGAGCCTGCACCGGTCCTGCAGAAAGCTGTGGACAGTTGACCCTCAAATGTCCAACCTGCCGACAATGATGACAAATCCTCAAATCCCGAATCGGCACTGACTGCCGACAATCCCGCGCATAGTGCCCCTCTTTTCCGCACTTGCGGCATGCACCACCGGACCAGCAACTCCGGTGTGACCCCTCCCATACTTCCCACAAGTGTGGCCGCTCCGATCCCCCATTCTAACATCAACGGTACTGGACCGTTTCGGCGCTGGCTGCGACTGCATCGGAGCCTGCCTCAGCTCACGCAACTGCAACTCAACCTCTAACTCACGCCGCATGGCGGCCTCCTGCAACACCAACAAGGTCTCACACCTCTGCGCAGACACGAACTGTCTGATATCCCCCTTGAGCATACTCAGATATCGGGACATCTGAACCTGCTCCAAATCTAACTCAGGGCAAAACATCGCCCTCTCAATAAACATCCTGGTGATCTCAGTCACCGACTCCAAATCCTGCTTCAGCTCAAGGAATTCCCGAGCCAATCTCTCCTTTTCATCCCGCTTAACATAGCGAGTACTGAACATCTCTCTGAACTGATCCCATGAAACCGCAGCTCTTTGCACATCGGAAAAATGACCCCGTAGTCAATCTCTACCAATCCTTCGCTCCGAGCCTCAATAGGTTCAGAGCACACCTCACCCTCTGATCAGCAGGGCATAATTCGTGGAGAAACACCCCTCCACGTCTGATAACCATCTCATAGCAACAATCGGGTCCTAAACTCCATCGAATGTGGGAGGCTTCGTATAATAGAAGTCCCGATACTGAAAGCCCGGACTAGCTCCTCCCCTTGCCACTGCTACAGCCGCTGTAGTCGCCGCGACAACCGTCTCTGCGAGAGCCGCATATCGCTCATCAAAATACTCAATCATGGCGGTCTTGATCGACCCAAACAATTCCGACAACTCAGCCCGGAACAATGCAGCAACCCCATCGCGCAGGATCTTGCGAATCCTCGCATCCAACTCGCTTGTGCTCGTCTGATTGATAACCTCCGACAGCACCGATCCACCCGGAACTCGCTCTCCAGCTCCCGATCCTGATCCGGATCCACTATCATCATGCCTCAAAATCTCCATACTGAAGACACCCTACCAATCTCAGACACTTCCCACAATCCTGGGATCCAACTCTCTCAACCCTACCCTAGAGACCATGGTTTCCCTGATACGCGTATGGGTCCTGTGCTTTCAGTAGTACGGGCCCATACTACCTTCCACACCTACCCATATTTGTATGAAGTACTACCACAATACCCTAGGGAACATGCATAACAACTATCAACCCTCACCACTAGAGGAACACTGAGAACATCCCATAAGGGACCCTAGGCTACAGGCATCACAAATCAGGCAACATTATCATGAATTCCTGAAGATCCCTAGCCTAACTCTAGCATGCTGTGCTATCAAGCTCAAATAAACAAATATCATGTATGGTATCTTGGGGTTACCTACTGGCTCCGGCTGATCGTACCTCCGCGTCCTCCTTTTACTAAATGTGAAAACCATTTTAAATTTCTCTTTTTAAAATCCTCCTCGATTTGAGACTGGAGTCACACGAATATTTCCCCCAATTCACTCAAACCAAGGCTCTAATACCAACTTGTAACATCCAAAATTTCAAAACAATTAAAACTTTTCAAAATCACCCATTTTATTAACGTTGTTACAAAAAGCTTTTCAATACATTATTAAACAGAGCAATTTCCTAGGTTCATATCATAAAACACCAACGCGAGGAACGGTACGATCACGCCTTTGCCTTGCCACAGACTCTTGAGAACCTGAAACATAAAACCACAACTGTAAGCCCGAAAGCTTAGTGAGATACCCCCAGAATACCAACCACATATACGCCTTTCCAGGCCCTGACCTTCCGGTCCATGTGTCTCAGGGGACTTCCATCCCTGCTGGGTAAACCTTCCGGTCCTACCCACGCCGACCTTCCGGTCCATCACACAATATAATCGCCTTCCGGCCCATAACATATTACCTTTCGGCCCATAACATATTGCCTTCCGGCCCATAACATATATTGCCTTCCGGCCCATAAGCATAAAATGCATATACAACATAACGAATAATCATATAGCAGTTCATAGACAACAATCGATCAACAGATTACATATCATAGCATTACTCTAACAAGATACCGGTCTAGCCGGTCACTATCATAACATTACCCTATGAATCAGTCAACATACTAAATGCATACATACGCCTTTCCAGGCCATGACCTTCCGGTCCACATAGCAAAGCCTTCCGGCCCATAACATGTAATGCCTTCCGGCCTATATCATAACAATGACAACTACCCGGATTTCCATCCGATAAAAAGGGTCGGCCTTGGTGCCATAAACCCTAGCGATATAGTGAGGATAACTCACCTCGAAACTGCCGACTGAACAGATAGCTCATGCTGCTCCGATCACTGATACGATCTCCACCTCTGGATAGTCACCAATGCACTGAACTCAAACAATAAACAACAATTACCAAAATACCCCTGGAACCACTGGTCAATCCTTGGTCAAAGACAAGGTCAAAGTCAACCCCTGACTGACCCTACTCGCCGAGTCAACCCTATGACTCGCCGAGTCCCCATACTCAGAACTTCACTTAACCCGCGACCTAACTCGCCGAGTCACCCTAAGACTCGCCGAGTTCAACGACTCTGAGTCCATTCGCCCTTGACTCACCGATTCCTTAAGATTCCCTTTCTACACGTCGAGTATCCCCTTTTTACTCGACGAGTTCCTCCTGGAAGAATCGCGGGGCCACCCCGACTCAACTCGCCGAGTCTGAAGAACAACTCGACGAGTCCCAGTAAATCTTCAAGCTCCTCGCCGAGTCTGTTCATCGGACTCGGCGAGTCCATGCCATGCAACCGCTCAAACTGCTTTCTAATGGCAGAACTGCTCCGACCATTCATAGGCCTGGCCTTCCTAGACTGGTCCATCACGTAAGGTCCTCATTTTGGTGCTCATGGTACACCCCAAGACTTATAATTTACATATTGACCTAAGGCATAAGGATTCCAATCCAAAACCTTCATCAATTTCCGAAATGCACAGGCATGGGACATTCTGGACCTCCAAAGGTCCTAATACAGGGTTACAATCGTTTGGGGGACTAGGGTAACATTCAATCTAGCCACAAAAGGGTTCCATAAACCCTAAATCCATATACACATCAACATACCAGAGTATAACTCGAATTCTTACCTGAATAATGTGCTCTCTGTGTCCCCAATCCTCAGAACGTGACTTCCTTTGTTACTCCCTTAATCAAGCCTTCTCTTCCTTGCACAATAACTCTTCTAAAATCAACAATGGCCTTCAACCTTGTTCCAGACGCTCATAATCAATTTAGGGTTTCTCTCAGAAGGCTAGAGTGAACAATGACGGCCATAAAGTCCCTCATATACGTCCCAAACCTGAACGGTTAGGGTTTCGCTAAACAGCGTGGACTCGCCGAGTCCATATCCGGACTCGTCGAGTCCAGTCGCGAACCCGCGACCAGATCTGCGACCCTACTCGGCGAGTCTGAGCTCCAACTCGCCGAGTCCCCTCTTAAAACACCCCAAAATCATAATTATATCAATATCTGGAATTCCGGGCTGTTACAACTCTCCCCCACTAGGACTAGACTTCGCCCTCGAAGTCTCACTCTGAACATAGCTCCGGATGCTGCTCCCACATCTCACGTTCCAGCTCACATGTCATTTCCGATCCCCTCCGGTGCTGCCACCGAACTAACACCAGAGGTATCTCCTTATACCTCAGAACCTCGATCTTCCGATTTCTGATGACCACTGGTGTCTTGGCATAATTCAGGCTCGCATCCACCTGAATGTCTTCTAATGGGACCACTGCCGACTCATCGGCTATATACTTTCTCAATTGCGACACATGAAAAATGTCGTGGATTTGTCTAAAATCCGTGGGCAACTCCAAACGGTAGACCATCCGGCCTACCCCCGCAATAACATGAAAAGGCCCAATATACTGGGGCCCCAACTTGCCCCTCTTCTTGAATCAAATCACTCCTCTCCAAGGAGAGGCCTTCAGGAGTACGAAGTCGCCGACCTGAAACTCAAGCTCGGACCAGCATCTGTCTGTATAACTTTTCCTGTCGGCTCTGGGCGGTCAATAACCTCTGCCTCATATGCTGAATCTGCTCTGTCGACTGAAGCCCGCTCTCTTTACTGTCCATCGCTCTCTGTAACCGAGAATTACCCAAGATGCAACTCTGCTCTAAATCTCAACAATCACTTGACCCATAAGGGTTAGGAAACCATGAACCACCGGATCCCCGATCCAAAGCCCACTTTGTCCATTCCGGACCGACTGAGGGACCCATTCTCACTCTCGGAGCAACTCTCACGAGTTCTCCTCTTGCAATCACATACACCTGCTGAACTAGCCCCCAACACCCGCAGGTTGGGAGACCCGATACACTGCTGATATCCTTGAACATCTCCCAGGATGAACCACTAATATCCACCCTATACCCTGATCGGAATCACACCAAGAATTCAAGATTCTCTCTCCCCCTGCATCCCTTCTGCCTCGACAGACATCCCAAACCGGATGGTTTCCTACTTCGCTGCCGCGAACACGATGCTCAAAGCCATACTCGAAATACTCTAACCATAACTTGTGCTCCGCAGCTTTCACTTTCGTGAACTTGCACTCCCCTTCGGAGTTACACACCTTTCTCTTTTCCTTTTTCCAAGGAACCCTCTTGGCCATAATACCACTCCAACCAGTGTCACAGTGCTCGCCCCAAGCGACACCACCCTTTTTGCGCAACCGCTATTCACATACTCTGGCTCTCATTGCAGGGGCTCTCAATCTCATGCACTCTCTCCACTCATCAAAATCACTGCCTCAGCTAAACAAGATCACTAACCCGGGGCCAGACCTTCCAATGCAATCACACTGCAACATACACAATCCGCAATCTCAAACTGATCCAGCCATACCAACAGAGTCTCCAGCATGACTGGACCGACTCTCATAACACATACTAGCCACTCGAGGCTATATCTCTGTGGGTCCGTACACCCAAACTCTGCGAACCCTCAGGTTCTAACTCTGGGAACCTTCCGGTTCCAACTCTAGAAACATGCACAACATAAATCCCGTGAGATTAATGCAGTACAGCCCATCACGTACATCAAGCATACAAATACTCTGATCGCATAACCCTGGTTACTTACTCAAACTTGATCCCGGCCTGCTCTCAGGCCTCCACAATCAAATGCCCTAGGTCTGTATCCCGCCCCGCATACCCGACACTCGCTCTCGTCGGCCTATACTCTAAGCTGACAAACACTGCTGAAGCCCAACAGCTAAGCACCCTCACATACTCATCGATCTCCTGGAGAATTCTCCAATTCTCCCCCACTTAAAGCACTGACTAACAGCCACCAATCGCCATTAACGACTTTTCAGAACAATCCTGCCCAAAGAGAACATTTACACACTGACTGCTTCCTACAAGCATAAGCAACCCTCAGCAAAACACATCTCTTCCCTGATCAATCCGCTCAAAAGAATCCGGTCTTTCAATTATACACTCCACAACTGCAGAGGCTACCCGACATTCAACCCAGTGCCGCATCTCTACTATCAACCCTCACGAACGATAACCCACGGAATTCCCAAACAATAACCCATAACCAAACCCACAACCTGCAAAAGGATGAATATCGCATCGAAAACCGTACAAGGCTACCGGCACCAAAACACCAAACTATAACCATGCCAAACCCGCGAAACAACGAATACCACATCGAAATCCACACCAGATACCAGCACAAACAATACGCCACAATCAACGCAAGATAATCAAGACATCAAGAAAGCATTATATACCCGCAGCTGCCTCCGGCACCGCTCCGTCTCCCTCTGCCGCAAGCTGATAAGCACGACTCTGAGCCCTTAAGGCTCCGCTCCATCCTGTCCTCCTCCTGAACTCCTCAAGGTGGCCGGTGCTAGAGCCTGCACCAGTCCTGCAGAAAGCTGTGGACAGTTGACCCTCAAATGTCCAACCTGCCGACAATGATGACAAATCCTCAAATCCCGAATCGGCACTGACTGCCGACAATCCCGCGCATAGTGCCCCTCTTTTCCGCACTTGCGGCATGCACCACCGGACCAGCAACTCCGGTGTGACCCCTCCCATACTTCCCACAAGTGTGGCCGCTCTGATCCCCCATTCTAACATCAACGGTACTGGACCGTTTCGGCGCTGGCTGCGACTGCATCGGAGCCTGCCTCAGCTCACGCAACTGCAACTCAACCTCTAACTCACGCCGCATGGTGGCCTCCTGCAACACCAACAAGGTCTCACACCTCTACGCAGACACGAACTGTCTGATATCCCCCTTGAGCATACTCAGATATCGGGACATCTGAACCTGCTCCAAATCGAACTCAGGGCAAAACATCGCCCTCTCAATAAACATCCTGGTGATCTCAGTCACCGACTCCAAATCCTGCTTCAGCTCAAGGAATTCCCGAGCCAATCTCTCCTTTTCATCCCGCTTAACATAGCGAGTACTGAACATCTCTCTGAATTGATCGCATGAAACCGCAGCTCTTTGCACATCGGAAAAATGACCCCGTAGTCAATCTCTACCAATCCTTCGCTCCGAGCCTCAATAGGTTCAGAGCACACCTCACCCTCTGATCAGCAGGGCATAATTCGTGGAGAAACACCCCTCCACGTCTGATAACCATCTCATAGCAACAATCGGGTCCTAAACTCCATCGAATGTGGGAGGCTTCGTATAATAGAAGTCCCGATACTGAAAGCCCGGACTAGCTCCTCCCCTTGCCACTGCTACAGCCGCTGTAGTCGCCGCGACAACCGTCTCTGCGAGAGCCGCATATCGCTCATCAAAATACTCAATCATGGCGGTCTTGATCGACCCAAACAATTCCGGCAACTCAGCCCGGAACAATGCAGCAACCCCATCGCGCAGGATCTTGCGAATCCTCGCATCCAACTCGCTTGTGCTCGTCTGATTGATAACCTCCGACAGCACCGATCCACCCGGAACTCGCTCTCCAGCTCCCGATCCTGATCCGGATCCACTATCATCATGCCTCAAAATCTCCATACTGAAGACACCCTACCAATCTCAGACACTTCCCACAATCCTGGGATCCAACTCTCTCAACCCTACCCTAGAGACCATGGTTTCCCTGATACGCGTATGGGTCCTGTGCTTTCAGTAGTACGGGCCCATACTACCTTCCACACCTACCCATATTTGTATGAAGTACTACCACAATACCCTAGGGAACATGCATAACAACTATCAACCCTCACCACTAGAGGAACACTGAGAACATCCCATAAGGGACCCTAGGCTACAGGCATCACAAATCAGGCAACATTATCATGAATTCCTGAAGATCCCTAGCCTAACTCTAGCATGCTGTGCTATCAAGCTCAAATAAACAAATATCATGTATGGTATCTTGGGGTTACTTACTGGCTCCGGCTGATCGTACCTCCGCGTCCTCCTTTTACTAAATGTGAAAACCATTTTAAATTTCTCTTTTTAAAATCCTCCTCGATTTGAGACTGGAGTCACACGAATGTTTCCCCCAATTCACTCAAACCAAGGCTCTAATACCAACTTGTAACATCCAAAATTTCAAAACAATTAAAACTTTTCAAAATCACCCATTTTATTAACGTTGTTACAAAAAGGTTTTCAATACATTATTAAACAGAGCAATTTCCCAGGTTCATATCATAAAACACCAACGCGAGGAACGGTACGATCACGCCTTTGCCTTGCCACAGACTCTTGAGAACCTGAAACATAAAACCACAACTGTAAGCCCGAAAGCTTAGTGAGATACCCCCAGAATACCAACCACATATACGCCTTTCCAGGCCCTGACCTTCCGGTCCATGTGTCTCAGGGGACTTCCATCCCTGCTGGGTAAACCTTCCGGTCCTACCCACGCCGACCTTCCGGTCCATCACACAATATAATCGCCTTCCGGCCCATAACATATTGCCTTTCGGCCCATAACATATTGCCTTCCGGCCCATAACATATATTGCCTTCCGGCCCATAAGCATAAAATGCATATACAACATAACAAATAATCATATAGTAGTTCATAGACAACAATCGATCAACAGATTACATATCATAGCATTACTCTAACAAGATACCGGTCTAGCCGGTCACTATCATAACATTACCCTATGAATCAGTCAACATACTAAATGCATACATATGCCTTTCCAGGCCATGACCTTCCGGTCCACATAGCAAAGCCTTCCGGCCCATAACATGTAATGCCTTCCGGCCTATATCATAACAATGACAACTACCCGGATTTCCATCCGATAAAAAGGGTCGGCCTTGGTGCCATAAACCCTAGCGATATAGTGAGGATAACTCACCTCGAAACTGCCGACTGAACAGATAGCTCATGCTGCTCCGATCACTGATACGATCTCCACCTCTGGATAGTCACCAATGCACTGAACTCAAACAATAAACAACAATTACCAAAATACCCCTGGAACCACTGGTCAATCCTTGGTCAAAGACAAGGTCAAAGTCAACCCCTGACTGACCCTACTCGCCGAGTCAACCCTATGACTCGCCGAGTCCCCATACTCAGAACTTCACTTAACCCGCGACCTAACTCGCCGAGTCACCCCAAGACTCGCCGAGTTCAACGACTCTGAGTCCACTCGCCCTTGACTCACCGATTCCTTAAGATTCCCTTTCTACACGTCGAGTATCCCCTTTTTACTCGACAAGTTCCTCCTGGAAGAATCGCGGGGCCACCCCGACTCAACTCGCCGAGTCTGAAGAACAACTCGACGAGTCCCAGTAAATCTTCAAGCTCCTCGCCGAGTCTGTTCATCGGACTCGGCAAGTCCATGCCATGCAACCGCTCAAACTGCTTTCTAATGGCAGAACTGCTCCGACCATTCATAGGCCTGGCCTTCCTAGACTGGTCCATCACGTAAGGTCCTCATTTTGGTGCTCATGGTACACCCCAAGACTTATAATTTACATATTGACCTAAGGCATAAGGATTCCAATCCAAAACCTTCATCAATTTCCAAAATGCACAGGCATGGGACATTCTGGACCTCCAAAGGTCCTAATACAGGGTTACAATCGTTTGGGGGACTAGGGTAACATTCAATCTAGCCACAAAAGGGTTCCATAAACCCTAAATCCATATACACATCAACATAGCAGAGTATAACTCAAATTCTTACCTGAATAATGTGCTCTCTGTGTCCCCAATCCTCAGAACGTGACTTCCTATGTTGCTCCCTTAATCAAGCCTTCTCTTCCTTGCACAATAATTCTTCTAAAATCAACAATGGCCTTCAACCTTGTTCCAGACGCTCACAATCAATTTAGGGTTTCTCTCAGAAGGCTAGAGTGAACAATGACGGCCATAAAGTCCCTCATATACGTCCCAAACCTGAACGGTTAGGGTTTCGCTAAACAGCGTGGACTCGCCGAGTCCATATCCGGACTCGTCGAGTCCAGTCGCGAACCCGCGACCAGATCTGCGACCCTACTTGGCGAGTCTGAGCTCCAACTCGCCGAGTCCCCTCTTAAAACACCCCAAAATCATAATTATATCAATATCTGAAATTCCGGGCTGTTACACATCTTGGAGATCAAAAAATAAAAAAAATAAATCTAAAACACAAAGTAAAAGAAAAAATCCGAAAATTCTTTTTTTAGTTATTATTTGAGTCATTTTATTTACCAAAAAAAAATACAAAATAAAAAGATTAAAAAAATAAAAAAATTACCGTTTTCTTAAATATACGTGCAATATTTAATAGAATATTGCATTGTAAATATTCAAATGTAATTTTTAGATTTTTAGAATATTCTTGTATTCTACTCGAGTTGTTAAACATGTTAAAAATATTATAATATACAACTAAAATTGTTAGAATTTGTAAAATATTTTCATATTTTATTAGAATTGTTTAAATATTTTTAGTCTAATATTCTAGTATAATATGTGAATATTCTAATAATTTTGTTATAATTTTTATACTAGAATATTTTATTAGAACTTTTCATAGATATTTTAAAAAAACTATATTTTTTTATTTCAATTTTTTGGAAAATATAAATGATGAAAGTAATATTTAAAAAACAATTTCGAAAATTTTCAATTATTTTGCATTTAATTATTTTTTTATATTCAAAATGAGTGGTCTCAAATGAATATATATGTGTGTGTGTGTATATATATATATATATATATATATATATATATATATATATATATATATATATATATATATATATAAAAGTTCAATTGAGAAAATAAAAAATGTTGAAAATGGGAGAATCGTTATCAGCCTCTCATTTATTTTTGCCGCAAAAGCCTCCACCGTACCAACGAAAATAAAAAAGGATTAGACATGTGTTTCCAACAAAACATGATTTCTTAAAGTATGTTAATCATTACCTTAATATATACAAAAACATAAGTTTTTTTTTCGTTTTTTAATTTTTAAGGAGCTATTTTTTATTGAAAAATGATTTTAAATAGATCAAAATTCATATTTTTTTTTCTGGATAAATAGACATCCATATTCATATAGTTTTAAATAATTTTTTTTTATAGTTTCAGCTATCGTTATTCAAAAATGAATAAAAATGCATTAGATATTTACTACTATACATTCGTTATTCAATTATGATTAAAAAATATGATTAATTTTTTTTACATTCATATATGAATACAGAATATATTAAACTTTTTACAGTTTACATCAACTATCGTCACATGTTATATTCACATATCAATAAAACGTGTATTAGTTTTCCTCGAAAGTTATATTCATATACGAAGAACATATTTATCATAATTTTGTTACAGTTCATTTGTTATTAATATATAAATAAGTAGTTCCAAATTTGATAATTGTTTTATTCATATATGAATATGAACGATACTTAAACTGTAAAAAAATTAAATGTAAATTTTATTCATAAATGAGTAACGAATGTATTGTAATAAAGATCTGATGTCTTTTTATTCATTTATGAATAACCAGAGCTGAAACTCTAATTTTTTTATATTTTATCTTAAAACTATATTAATATGGATGTCTATTTATAGAGAATAGAAAATTATAAATTTTGATATATTTAAAATCACTTTCCGATAAAAATAGCTTTCTAAAAATTAAAAAAAAAACAAAAAGAGTACGTTTTTATGTATATGAAGGTAAATGTTAGTATGGTTTAAGAAAACATGTTTGGTTGGAAAACACATGTATATCTATTATTCATTTCAGTCGGTATATCTATTATTCATTTCCTTCGTTACACTTAAATGTTTTGTAACAAAATAAATGTATAGTTGAGAGTGATTCCCTATTCTCAACTTTTTTTTTCAATTGAACCCTACTGTATATAGAAAAAAAAATGCTTTATAGTTCATAGTGTTTTTATTTTTTCATTTAATTTACCATTATATGTAGGCTCAATACCAAATTAGAACTTAAAAACGTTGAGATTGTAAATATTTTTTCCTTACTTAAAAAAAACAAAACAACACTAAACATAAATATTATGTACATCTAAGAGAATTGCAGGAACAAAAAAGGTATTTTCTTTGTTTTTATTTTTTAAATTTTAATTTTTTATTTTTATTTTTAATATACATGTGTGAAATTTTTTATGTAGGTTCACACACACAAATATATATATATATATATATATATATATATATATATATATATATATATATATATATATATATATATATATATATATATATATATATATATAGGTATATCGATTTCTTACCAAAATAAAATATATATTATTTTTTATGAGATGTAAATTGGGATTCGAAAGAAACATTATCGGTCTTTAGTTTAAAAGGGTCAAGTTATAAAGAAGGGAAAATGACTTAGGAAGGTAACTACCTCTTATCCGTATTCACATATTGACAACTTCTTCTTTTTTGTACATAATAAAGCAACTAACTTGTTTTAACTGTTTAAATTACACCAATATTACCAGCTAATACTTGTTTTAACCGGTAACTCAAACGGAAAATGACTTAGGAGGATAACTACCTCTTATCCGTGTTCACATATTGGCAACTTCTTATTTTTTGTACATAAGAAAGCAACTAACTTGTTTTAACTGTGTAACATCCCAAAAATCATGACCAAAAATTTCGTTTTTAATTTAATACTAAAACCAAAATTGTCAAACCATTAATTTAATACTATGGCATCGGACCCCGCCTGGCATTGAGCCCCGCTCGGTATACAAATCTGTCTCTCTTAGGCCCCGCCTGTCTCCGGACCCCGCCCGCTAAACACATACAATCATATAACATGCTAACACATAAACAAAAATACTCTACTATATCCCTCTCCAAATGTTGGGTCAAAATATGGTTTATACTTTGCTTTTCTGGGCAATTATATTTTTATGTAATATTTTATGAGCTTTCAGTCTAGTTTACGGTTAGGTGGGGTCTACGGTTGAGTTTACGGCCGTAAACCCATTTATGGCCCGTGTCCACCAAGCCCATGTCCCCCTTGTATAAATATAGGTGTTAGGGTGTGAGGAATGGATTGATGAACAGAAGAGAGTTTACGGCCAATAGAGAAGAAGAGAGGAACTTTAGTGTGTGTTAGTATGTGTGAATCTTGTGTAAGGAACTTAATTCATATCATCAATACATTCAAGATTCAACATATTCTTCTTCTTCTTCTTCTCTTCTACTTTATCTGACATCATCCGTTTGATTGGGATTCTGCACCATCAAACGGATATGATTGATACATAGACAAATTAGGGACTTACAATTGGTATCAAAGCTTGGTTGTATCAGTCAATTTTGTCAGATTTGGAGCATTATTTAAGAGGTGTAAAGAGTAAAATCCCAGTTAGTGAAAACCTTATATAACTTTGTGGAGAGAGAAATCCGGAGTAATGATTCCACCAATTTGGGAAACGTAGCCTAAAAAGGCGTGATTTGACAACTAGCAACCCCGATAAAGTAGCAGATGACGCAAGAGTGGGTAACGGTTCAGAAGCACGCGCCTTTCCATACATATCTTGTTTTCAAATCCCCAATCGTTTAGACTTCCTGCTGACTCACCCTTTGAACCTTTAATGGAATCTTTATCACCATAAGTACCAAAGGTGTTATACTGACACAACCCTTCATTTGAAAATAACTGCATTATATCGTTAGGAACTGAAGTTGTATATTTATGAATAGCTTGTGAATAACCAACCAAGATTTTTTGGAAAATCCAAGATTTTCATGCAAGATAGTGTCAAAGATAAAGAAATAAATCAAACTATTTGTGGGATTTTGTGATGTTATTTAAGACATAAAGCAGTGGATCCCGGGCATGAATCTCTTCCTTCAAAGTCAAGAGAGACGTCAAAGTGCTTGTGTGGATACCCGTTGAATTACGATCAAGTACTTGTTGAGAAGTATTGAGAGGCATCTTTTATATATAAGGCTATTAAGGGTGGCTTTCGCTTCAATTCTAGATTTTGATACTTGACATAAGACCAAAATATAACAAAGTACTTGTGAGACCGGTGTGGTCTGTTAAACAAGTAGGTGAGTGACATATTCAGTGACTTGTTGATATTTAGTAATTGGAAATCTAAAAAAAAATTGGATCCGTTGGGAAGTAAAATATTGGTGAAAGACATTTTCATAAGGATCTCTTAGAAAATAAAAGGAGATTTCAGGATACATCCACAAAAGTGGTTTCGTCAAGTCAAGGTGAAAGCTAGAACATTTATTTGTTCACCGTCAATGCATTATAGGTATTTAATTTTGGGTTTCACTCAGCACGTAGTGACACGAAACAAAAATCATAAACCAAGAAGTTGTGTAACCATAAACCTCAGTGGTAGTGTTGAAAGTCTCAAGGGTTACAATTATGAAATGAAGGATTAATGGAGAAGAACATTAAGTGAGTTAAAGAATGAATGTACCTCTACAATAAAGTAGGACCAAGCAGAAAAACTCTCAACTCATGTTAGAGTAGAGTTAGGCAGCTCATGATGAGAGTGAATTTGTCAGTCTAATTGGGAAGACATGATTGGTGTAAATCAAGTCATTAAAGCTTCACTCAAAATCTTTAGAGGCTTGGGTCAACATACAACAGTATGCTTCTAGGGACACTAAGCTAATATCAAGATAAAGAATTATACCTGTTCCTGCTCCATTATTAAGAAGGTTCCTTAAACATTAATAAGATAATACTGAATAAAATATTTTTGAGTTATTGTTATGCATTTTCTGAAAAGAGAGAAAAACATAAATGAAAAATATTTTTGCAATTTATGAAAAAAAGGAAAAACATAAAATAAATTATAATAAAAGAGTGTATATATACTATACTACTGAAACCGTCACTTGAAAATAGAGAAGTGAACCGAGTCCAATATGACTAAACCCGAAATGGACCGAGCGTTCGCTCGATTTCACTTCCAACTTTTATTGAGGCGAAAGTGAATTTAGTACAGATTCAGCTTCCATCATTCCTAAGCCTTGTAGGATTTTATTAAATCTGGTTTCAGGCAAGGCTTTAGAAAAGATGTCTGCCAATTGATCAGTGGTCCTAACAAAATGAATTTCCACATTACCGTCTTCGACATGATATTTGATGAAATGATACCTCAGTGCTATGTGTTTCGTCTTTTAGTGTTGAACTAGGTTATGACAAATCCTAATTGTGCTCTCTGCTTCACAATATAGTGGGATTTTCTACATGTTCAGGCCATAGTCTCGAAGCTGACTTTGTATCCATATGACTTTAGAGGTGTACGAAGTTGCAGCTATATATTCTGCTTCGGCAGTTGAGAGTGAGACACAGGTTTGTTTCTTTGACTGCCAGCTAACCAGTTTGCCATCCAAAAATTGGCATCCTCCTATGGTACTCTTTCGGTCTAGTCCACATCCTCCAAGATCAGCATCTGAGAATGCTTGGACAAAGAACCCTGACTTGGATGGGTACCATAGACCGAGCGAAGAAGTTCACTTCAGGTATCGGAAGATATTCTTCACAGCTAGCAGGTGAGGTTCGCATGGATTAGCTTGAAACCTAGCACAATAGCAAACAGAAAACATTATGACGGGTCGACTTGCTGTTAGATACATTAGTGACCCTATCATTTGACGATAGAGGGTCATGTCAACACTCAGTTTGTCCAGAGAAGGTGTTAACTTTGTGCCTAACGCCATAGGAACCTTGACTTTTGAATCTCCCAACATTCCAAACTTGGCCAGCAAGGTCTTCGTGTAAGCCTCTTGATTAATAAAAATACCTTCAGGACCCTCTCTAATATTCAAGCCAAGGAAAAAGTTAATCGGCCCCATTGAGCTCATTTCAAATTTAGTCTCCACCAAACTTCCTAAATTCAACTATTAAGCTAGGATTTGTGGAGCCGAAGATGAGGTCATCGACGTAAATTTGAACTATCATAAGGTGGTCACCTTCTTTCTTTCGAAAGACGGTTGGGTTAACCGAACCTTGTTTAAAATTGGACATTTTAAGAAATCTAGTCAGAGTTTCATACCATGCCCTTGGTGCTTGCTTGAGACCATAGACTGCCTTGTCCAGAACATAGCAGTGACCTAGATACTTCTCGTTCACGAAACCTGATAGTTGCTCTACATACACCGTCTCTTCTGTATCTCCATTTAAGAAGGCACACTTCACATCCATTTGGTATACTTCAAAGTTCTTGTGTGCAACATAGGCAAGAAAAATACGAACTAACTCCAGCCTAGCTACGGGAGATAAGGTCTCTTCATAATCAATCCTTTGAAGTTGGAATCAGTCTCCAGACTTTGTTTCGCTCGAACTCATTAAGTTCGTCCTGCATAGCCTGTACCCAATCAGAATGATCGAGTGCAGTGTTGATTGTCTTAGGTTCAATCTTGGAGACAAACAAATTAAAGATACAAAATTCCACTTTAGAGAATAGTGAGGTTTGTTTTGCTTTCAGTTGAGAGCGTGTGAGAACGTTTTCTGATGGTTTACCAATGATTTGTGTTTGAGGATGATCTTTGGTCCAATTGGTGAGTGGTGGGTAATTAGGATCACAAAAGGGATCCAGATTAGCATCCACTTCTTCTTTGAGTTCTGATTGAATATCATCATCGTTTGAATTTGCATTATCCCCCTCGAATGATGATACTTCTTCCAGTTCAGGCTCATAATACTTTCCCTCGACTTGGCTTTCGGTTGGTGTTGATGACGAAGGACTCTCCCCCTGGAATGATGAATCTTGATTATTTGGAGGAAACAAACCTTCCCCCTGAACATAAGAACTATCTCTGGGAGGTTCGCTTGAATTAGACTGTTTGGTTGCTTGTGGTTGTTCATCTGCCATTTTCTATGCAGCGTCATCGATTATCTTCTTTAGGTGTTCTACCTTGTTATCTGCAGCTTCAGAGTTGGAGCGAATGGCTTTTTCTGGTTCATCAAATAACAGCATGTAATGCTCAAAGAGATTTGAAATAGGTATCATAAATTGACTAGAAATGGGAAATATTTCCTCCATAGAGCCTTCGGCCGTCTTCAGTTTCTTGACATAGTTGTCATCGAAGGTAACATAATAGGTCTCCTCTATTTTCTTTGAACGCTTGTTAAGAACTCTATATGCTTTGGAGGTCATGGAATTACCCAGAAAGATTCCTTCGTCTATATTGGCATCAAACTTGTTTCGGTGCTCCTGTGAATTGAAGATAAAGCATCTTGAACCGAACACGTGGAAAAACTTTACATTGGGCTTTCGGTTGTTCAAGATCTCATAGGGAGTGATTGAAAAACGTTTTTTGAGATAAGATCTGTTCTGTGTAAAACACGCAGCAGCAATGGCGTCGGCCCAGAAGTATAGAGGTAGAGAAGCGAAGCTCAGAATGGTTCGAGCTGGTTCACATAGAGATCAGTTTCGCTTTTCAACAATCCCATTCTGTTGTGGAGTATATGGAGCCGAGAAGTGGTGAGTTGTTCCTTTCTCTGCAAGAAAATCTTCAAATTCTTTGTTCTTAAACTCCAACCCGTTGTCGCTTCTAATGTTGCGAACTACCTTTCGTAGTTGAACTTCTATTTGTTCGATAAAGAGTTTAAGTTTGGGTGTGGCCTCTGATTTCTACTTTAAAAAGAACACCCAAGTAAACCGAGAGAAGTTGTCTACAATGCCAAGTATGTACTTGTTACCGCCAATGCTTTCGATAGAAGAAGGACCACATAAATCAATGTGCAGTAATTCGAGTGGTTCAATAACTTTTGTGTTGATTCGAGAGGGATGACCCTGCCGAATTTGCTTTCCCATTTCACATGCGGCACACATGTGTTCTTTATCGAACTTCAGAATAGGAAAACCTCGAACGTGATCCCCAAGCACCAGTTTGTTGATGTCTTTAAAATTGAGATGGTGGAGTCTTCGATGCCAAAGCCAACTTTCGTTTGAATGAGCCTTTGTTAGCAAGCAAACTGTTGGTTTTCCTCATATGGGATTGAGATTCAAAGGGTACATCTCTCCTTTTCACTTCAATTTCAGCATAATATTGTTCGTCTTCTTTTCAATAATTTCTGAGCCATCATCATTGAACGAAACCTTCAACCCGGTACCAACAACTAGTTGAGAAACACTGATGAGGTTCTGTTGTAGACCTTCAACATAAACCACTTTTCGTATTGAGAAATCACCATTGGTAATCATGCCATTGTCTTTGATTGTGCCAAAAGAATTATTGCCATACTTGATACATCCACCATTTTTAAGGGACCAAAATTGCCTCAGCTCCTCCTTTCTTCCTGTCACGTGACGAGAGCAGCCACTATCTATGTACCATTCATCATCAAACTGCTCGTCACCCATAACCTACAAAAATTAACTAGATTTAGGAACACAAAGTTTCTTGGGTCCTTGTGAGCCTTTTATATAACAGGGAATTGTAATAGAAACATCAACAAGAAAGGTTATTTTTATTAGTGTTGTTTTAACTTTTCTTTTTATGGTGAAAACTTTGATTTTATCAGATTTGAGTAATTTAGAATCAGTTTTGGATTTGACATTAGCAATCTTTCGGTTCTCCAATTTAGGTTCTGACACCTTCATCTTTTCAACTCCTTGAACGAGCTTTTCATTTCCCTTACGATCATTTTGTGAGTGAGAGTGAGATTTGTGAGCAATATTAAGCTTTCGATCAATGCCATTACTTGGTTGAGGATTGAAACTATTCTCCCTTCGGTTCCTCTCCATAGTTGATTTAGGAACGAAACTAATCCTTTCGGTTTCTCATATCTTGAGCTCCGAAACTTCTTTTCCTGTTAGCATCCATCTGATGACTGAAACTTCTTTATTGGTTGCTATTTCTTTGTGGACCGAAACTCTATTTTCGGTTATTTTGGTTTTGATGACCGGAACTCCTCTTTTGGTTGTCTTAACTCTGAGGACCAAAACTCTGTTTTCGGTTGTCTTGACTCTGAGGAATATGAGAAGCCTTTTCATAGCGAACGTAATTAGGATTTTGACATTGCCGAAACTATTTCCTTTTAGTGAGATTCTTCTTGTATCTCATATTTTGTTGATGCTTTCTCTCTAACACTTGATTTGGAGTTTTATGGATATTGGCCTTTCGTTTTAGTACTTGAGCATGACTTTCTCTCTTTAGAGAAGAGGTTTCGTTTGACAGCTTGACTGGTTCGTCAGAGTCATTTAGTACCACTTGTGCTTGGCACATCAAATCATGTAGGATCATTAAGTGGTTCTGATACGTACCTACCTTTCACTATGCACGATGTTTTCTGAGATAGACCTTCTGTTTCATTGGCATTATCTATCGGTGTTGACCAGAAAAATTTATCGCAGCCATCAACGATATCATTTTCTACTAATGCCGTTAGTTCGATTGTTTATTGCTGTGTAACTCATTGAACTGTGTAAACTTGATTTGGAGTTGTTTGAACCTTTTGATATACAATAGCTTTTGCCTTGAGAACTTTAGTCTTGTCTTTCAATGAGCGAGCGAACTCAACAGAGTTTTCAGAAATAAGATTTTTATTGGTTTCAGGTTCGCTTTTAACAAATTCAGAACAGTCCACCTCATCTTCTACAGATATCACACTCATATCATCATCCTCATTGAATTTAGAAGTGTTTTCAATATGAATTTTGTTTTCAGAATTCAACTTGGCATTCAAAGAGTCAAATTTCTGTACAGTTTCGGTTTTGATTTTAATTTGTCATTCTGATCGAACAAATTTTTGAGCATGTCCTTATGGTCTTTTGACTTTATGAAGGACTCTATTTTGTCAAGACCAATCTTGTAAGAAGGAGAGATGTCATTAGAAGAAATGACGTTTTCATAGTTATATGCATCAACATCAGCATCAATTTCATCCTTGAACTCAAGGAAGGGTAAAATCATACAATGTATCTTCTTTCCTATATCACAATTAAGATGTAATTGAGTAATGTTGGAATATAATCTTTTAGCAATCAAACAAAAAACATTCTGTTGTTTCAAAAGCTTTAAATTATCCCTTTGCAAATAAATTGTTTCATCCCTAGACCTAATCAACTCCTTCTCATTTTGCTCTATCCACATACGCCTCTCCTCACTCTTCGATGATACCTTGCTGATTTGATCAGTTAGGTTAGAGTTTGTGACGCGTGTTTGAGTTAAACTACCACTTAAACTAGAAAATTTAGATTTTAATTTAATTAGTTCTTTTTCATAGTTTGTGATGGGGATATTTAAAGAAACAAGAATAGATTGTACCTTCTTTATCAACTCATCGCATTCATTGATCTGCACATTGACAGGTTTCACTACAAAACACCTGTCTTCTCGCTGTTTCGATTCATCTCGTCCCCCATCAGTGGTATAACCTCTCATTTGTGACAACTCAGAAGTCACCATCATACACTTTCTAGAAATTTTTTCTTCTTTCATCAACGAAGCCCTGCCATGAGTGGGCTTCCTTACTTCTTCATCTTTGGAATCAGTCAACAAAACTTCAATACCGCCAAATTCATCGTCAACAATATTTCCCTGCACAATTAAAGCATTCATTGTATTATGAGATCGAACTTTCTTTTTCTTGATTTCCTCCAATCGACGTAAGGGGTTCGCTTCCTTCTCATTCTTTTCAGACTTCTTTCTCAACATGCAATCTTTGGCAAAGTGATTTTTGCCCCCACAATAGTGACAGTTAAATCCTGAGTCACCACCAAGTTTTGTTTCTTTCTTTGGTTCTTCAGACTGAGAAATGCTCTTCGGTTCCTCCTTCACCTTCTCAGCACTGTAGCTTCCCTGCCAATTTCGGTTCTTGTTAGCTGGGAATCTTCTTTTGATGAACTTCTTGGGATTGGAAACCATCAAGGCAAAATATTCATTTGTTAGATCATACTCAGAAAGATCTAAATCTTCTTCTTCTTCAGCAGCATTCTTTCCTTTGGAGATTAGAGCTAATGACCCCATGCTTGAAACCACGTTCGTTTCTTTAGACACTGTGCTCTCATGTGACTTTAATATTCCCGCTAGTTTTGCAAGAGAGTAAGCCTTAAATTGTTCGTGTTCCTTCACAATGGACACCACAGCCATCCATTCGGTTCTAAAGCCATTCATAAATGTGACCTTTTGTTTAATAACTTTCATTTCTATCCCATGCTTTATCATCTTACTAAGGAGATGATTAAAGCGATCGAAATCTTGAATGAGCTTCTCTTCAGCCTTCTGGTTAAAGTCACCAAATTCCAAGAGTAATAAAGTTTGGATGGAATGCTCAAGATCTACATCTATGGAATATAGTTCCTTTAATCTATCTCATATCTCCTTTGTTGTTGTGCATGAGCTCACCAATCGAATCATGTCTGATTATAAAGAAAACCTAGTCATCCTTAAGGCTTTGATGTTGCACTGAAACTTCTCTTTCTCATCTTGGGGTATGTCTTTCACATCATTAATGAGTTGATTGTACTCCATTTGAGTTTTGACAATTCTTGAAATGCTTGAATAAGCAAATGGACGAATTGTTATCGCCTCCCAGACCAAGTATCCATTGTCTTCTGAACCAATCACGTAGTCTTCAAAGTGATGTGTCCAGACCTCATAATCTTGAGTGTACAAAATAGGAATCCTTGTCATCGATCCAATGTTGTTGGAGATATTGATTGGGTTTGACTAAGAATCATCCATTGACATGGCAATTTTTGTTCAAAAACCAGCTTAAGATCAGACTTGTAAATAACATTAGGGTAAGACTGAATAACTAAAGAACATCGTCAAAAGTAAATGACGGCTCTAACAATATCAATCAATGTGGAACAACCCTAAGATCTTCTTCAACAGAAGAGATGTGTATGAATTACACAGTCTCCTGCTCTGATACGAATTGTTGAGTGGAAAAACTCTTAGATCGATTAGATCTTCAACAAGTTAAACAGTAAAAGAAAAACAAACACAATAAACACAATATTGAATCAAGTAATGTTGAATGATTCAAAGTAGTCACGCCTCAGCAGAGCTCGATAAAGAACTTCCATTGTAGAGGGGAGCTAGGGTTTGTAGTACAATAGTCAGAATAATAATTAAAGCGTTGTTTTCTAATGATGCATGCATGCACCTTAAATACTAAACCCTAATAAAACAATCACAGTTAGACAGGCCCAAACCGGATAACAAAACTAGCCTAAGAACCGAGCCCAATGACGCAACACAAATAGACCCAACACACATCACATTCATAAAAGGGACCTCTTGTCTTGAAAGTGTTGCACTCTCTCCATAGTGGCACATTTAGCTTAAATATTGGTGCATCTAGGCTATAAATGGACACTTGCTTGAGGAATAACACACCATGCCTCCCAATGGCATACCTTATTTTCTAAGTGGCATATCCAAGCATAGAATGTAACATATTTTCCATAGATGGTGCATCCATGCACTGGATTATGTCACACCCCAAAACCGAGAACGGCGGAAACATTCTAGGGCGGAGGACATCATGTAAAGTATCACAACACAGTATAACAGTAAATAAGCAAACAACATCATCCATTGCATTAAATATATAATTTTAATACAAGCGTGTTCCATACAGTTATAGAAACCTAAAAGTAAATCAAAATAATAAGATGAGTCTTGAATGCGCTCCATCTTCTGGAAAGCTGGCCTCGGTACCTGTCTACCGATGACCTGAGAATACAAGTTATTTTGAAGGAGTTTATCAGCATTAAGCTGGTGATTTCATAAGTATTTTAGTGTCGGTGTTTGTATCAAAACGTTTGAGCGTGGTTTAAAGTATGAGTTTGTAAAGAGTGGTGATAAAAGTATGTGAATGTTTGTAAGTGTTTGTAAAAGTGTGTAATTTTCCCAAGTGTAACTATCATTGACAAAATATAGTTTGTACATTAATGTTTAAGTGAAATGATCACTAAATATATGTAAAGGGTAAGTTAATGTAGTATTTTAGTGTTGTATTATAGGAACTACTGTTGTACTAACTACCTTAAACCGAATTTATATCAAGGTATTATGTGATAAATTGTCCCATACTATCAACTATGTAACACGACAATGTAGGTCGTAAAAAGGTATGATGTTTGGCACCCGCAGACCTGCAGGCCTGGCTGTAGCTAGCAGCAAGGTGTAGGATTGTCAATCCAGTATAGATCTATACGCAAACTCATGCTCTCCCTCCAAGAGATTTTGGCTACAACTCGGGCTATGACATTGAAGACATGCTCCGATACAGTGGATCACAATTATGTTAACGTATTCATGTATATGTAATGTATTGTTACTCATTCTAGTATCGTTGTATATGTTCTCTTTCTAGTATAGTTGTAAACGTTCTCTTTCTAGTATAGTTGTAAATTTTCTCTTTCTAGTATAGTTGTATATGTTCTCTTTCTAGTAAAGTTATATATGTTCTCTTCTAGTATAGTTGTATATGTTCTTCTTCTAGTATAGTTGTATATGTTCTCATAGTAATGTAATGTATATGTTCTCATAGTAATAAGTACTGACTCATGAACGAACTGACTCATTTAACATCTCATTGTTCTAGCAATAGTATAAGTATTATCCTGTGCTACCCCGATGGTAACTTACTAATGATGTAACTAGTCCGTATGAATATGGAAGAACTTTTAGGACTATATATGTACACATGATATATAATTCATATTGAAACAACCTTCAGACGGATACCCGATACCCCACCAGACCACATCTCAAGCGCGAAAAGGAAATAAGGCGGGCGACCTTCCTAAACTAGAGTGTTTGGAGTTCAAGGGTAAACTCCTTTGGGGTTTATGGTTTTAATGACCATTACCCAAGGATTTTACAACAGTAAACTCAAGGGTTTACGGTCGTAAACTCTACTCCTCGTGACCATATGTTGTTTTGTGGTTTTACAAGTCTTTTGAAGCATTTCTACTTGGGGGTTTGGCCTTTGGAAGGCACTAGGGCAACAAAAACACTCCTTGAAGGAGTTTACGGCCTCATGGTCATTTCCCTTTGGGTTTACTACCATAACCCTTATGGAAAAGGGTATTTCCATGTTTTCAAGTCCTTAACACAACAAGGTAATTGTCTAGGTTAGTTTTTAGGCCTAAGGAAGGAAAATGACCCAAATAAACACACTTTAGGGTGTTTACGGTTTTGGGAGCTCCCCAAACCGTAAACACTTAATAATGTTGGACTTTGGTGTTTTTCAAGGCTTAAACACATCAAGGGAAGGTTTAAACATATCAAGGAAGGCTTAAACATCAAACTAGGGCTTAGATAAAGGACTTAGGCACACTTTGTGCCTTTCTTTGTGTTTACAGCCCAAGAACATTATTGGACCATGAACACCTTATTTCTTGTGTTCTTGACATATTTTCTTGATGCTAATATGTAATACTAGCTTAATAAGACTCAAGGATGGATGTACTTACTATAAGGAAGCTTGATTTGAGCTAAAAGTCCAAGAACACTTAGTGTGTGTTCTTGGTGTTTTTGGAAATCTAATCAAAATACAAAAATGAATGGATGAATAGATGCACAAACACTAGATTAAGTGTTATATCAACTTGAAATGGATAGAACACTTACAAGTTTGAAGATCTTGAATTAATTCTAGGATGATACTTGAGAGGATATTTTGAGTTTACTCTTTTGGTAAATGGGGAGTAAACACAAGAATGACTAGTCTTAGGGAGTAAAATCATGCATATGCATGGGTTCACGGTTTTTGGGTGATTTTTCGACCCAAATATAAAAGTTTGGCCGCGAACTTCTAAGACATGAGGTGTTTGCGGTTTTTAAAATTCAAAACCCGAGACGACACTTTCTTTCACCCGTTCGTTTAATGAATAATATTAAAATAATCAAACGAACTTTAAATTTGTTAAAAATAAGAAATAATGACATTAACTTATAATAAGAAGTGGTTGGCTTTTAGGGTTTGACCGATTGAAAATTCCGGGTTATCACAGATTGCTCCATTCCACTCCAAGGTGCATCACACACCCTTTTAGTATATTCATTACTTTTTCACTTTCTTGGTTCCTTTATTAGATGATCCATTCCCTTCTCAAATGAGGTGTTCCTTTCTTAGATGATCCATTCCTTTGTCACATGTTCCATGATTCCCAAGGGCTCCATGGAAATAAGATTTTCTATGAAAATGCACCAAATTTTCAAGTCATGATTAATGCGTCCCATCATATGCAATTGTTCAAATTCATCAATCAAGTCTACATATCTATAGAAAAGATCATCCACCAATCTAGATAATAGGAAGTCCTTCTACCAATATCTGAACTCGATCATCAAATGATACGTAAAAAAAGTTGTCACTATGGAACATCCATGTCATCGATCGAACCCAAAACGATGAAATATGTTGTCTTGGATCATGGTTTCATTATTGCAATGCAAGAGGAGCTTGCGAAGTTTGAAAGAAACAAACCTTAGATACTTGTCCCAAATCCAAAGGGACATACCAGAGTTAGAACTCGTTGGGTATTTAGCAAAAATTAGATGATACAAGTGTGGTTATATGAATCAAAGCCCGACTAGTAGCCAAAGGATATAGTCAATTGTTAAGAATTGACTAGGACGAAAAATATAGTCAAGTTGCAAGTCTAGAGGCGATACATATCTTTTTCTCATATACAATACACAAGAATGTAAAAATAGGATGATCTTGGATCTACAAGGTGTGAATGTACTGATTGGAGATGAAGATCAAACACTTGTCAACTTATGTTCACTACCGAATTCATAAAAGAATTTCATTGATACCATGGTGTATAGTAGGAAAATGATCACTGTGAATGATATGAAGGATTATTTGATGTACAAGGAACCAAAAAAGAAAGGTTTCAGTTAAATAAAAAGTTTCCAGTTCCAGTTTGTTTATAGGAAGAGGAAGAACATTAGATAGAGGTAGAGGTAACAAAGGGAAGTCAAGTTTCGAATCTAAAGCCAACACCAGATGTTATAACTGCAAGGAAAATGGGGCACTTCAAAACAGATTTTCCATTGCTAAAGAAAGGGAATAATGGGATTCAATCGGGAAAATGCAATAATGTTCCTGTGGTTCAACAAAAATTTTGATGAAAGGGATGATGTAGAAGTTTTGATTGTATGCCCAACTAGTTCTGCTGATGCTTGGGTCGTGGACCATGGAGCACCCTATCATATTGCATAAAATTGTGACTAGTTCGAATCCTTCAAAGTTTTGAATGTCACAATACAAATGGGTGATGATTAGGTGAGCAGTATCAAGGGCAGTGACACAGTGCATACCAAGATGCATGATGGTATGATCAGGAAACTGGATTATTGTTTTTCTCGGAGCTTTGAAAGAATTTAATTTCTATTGGATCTTTCGCAAATGGTGGATTGAAGTATTATTAAGAGGGTTACTGTGTAAGTGTCTTCAGTATGCTCTTGTAGTCATGAAGAGAAAGATGAATCATCAAGGGATTTATATCATGGAAGGCTATACTGTTAGGGTAATGGTGACTGTATCCCAACCATTGGGTCAGTGTGATGATAAAAGAAATTTTTAGGAATCATAAGTTAAGACATATGAATAAGAATGAGTTGTTTGGTGGAGATGTAACTAGAAATGATAAGCCCAGTGAAGCTTGTGTTCAAGAGATACAACGCATGGTGAAGTCAACTTCTAGAAATACATACTCTTTGACCTTTTAATGAAAGAAAAGATTCCAGTTGTGAGATGCTTGATTGATCCCATATATTGGTCTCTCAAGCTTACATACTGTATTGCGATATTTAGGATCTGTAAAAACCCTCTGGTTGGGGCATATACACATGTTCTATGAGTTTTCTATTATGGAAAGTAGTTTTCCTATCCATTTTCCATATTTCATAATCATAGAAAGAAACTATGTCATTTAATATCCTAGTATATTTAATCTTGATTATAAGTTAGAAGTTATCCTCATAATTAATCCCTTGAGTTTGTGTATAATCCTTTGCTGCCAGTCTAGCCTTAACCATGTGTACATTCCTTTCCAAGTCGGTCTTTTTCTTGAACATCCATTTTCACTAAAACAATTGTAATTTCATGTGTAGGATCAACCAAATTTCAAATTGTTCTCATACATATAATGAATCTCACTCTCTATGTGCTGTTTCCATTTGGCCGCCTCTAGGCCTTCAATCACATCCTTATAGTTATATGGATCATCCATACTAACTAATAGCTCACTAGTAATAAGTACATCTCCTTCTACAATGAAAATGGAATCCATAGAGCTTAGTAGGCAGACAAACTCTATTAGATTTGTGAAGAGGAGGTATAGATACATTAGTTTCTTCAACAGTTGCATCCACCAATGGTTGAGTGATAGGGTTACCTATATGTTCTTCTTCGATTGGATCTTGAATCTATTTAATATTAATTAAACTCCCAACGCATTTTTTGTATATGAGCCTCCTATCAAGGAAGACCCCCCCTGACTTCTTGGGTCTCACAACTAACGAAGTCCTCACAACCCTAGTCTTTCATATGTACTAGTGAAATATGGTTCCCACCTTACATCTCAGAGGGTTTCTTAGCAACTTTCTTAATTGGTCTGAGGTTTAGGATATAGGTGGCTGTCTCTACGGCGTAACCCCATAAACCTATTAGAAGTGTATCTCGACTGATCATAGATCGAACAATATCCAATAGCATTTGATTTCTTCTCTCAAAAACATTGTTAAGTTGTGGCGTTCTAAGAGGAGATAATTATGAATATATTCCATAAATATTAAGATGATCGTAGAATACAAAGACTTATTTATTCTCTACGACTATCGCATCAGAACATCTTCATCTTCTTGCCGAGTTGATTCTCTACTTCGTTCTGGAACTCTTTGAACACTTCAAAAGCTTTCAGACTTTAGTATGATCAGATAAATATCACCATATCTAGTAAAATCATTAGTAAGTGTCATTAAGTATAATTCATCAAGCCTTGCGACAGTTCTGAATGATTTACAAAAACCAGTTTGGATAATGTCTGAAAAATCATCGCCTTTTTCCCCGTTACCTGTGAATGGTGCCATTGTCATCTTGCCATGCAAGAAAGATTCACACACATCATCTAACCGCAAGTCTAATGATTGATGGATCTTATCCAATTGGTTATTGGCAATGCGTTTCTTCTTTATATGACCAATTTAACAGTACCACAAACACGATTTATCAAATACCCTCTTAGAAGAATCAACATTCATATATATAATTACAAGCACTATCTTTAAAAATTTAATAAACGTTTTTATGAAAGAAACATTTTCATATATATAATCACCATTTTGATTATCAAAGGAAAATTGAAAACCATCCTTATATAATGCAAAAAAAAAGAGATAATGTTTCGTGTCATATTAGGCAAAAAGAAACAATTCAATAATCTAATTCAAACACCACTACTAAGCATGAGATTGTAATCCCTAATTATTTTAATAGTCACAATATGCTCATTTCCAGTGACCAACTTGAGCTCCTTATACTTTAGTTTCCTACTTTTATTTAGTCCCCACATATCAAAGCAAATGTGAGTACCACATACTATATCAAAGTCTCAAGAATTAGAATGCGATGTACTATGTAGTCCAATCTTAATTATGCTTGAGGTACCAGACTCCTTGAATTTTTTCTTCTTTAGATCCTTCAGGTATTTAGGGCAACTACGTTTCTAGTGTCCCTTTGACTAGTAGTAAAAACATATGGCCTTATTTGGATCACTGGTAGGAGCTATATCAGAATCGACGTTTCTCTTCAAAAGATGGTTGAACTGTCTAGCCTAGGTCTTTGTCTCACCCCCAAACCGAGATGGCAGAAGCATTCGAGGGCGGAGGACGTCATGTACAGTATCATAACAATGCACAATAGTAAAACTAGCAAAAACATCCATTGCATTAATATAATAGTCAATACATGTGTGTTCTTTGTATAGTTGTAAGACACCAAAAATGTAACATCAAAATAAAAAATGAGTCTTTAACATGCTCCATCTTCTCAAAACCTGATCCAGTGTACCTGTCTACTCGTTCCCTGAGAATACAAGTTATTTTGAAAGAGAGTATCAACATTTAAGTTGGTGAGTTCATATGTGTTTTAGTTTCAAATGTTTGTAGTTGTTTCATGCAAAGTATACTATTCATTTACAAGCACAGAATCCCGTATCTCACATTTTAGTTATCTTGTGCTTGTAAATGAATAGTATACTTTGCATGAATAGTAATAGTATGTATGTATTGACTCATGTATTGTTCCTCTGTTCTAGAAAATAGTATGTATTGATCCTCTAAACTATACATATTATAGTTTACTAGTATGTTTGTTTGAATTGTAATTGATTTGTAGAAAAGACTCAATTGCCCAATGTTTTCAACTGAGTTAGGTATGTACTTTAAAAATGGAGTTTAGTATTCATGTATATATTTATCAAGTATAACTATGATTTAGCTGACAGTCGGACTACTGATCCTACCCTAAGCCCACAACCAAACGAGGAACATGAGTCAAGGTATTTAGCAATAGTTCTAAGTCCCTTAAAGCATACTTATACATAAATCTATAAATGAATATGATTTTGATAGTAAACATCAATCTAAAATAGTTTAAAATAGTTTTTTTTAATGATTTTAACAACTTCTAAGCATAAGAAATCCTTTGTTTGTTTGTTTTCACATGTAAATGTTAGCACAATTCTATTGTGTTCTACTTGTATCCCCCCTCCCCCTTAAAAACGATGATAATGGTAAATTTTAGGGGTATGAACTCACCTTGTGTGTGTGCTTCATTTGGATGTTCGATATAGGATGATTGTTCGACAAGCTAGATCCCAAGACAAAACAAGTCCTAAAATGCATTTCACGCGATATATAGGCATGAAATTAGTGAATATAACTTCAAAGGTGTTAAGGAAACAAACTAAGATGTAAGAATTACTTAAAAAAGAGGTGTTAGAAGCGAAATAAAGCTACTGCTTGGAGTTTACAGCTGGCTTCGGTGTTTATGGCCGTTAACAGTTCACGACCACTTGAAGATTGAAGTGTTTTCAGTTGTAAACACAAGTGTATGATCTTGGTGTTCTTGGGGTTCTTGGTGTAGCTAAGAAGATTCAAGGGTTTACAACTATAAACCCACAAATGAAGGGCACTTGATTGATGAAAAGGAGGACACTATATGTTATTAGTAAGATCCGAAGGTGGATTGGATGATCTTCGGATGATAAATGAGAGAAAACCCTTTTAACTAAGTGTTTGAGTGTTTGCGGCTCATACGAGAGAAAACCCATCCAAGCAAGGGTTTGCGGCTCATACGAAGGTCCTCGGTTCTTGAGTGTTTTTACTTTCAAATTTCGACAACCCTTTTAACTAAGTGTTTTACCATGAAATGGGTATTAATCTAACCTTAACATTATATAAAAGCACAAGTTTGACTTTTATTAGAGAACTTTGACTTTAGTTGACCAAAGTTGACTTTTACAAGATTTGAAATTACGGGTTGTCACAGTCTTTCACATTCCTTGGGATGAGAAATCTACTTCTTTTTAGTGCAGTTATGTAACACCTGCAGATTCAGGCTAGACAATTAAGACATAATAAGAAATAAAAAGACATTTTAATAGAATATTACATATGATAAATAATATTAACTAAATTTACACTATATGTGACATAGATTCCATACATATAAAGAACTCAAAAATCCAACTTTGTATGAAGAAGTTATGCTTCTTTGAAGTTTTGCTATTAAAGTGGCAGGACTATGTGCATCATAAAAGACAAATTTTTAGATAGTTTTATTATTAACTGAGAAAAATAAACAAAATTAATAGAAATCGTAAAACGAAGAGCATGTATATAGAAAACGTCAAAATCTAACATTGTATGAGGAATTTAATGATTTTCAAAGTGTCAATGTAGCAGTGTGGATACAGAAATCAAAATCAATTCGGTTGATTGTTAGCCAAAACAATCTAAAAAGGCGTTGAAGATCTTGTGATTAGAAGTCCATCGATATAAAGAAAGTCGATAAGGGATTTCGTATGAAAGACTTACGAATTTCGTCGACAGGATTCTAGGCACATAAAGAACGTCAAAATCGGAGCTCGTATGCTGGGCTGATGACGTAGCACCATCTGGAGGCGCCACATGGTGATTTTGAACGACCCCTCTCTCGTGAAGACTAGCTGATGTGGAACCATAGGAGAGTGACACATGGCTCAATGAGTGTTTCACATGTGGCACTGTCAGGCGAACGAGTCTTCCATCGGAAGGGGCGACACGACCCAATAACAAGGGACACATGGCACGACCCCACCCCCAAGGAAACGACAAACTCAACAAGACGTGACACACTTGGTCAAGGGTGTGTAGTGTACCCTCTAATACTCCCTATATATTTGCGTGCTTTTAGCTCATTTCTTCAATTATTCACTCCCAAAACGTCTGGAATCCTTTCTGAACTCCTAGCCCCGATCCTCCCTTGTTCCTGACTACATTAGCGAGGCTCTGGAGCATCTAAGATCCCGAAGAAATAGGTCTTTCAGTTTCAGTGTTCTGTCATCGAAATTTCTTGGTTTTGCCAAAATCTTTGTTAGTTGGACTACACTTATTTTATTTCAAATGTAACTTATATTTATGTTCATAGTCTTTACTGTGAACCAAAAAAGAAGATTTATTAGTAATTCCAAGTCATTATGTTAAGTGATCTACTTAGAGGAATGATGTTTAGGTTTGATTTTGTAAGGTGCTTAAAGTGTGATTTCCAAACAATATACTATATATACCAAATATACCCTACCTCCTGTATGATCATAACTCGTTGCTCCTTACTTGATAGATCTTGTTGTAGATATTAGGATCAGTGAGGAATCTAAACTATCATTAGTCACTAGGAATATAAGACTAAGACTTAGTGATTGATAGATGCCATCTTATGCATATTTTAGGTAGTTTTTATTTACTTTTGGCATCATATTTTAGGTTATTTCATGTGCATTAGTTTAAATAATGTTGACCTCATGTCTTCGATTAGAAATCCCAGACAACTCATATTTTGATGTCATTTTCAGATTATTCGCGTTGAGCAGTACTTTGGGAGCAGCTTTGGATGCGTTTGAAGGAAGCATTCGAGCTTAACTCGAGTTGGAACTGAATAAGGATGTTGAGGACTGACTGGAAGCTGCTCAAATGGAAAATTTGCAACCAAATCGAGATGAAAACCTAAAATGCAATCACATTTTACCGTTTTTTGTGATCACATAAATTGGTCTAGGTCTTATTGGGTCGAAAAAATATCATTCTGCAGAAAAAATAAAAAAATGTGACTATGGAACGAAAAATGTGATCGCATATATGATCATATTTTCACGTGGAAGCTCAAAATAGACCAGTAATAGAAGCGTAGTTCATTAAATGATAAATCTGGAAAATTAGGACAAAAAAATGTGATTAATTTTTTTTGATATATGCAACCATGGTTTTATTTTTGTTGCTCCATTAGTAACTAGTTTTCATATAAATACGACCCCTCTGATCAGTTTGAACAAGAGCCGATTCCGGAAACTCCAGATGAAGAAAATAACAATTTATGTGGCTTTCTCTCTGATTTGAGCATATTCTGAAGATCTGAAGACTGTGGATCGTGTATCTCAGTTAATTTAGTAACATTCAGTATTTTAATCTTTCAATTTACTAGTTTTTTCAGATTTAAGCCACGTCTGGCTAAACCCTTGTTTTGAGTTTTGTATTATTTTGTACTTTTCATGTAATCAATCCTTAGATCTGGTTTTCGATTTGTGTTTAATTCTAGATATTTTAGTTTTGCATTTATGAATGTTTGATTTTGATTCTTCTGATATTGATCACCTAATTAAGGTTTAGTCATTCTAGTTAATCAGTTAGTAGAATCCATAATTATTCTTAGCAATTGGTAATGAGTAACAAGTATCAAATTGGTTATGTGTTGGGATTTACCTCTGATATAAACTGAGAAATCATCTCCTTATGCTTTTAAGCTTGTGATAAGTATTGTGTATTCTAAAAACTTTACACAAATCTTAATGCAACTTTTATGATCTTAATTACAAGCATGTTAAATGAGACAGTAAAAAGTTAAGGTTATTTTAAAGAGCTTGTTTTGGTTAACTACTTAGATAAAAAAATAATATACTAGAGCTTATTAGTTGCTCTTGGTACCAGCTTAGATAGAACACATATCAAATAATCAGGTAAATGTTGATTGCATGACTAGAAAAATCACATCAAAACTGAATTCATGTTTTATTATTAAATTTCATTTAGTCTAATTCACTACAATTTTAGTCTTTAGTCAATAATCAACACCCTCTTTTTATATATTTTCTCTTTTAGTGACTAGCATGTACCTTACACAAAGACGCATTAACCATTAGGATGTGTCCCTAAGGATTCGACCCTGCTTCCATGTGTTACTCATTAGTGCAACCAAGAAGTGATATTTTATTTATTTAAATTGTACACGACAACGGATTAAGAGTGACATTCATACGTAGGTCACATCAAAGGAAAAACTAAGTGCTAAGATGAAATGCTACCTAACTTTCCAGTTGTCCACTTTTAATATGTGAGTGCATAGTTACTTTTATCTTACATATATAAATGAATTATTTAGATAATTGAATGCTATGTATGATTATGCGCAAAGTGCTTCATCGATTGTTGTCATGAATGATACTTGATAAAAAGGTAATATATATATATATATATATATATATATATATATATATATATATATATATCCTTAACACTAGGATACATATATGGGTCTTAAGTTTGGGGAGTGTTGTGCTTTGATATTGTCAAATGCTATTATTTAAGTAGACAGTTAGAAAGGTTATTATCAGGTATGATATATAGTATGCAAGAGGTGTATGTAGTCAAGATGAGATTTGTTCCTCCTATTCATTGAGATATCATATGTAAGGCCTGATGTAAAGTCGAACACATATATGAGATTGACCAAAATATATATCTCATGCTCAACATGATGTCTGTAGCAAATCGATAATTTGTAAACTTACCTTATACACCAATTGTAGCCTTGGTCTTCTGGGAATTGCGCTTTGATAGAATATAATAAAATCGTTTGTTGATAGGGGCAGTGGGTGATTGAAATATTTTGTATGCTCAAGAGTCATATTAAGATGACACTGCTGATTAACATATGATCGTAAGGGTCACACTAACAACAACTCGACATAACTTATTACTCATTAGAGATTGATTTTAATAAATATTCATAAACTCTTAAAATAAAATGGGAAATTTATTTATTTCATGAAATTAACTATTTTACAATTACAGGTAACATTATATTTCATATGGTTCGAATTAATAAGTCATGTACAACATTTTAGACTACAAAGGATTTTTCTCTTTTACCTAGATGTTAAGGTTTATATATTATAAAATTAGGTTTTATAAAATATAAAAACTACTTTCTCTTTTATTTTTATGGAAAAAGCATAGGCATGCATGGTGATTAGAGAAATGGTCTTTTGACTTGTTTAATCTAAAGTAATGAAAAGCATGGGGGACAATCTAGTTAGTAGATGCATGGGGCTTAATGGTGAAGGACTTATGAGTAATGTTTATGCTTTAAGGGATGAAAGAAAGGCTTTCATTTCTCTCAATCTTACTTGAGAAGTCCGTGAGTTCCAACTCTCTCTCTCTCTCTCTCTCTCTCTCTCTCTCTCTCTCTCTCTCTCTCTTTCTCTCTCTATTCTCTTGCAAAGGTGTTAGAAGGTTTTTATTGCTTGTTTTTCACTCTCTTGGATCAAATACTTAGGTATTTGCTTCCAAGCTTAAGAGAACATCAAAAGGACTAGAAACCTACATCAAGTTGGTGTATTGTTGGTGTATTAAAGGTTCCTCGTTCTTCATTAAAAATCAAGCCTCCCAAGAGGACCCAAAGAACAACAATGGTTGTCATTTCCTCCTTTCTTATATGGTTGTTTTTAATCTTTCCATTTCTTGCAAGATGATCCTTGGTGGCTTGTAAGTTGTTTATAATTGTTCGAAAATTCAATTCTTCCGTTGCTAAAATAGCAAGTTTTTAAAACTATTTTTGAACAAAAAACCAAAAATGTATCCATCTTGGAGAAATCGAAAGATGGGTTGGATCCAAGATTCTTTCGGACTGAGACCACAAAGTCCAAGATCTTGGACATGAACCACCTCTTCTAGAATATCTTTTATCACCAGAGTAATGATATGATATATAAGGATTTTGGTATGGATAGGTCTTGAATGTTGAACCAAGATTGGCTAGTGCACCTTCTTCAGTGTTATCTTCGCTAGGCCCTTGTCTGATGTCGGAATCTTGGAACTTAGATGCTAAATGAAGATTGGCTAGTACACCTTCTTTATTTTTCATTGCATATACTCCACTAAAATTGAATCACCCAGACATCAGGTATTTTCCTTTTTTACCCAAATTATCAATTTATAGCAAGAATGTGGGTCCTTGTGAGTATGTTGGGCGTACTCAATGGGTAGGAAGGACATACTTGGCAGAAATGCAAACCCTAATATTGACAGTTTGAGCCCTATTTAATAAACATTAACTGTTATAACCCCTTCCACATTCAGCCTCCATCTTCCCAAACACGCCCTTGCAAACCATATTGTTCATTTGTGAGTTTTTGATCCCTTTGTGCCTTTTGTGTCCATCCTTGAAGGAAGAAGATCTTTGAACTACCTTTGGAAAGCTTCAAGCATTCTAGATTTGGGATTTTCCCTCTCAAGCCAATTCCAGAATGTATAAAGTTCAAACTTGATAACTTTTTCACTAGATCTTGTTAGTTTTTAAGTTTTAGAGAATTTTGGTCCCATAATACTGATATATATGAGCATGGCTTACTCTTGACCAATGGAGCTGTCCTTTCAGATTTTTTTGAGTGTTAAGTGCCATAAAAATGTGATATTGGTCCCTCTTTTCCCTCCATGCAAGAGTTATGAAATTTAGGTTTGTGTAATCAATTGGGGTTTTGGGTTTTGGACTCCTTCTCGCCATGAAAAGTGATAAAGCTGGAAACTTTATGACTTAGAATGACATTTGGGAGCTTCTTTAGGAACAATGCTTGGTTTTGGTTCTTGTTACTCATTTTTTTGAATATTTACGATCTTTAAGGTTTTATTTTAATCACACCTCATAATCTAAAAAAATAGTTGAACAGATTGTTGCTCCAAATGCTAACTTATCAAAGTCCCTCGGAGCTTCTTTAGGAACAATGCTCGGTTTCTTCCTTAAATCAGTGGCAATGTCCACATCCATCGATCCAACTTCTTGAATGTATGACTTGATCATAATTTGAAGATGGGACATCATAGGTTCGTATTTCTCCTTCTCTCGCAGCAACATGTTGAAAAGCACCATCCAGTCATGGGGGTTTAGGCAGAGAAGGTCTGCAAGGGTAAATTTGTAGGCTTGACAAGCTGATCCTCTCGCAACCTTAAACTTCGCATTGGGGAATTTTCGGTCTCAATCGGCCCAATGACTTTCACAACAACAATCTTGTTCTCACTCCAAGTTTCAAACCGGGGCTTCATGTGCTTCAAGTAAAAGGCGAACAACATTTGATATGCCCTGTTGTAAGTGAACGGTACATTCGCAACCTTCACAAAGGCATGAAACATGAAAGCCTTTGGAGTGATTGGAAGGTCAAGTTGCGAATCCAGAGTATTTTGAATATCAAAGGAAGCCACTGGATCCAACCAATATTTACTGAGTAGATCCACAGCCTTGTTCTGGATACGCTTCAGGGTCCACTTAGGAAATAACAACATTCTGCTCTTAAGAGTGGCCTTAGCTTCATTTTTAGCCTTTTCCTTCTCTTCTGTTTCCCAAACATGCGAGCATGTTCATCTATTTCTGCTTCGCGAGCCTTCCGCCTTTTGATCTCAGATTCATCAGGGTCTCCGTCTTCGTCGTCATTGCCAATAAATGGTTCGTTTTTAAACAGTTTTTCTTTCCCTTTGGGCTCCTGCTTGACGAAAGGTTTTGTAGGGGCTTTAGGAGGTTCGTTCCTTTGAGCATTGGATCCACCTTCTCCCCGTTGTTTTGAAAATGACTCCGGTTTTGAAACACCCTCCAAACGGTGTAGCATTGCTAACACCGGTCTGAGTTTCTCATTTAAATGGTGCTTAACAGTGATAGAGATTATGGAGTCCCTTGTCTCAATGATATTAGAGAGCAGTCCAGTGACATCGGTGATATAGCTTCTCACCACTTCCCTCTCAGATAGCAAATCATTAACTTGGTTTTCAGCTTGCTGAAGCTTGACATCCAACACATTACATTTTTCTTTCTTCAGGGCGAGACCATCCATTATTTTTCTTTCCATCACCAAGTCCTCCTACAGCTTTGTGATTTTCTCAAGGACGGAAGATTGGAATGCTTATTGATCAGTCTGAAAGTCCTTTCAAAGTTGAACAAAGTTGGCCTTTTTAGTTTTGAGCAAAGCACCCACATTCTGAATGGCTTGATTCGCAGAAGCGATGTTGGAGTTGTAGGTGGTCTTGTTATCGTTCATGAATTCAATGGCGTCAGTAATTAGTAGGGATGAGCATTAGAACCGCCGGAACCGGAACCGGACCGGAACCGGAACCGGAACCGGACCGGAACCAGAACCAAAATTGGTAATAGGTCCGGTTACCGGTTCTCCATTGTTATGAAAACCAGTCCCAGTTCTAAGAACCGGAACCGGTTTGACATTTTTTTCATTTTTTAAAATGCGCATAACTCGCTTATATGAAGTCGAAATTATTTGATTTTTTTTCCAACATGTAATTTGGAGTTTGAAATTCATTTTTGATGGTACAAACATATGTTTTGGTTAGATATTGAATCAGACATATGCCCCGAAAGAAAGCATATCGATGTTGCGTTTTTTTATTTCAGCATTATTTGTTTGTTTTTTTGAATATGTCCCATTTTTTAAATGTGTATAACTCATTCATATGACGTCGGAATCACTTAATTTTTTTCTAGCATGTAATTTGATGTTTGTAGTTCATTTTAAACTATAAAAACACATATTTTTCTAGCATGTAATTTGATGTTTGTAGTTCAGCATTTTTTATTTTTTTGGAATCTGTCCCCGCTTTTAAAATGCGTATAATTCACTCATATGAAGTCAGAATTACTTGATTCTTTTTTCATCATGTAATTTAGTGTTTGTACTTCAATTTAGAATGTAAAAAGTCATAATTTGGTTAAATATTGAATCATTTACAAGCTCCAAAAGATAGCATATAATCTGTAGTATTTCAACCGGTTCTACTTTGAAAAATAACTGAAAAACCAGGACCAGAACCGGAACTGGCGCTAGAACCGGCGGTCCAGTTCCTGGTTCTTATAATATACGAAAACCGGTTCCGGTTCCGAACCGGTCCGGTTCCAAAGCTCATACCTAGTAATTAGTTTATCGACTTTTTCTGTTGTTGTTTTCCAAACTACAGCGGAGTCACATACTGCTTTAGACATAGTTGTAGCATTAGCAGCATGCTCTTTCGTAACTCGCTCGAGGATGGAATCAACAGCTGCTCTGGAGTATGCCTCAGAAAAAGAGGCCTTGGATGCGAGAAGCAGTTGATCTATCTTCTCGTGAAGAGACTTGATTTCTTCTTTCATAACAAAAGCTTCATCTTCACTGTCAATCCTTATTTAGATAGGACTGTAAGTGAATCCGCTCAAATCATCATCTTCGTCTCCAAAAATCATGTCAGGGTCGTCAGTGCGAATTGGAGAGATAGGTGGTGAAACGTGGCTTGAGAATCCTGAAGTAGTAGCCCCAGTATGAGATACATTCATTGTACTTGCAGGTGTAGTAGAGGTTTTGAATGGGATGGTAGAACCAGTGAAGATAGGAGGAGTAATAGTAACTGTTGTTGGTTGAGATGATAGTGGTGGTGGACAAGGTGCAATGGTGATTGGGATAGAAGTGGTGGTTTTGGTGAAGGAGGAGGAGAAGGAACATAATCATTAAGAGGTGGAGAAACCTCACGATTCGGAGATGGATCCTTGATGTGAATAGGTGGGTCGAAGAGAACTTGATCTTCCTCCTCAGTGCGAAAAGGAAATTCTTCTTCATTGTGAACCTGCTGGTTTTCTTCAATGCGAACCTCAGACTTGGAGTCAAAGCTTTCGTCTTCACTCTGAGATGGAGAAGGAGTTGGAGACTTTCACCGTCTAGCAGGCTGCTATCGCCGTTTTGGAGCAGCAGTAGATGTTGCAGTATCCTTTCTCTTCTTGGGTTGAGGTTTCGCAGCCTAATATGGTCCTACTTTCGATGTGTCTTTCTTACTAGTCTTCTTGGACCCTCTTCCTCCTTTCTTGACCTTGTCTGCCTTAGCGGTAATCGCTTGAAATTCTACAGCTAATGGGCGAAATCTAGAGGGCTTAAGAGCGCGATAACCCTCTAAGATTTAGTGTTGGTAGCCAAATCACTGAACATGGCCTCAAGGATCATTCTGATGAATGAAAACTTTGAGGTATCGGCCACAATGATGCCAGTAGTGTATAATGTTGTGATCGAAGCCATCAGTGCATCAGACTTCACTGGAATTTTAAGTTGGTTAATCGCCCTGTTAATAATGATCGACCAAAATCTCGCACAAGAAATCTCACTGTGGCGAGTGATAGAATGAGTGCTCTGGATGACTTGAGCCCATAGGATTGAACCATAATCGACATTTTGGACAATGTAAAGCCCATACATGAGACCCATAAAGAGCTTACTTGCACAATCGCTGCCTGTGACCCTTTCATAAAAAGCTTTGAATAGAATTCTAAACAGAGCATTCCATGTGGGAGGAAGGTTAGGTTTCTTGAATTTGGAAACGGTAGTGAGAGTTTCCTTGTACCCCATTTGGTATAACATTTCCAAGATAGCAGTGTTTGGAACAGTTTCCGAGTTAACCATGTTGTCAGACTGAGGAAGCCGTAACAAATTCCAGAAACAGGCTTTGGAAATCTAGGTTGTATGGTTGTGGATGTCGAAGTAGATTCGTTGTTCATCCTTCACATAGTTTGCCATTGTGTATGCCTTGGAGAGAAGCGACATCAGAACATTCTCAAGTTGAGACATAGCTATTGTCTGAGGGAAGAATTTCAGGCACTTGATAAGAGGTAGCATGTAAGGATCATACTTAACTGGGTCCAAATCGATAATGAGGTTTTGGTGTTGCTTGATGGAATGCAGTGTAGAGTGAACAGTTTGATCTTGAACATATGCGTTTTCAGATGAAGCCGCCATTGATGAACTTGAGGAAGAAAATGAACAGTTGAGAGCTTTTTGGTCGTTTAGAGATTTTTGAAAGTGGTAATGAGAGATAGAACCGTCAAAATCATTATATACGATTCGATGTGGGTGGAAAATCAGGGGAGAGATTGCATTGGTTATTGAAACGTCGCCTGAAAAAAAAAGCGCAACTTGACAACTACAGAGGTGTCAGACCCATGCGTCACGCGACGATAAAGTAGCTGTCGATTCAAATTATCACACGCCCATTTGAATTCTTATCTCTTAAGATGAACAGGTGAGAGCTTTTTGATCGTTTAGAGATTTTTGAAAGTGGTAATGAGAGATAGATCCGTCAAAATCTTTATATACAATTCGATATGGGAGGAAAATCAGGGGAGAGATTGCATCTGTTATTTAAACGTCGGCTGAAAAAGCGTGACTTAACAACTGTAGAGGTGCCAGATGCGTGCGTCACGCGGCGATAAAGTAGCTGTCGATTCAAATTATCACTCGCCCATTTGAATTCTTATCTCTTAAGATATGTTGCGTTAGCGTATCCCGTTCGCAGTGAAGTAGCGTTATGAATATATATGCCACGAACGTGTAGTTCAACGAACATGTATACAATTGTGAACCTAAAATACCATTAGTAACCACTACCTAGACTTTGTGAAAATCACAGGGATATTCGTGCAAGAGTGTTAAAGATAAAGAAATAAATCTAAACATTTCGTTGGGATTTAGTGATGCCTAAATAAAGAAATGAAACTATGGATCTCGGGCATAGATCTCTTCCTTCAAAGTCAAGAGAGACTAAGAAGTGTCTGTGTGGTTTCCTGTTGAATAACGATTAAATGTTTGTTGAGAAGCATTGAAAGGCTTCTTTTGATACGACTTATAAAGTGTGGTTCAGTCTTATACCTAACTACGAACATGACGTAAGTGCGAAAGTTGGAAGAAGTACTCGTGTGACCAGTGTAGTCAGTTAAACGAGTAGGTTTGAAAGAGTTTTAGTGACTTGGAAAGTAATTGAAATCTCAAAAAAAAAAATTAAAACTGGATCCATTGGGAAGAAACATCTTAGGACTAGAATATTTAATCAGGATCACACAAAAGAAAAGAGATTTCTTGGTACAGACCACGAAAGTGGACTTTCATTAATTCCTTGGTGAATATACTAGAACGTTTGATTGTTCACCATCAATTCATGAAATGTATTGAATTTTGGGTTTCACTTAGTTCGTAGTGTATGAAACTAAGATCATGAAAACAGATGTTGTGTAACCATAAACCTTAGTGATAATATCTAAGATTGTCAAGGGTTACAAGTATGAATGCGAAAGTAGTAGAGAAATGTAAAGATTGTTTTAGAAAGCGAAAGTGCCTCTGCAATGCGAAAGTGACCATGCAGATAACTCTTCTCTTAATGTGAGAAGAGTAAAGTAGCTCATGACTGATTAGAATTAGCAGCCTGATTTGGAAGAATTGATTGGTAGTATCAACTCATTAAGGCTTCAAACTCGAGTCGTAGAGGCTTAGGTCAACATGAAGCAGCATGCTTCTAGGGACATTTAACTAATACATAAGTAAAGAGAGTTATATACCTACCCCATCACATGAATTGATGGATCTTGCAAACATATTATTCCATGATCTTGGTGTGAATTTATTAATTTTGGAATTTTGAATGTTGGGAAAATAAAAGAAATAAAAAAATAAACACAAGATTAAAATACTTTTGTAATTTTATTTTTCTGAAAAGAAGTAAAATAGAAACAAATAAAATATTTTTGGTTTTTGAGAATTTCTGAAAAGAAATAAAAACAAAAATTATACAAATAGAAAAGAAAAGAAAGCAATAATATACGAAAATTACAAAAGGATATATGAAAAACAAAACCAAAAATGAACAGTGTTCTGTAAACTACTGAGAGCGTTTGCACCGATTCGTGTCCATAAATACGACTGCAAATGAACAGTTGATTGCAAGTTAATGCGAACATTCGCACCAATTCGCAGTGAAACTTTATGAGTGCAACAGTGGTTTTGGTACAGATTCAGCTTCCATCATTCCCATCCCTTGAAGTATTCTATTAAAGGTTGTTTCAGGTAGGGCCTTGGTGAATATGTCAGCTAACTGATCAGCGGATCTAACGAAATGTATCTCGAAGTTGCCATCTTCCACGTGATCTTTTATGAAGTGATACCTTAGTGATATATATGTTTCGTCTTTGACTGTTGCAGTGGATTGTGACAAATGTGAATTGCACTTTCGGAGTAACAGTAAAGTGGGATTCTTTTCATACTTAATACATAGTCGCTAAGCTGCCTTTGAATCCAAATGACCTAGGATGTGCACGAAGCTGCAGCTATGTATTCAGCCTCAGCTGTTGACAATGAAACACATGTTTTTTTTCTTGGATTGCCAACTTACTACTTTGCCATCAAGAAATTGGCATCCACCAGTTGTACTTTTTCTATCTAATTTGCACCCCCTAGGTAAGCATCTTAGAATGCTTGAAAGAAAAACCCTGAGTTCGTAGGATACCATATTCCAAGAGATGCGTTCGTTTCAGATATCTAAAGATGTTCTTAACTGCCACCATATGAGGTTCGCGAGGATTGGATTGGAACCTAGCACAATAACAAACTAAAAACATAATATTCGGTCTACTGGTTGTTAGATACATTAGTGAACCAATCATCTTACGATAATGGGTCATACCTGCAACTAGTTTATCCTGTGAAGGAGTCAGTTTCGTTCCGAATGCCATTGGAACCTTCGCCTTTGAGTCTCCCACCATTCCAAACTTAGCGAGTAAGATATTCGTGTAAGCTTATTGATTTATAAAAATTCCCTCCTGTCCCTGTCTAATGTTTAATCAAAGGAAAAGGTTAATTGGACCCATTGAGCTCATCTCAAATTTAGTTTCCATCAACTTTTGGAACTCAGCTGTTAGGTTGGGATTAGTAGATCCGAAGACGATGTCATCAATATAAATTTAGACGATTATCAAGTGGTCACCCTCTTTCTTGCAAAAGAAGGTTGGGTCAACCGAACCTTGTTTGAATTTAGACATTTTAAGAAAATGAGTTAATGTTTCATACCAGGCTCTTGGAGCCTTCTTTAGACCACAGACTGCCTTGTCGGGAATATAGCAGTGGTTGGGATACTTTTCATTCACGAACCAAGGTGGTTGCTCCACGTAAACTGTTTCTTTTAGTTTTCCATTTAGGAACGCACACTACACATCCATTTGAAAAACTTCCAGGTTCTTATGAGCCTCATATGCCAAGAATATGCGAACGGATTCCAAACTCACTACTGGTGCGAAAGTCTCTTCGTAGTCAATACCTTCTTCTTGACAACAACCTTTGACCAAAAGTCTTGCTTTGTTCCTAATCAAGTTGCCTTCTCTATCCATCTTGTTACGAAATACCCATTTCAAACCAACAACTGATGCATCTGGTGGAGTTGGAGTTAACCTCCAATCCTTTTTACGTTAAAACTCATTGAGTTCATCTTGCATTGCTTGCACCTAATCAGAGTCATCAAGAGTAGTGTCGATGGTTTTGGGCTCTATCTTGGATACAAACGAATTAAACATACAAAATTCTACTTTTGAAAATAGTGCAGTTTGCTTCGCTTTTAGTTGGGATCGTGTAAGGACACCAACAGAAGATTCACCAATGACTTCAGCTTTTGGGTGATCTTTGGTCCATTTGGTCATAGAAGGATAATTGGGATCTAAGGATGGATTTAGTTCAGCATTAATTTCCTCAAATTCTGATTGAACTGATTGAGCGTCCGAATTGTCATTCGCTTCCTTATTCTCCCCCTCGAATGATGCAAACTCATTAACTTCTGGAATCGAATCATCGCCTGCGAATGGAGGTTCATGAGTTATTAAAGGAGGTGAACTATTGCCTTCAGAAGGAGGCTAATATGGAATAGGTGAAGTGAAACCCTCCCCTGTAGTGGAGTATTCGTTCTTTGAGGTATTGCATCCCCCCCTAGAAATGTGTATTAGATTAAAAATTCTCCCGCTGGAGAGTAGTGTTCGTGTCTTGAGGGATGTTTGCAGTGGGTGGCTGTAGTGGCATATCTTTCGAAACATTATCAATGATCTTATTTCGTTTGTCTACTTTGTTATCATATGCCTTGGCTTCAGATGTCATGGCTTTCTCAGGTTCATCAAACACTAACATGAACCCCTCATATAGATTGGAAATTGGAATAACAACATAATTGGGCTTCAGAAAGATTTTATGGTATTTGACTTTCGTTTGAATGAATCCTCTTCTTATAGTTGTTATAAACGTGACATAATAGGTTTCTTCGATTTTCTTTGATCGTTTGTTGAGAACCCTATATGCCTTAGAGTTCAGTGAATATCCAAACAATATACCCTCGTCAGCTTTGCATTGAACTTGTTCTAATGTTCCTTAGAGTTGAAAATGAAACACCTGGAACCAAAAACATGGAAAAAGTTGACATTAGGTTTGCGATTATTTAAATTTTCAAATGGAGTAATAGAAAATCATTTATTCAGGATGGATCTGTTTTGGGTAAAGCAAGCAGTAGCGATAGCATCTGCCCAGAAGTAGAGTGGCAGGCATGCGAACGTTAGCATGGTTCATTCAGCTTCACACAAGGAACGGTTTCGTCTTTCAACTACGTCATTCTGTTATGGAGTGTAGGGAGCAGAGAAGTTGTGTGTGACTCCTTTTTCAGCAAGAAATTCTTCAAACGCTTGGTTTTTGAATTCTAGCTCGTTGTCGCTACGAACCAGCTTTCACAGTTGAAGTTCGATTTGCTTGATAAAATCCTTGAGATTTGGAATTGCATCAGATTTCCGTCTAAGAAAGAACACCCAAGTGAAACGTGAACAATCATCTACAATTACTAGAGTATACTTACTGCCACCAACGCTTTCAATAGATGAAGGTCCACATAAGTCGATGTGTAGAAGTTCCAAAGGTTCGATGAATTTCATGTTCACGATAGTTGGATGTGTTTTTCTACTTTGCTTTCCCATCTCACAGGCAGCACACAAATGATCCTTGTCAAATTTCAAAAGAGGAAGTCCTCACACATGATCACCAAGAACGAGTTTGTTAATGTCTTTGAAGTTTAAGTGCAAGAGACACCTATGCCATAACCAGCTTTCTTCTGAGTGAGATTTTGTAAGCAGGAAATAGCTGGCTTCCCTCGTATGGGTTTAGATTTAACTGATACATCTCAGCATTCCTTGTGATATCAGAAGAACAAAAATGGTTTTCTTGTCAATGATTTCTAATCCTTCGTCATCAAATGACACCTTCAATCCAATCCCCACGACCAATTGCAAGACACTAACAAGGTTGTGTTGTAATCCTTCAACGTAAGGCACTTTGCAAATTGATAAATATCCATTCTTTATCATTGCATAGCCTTTTATTCTTCCAAAGGAATTATTACCATACTTTACATTACCACCATCCTTAAGTGCCTTGAACTCTCGTAGCTCCTCCTTCCTTCCTATCATATGACGCGAACGACCACTATCAATGTACCATCCAGTGTCGAACTGTTCGTCACGAATTACCTGCAAAAATCAAGCAGATTTAGGAAGCCAAAGTTTCTTGGGTCCTTGTGAGTCTTTCACAGAAAGAGGAAAAGTAATGTCAAGATTAACCATATATGTTCATTTTATGAGCGTGGTTTCATCTTTTCGTTTGATGGTAAAAACTTTGATTTTGTTATCTTTTAAGTTCGTTTCTTTAGAATCAGAAGATTTGTGCTTGGTGTTAGCTTGATTATTAATGGGTTTCTTTTTAGTTTCCTTAGGGTTAGCATTCCTTGTCTTGGTTGGAACTTTCAGCTCCAAAACTATCTTTCCCTTGCCCTTGTTGTCATTAGATGTAGACTTCGTGGATTGAGAGTGATAAGGCTTTGGTCTCTCCATTGGTTTCTTTTTGAAGAAGGTTTTTGGAGTTCCCTTTTGCTGAGAGTTCCTTGGACCGTGAGAGCAACAATGCGAACATTGATTGAGATTTACCTGCGAACGTACTTTCGCATTGTGATTAAACCTTCATTCGTTGTGAACATAACCAGAATTTTAGGATTGCCAAAATTGCTTCCTTTCATTGATATTTCCTTTATATCTCTCATTTCTTTGTTGTTTTTGATCTGCAAGTTTCTTAGACGACTTATGAATATTCACATTTGGTTTTGGTTTTGCCAAACCAGATTCGCTCTTCACTGGTTTGGATTCACTGCGAACTTCTTTGGTACCACTTGGGCTACCTTTTTCAAATGTTGAGCGATTGTTTATGGGTTCACGTAGATATCTTCCCTTCGCTTTCCATGAGGTCCTTTCAGATAACCAACAATTTCATTAGCATTATCTATTGGGGCTGACCAAAAGAACTCATCGCAACCGTCCCTGTTATCCTCTTCGACAATGGACTTTAATTCGACAGTTTGAGTTTCGATCACTCCATTAACATTAAAAACTTTATTTGGAGTAGTTTGGACCCTCGGAAAAACAGTTGCTTATTCTTTCAAAAAAAATTAGTTTATTTTGAGAAATTATTGCGAACTCAACTGAATTTTCAGAAATAAGAGCTTTCGCATGTTGGGATTCGTTTTTAACGAATTCCGAGCAGTCAACCTCATCCTCTACGCAGATCTCACTCATATCACTATCCTCATCGAATTTAGAACTCTTTTCAACATTCAAATTATTTTCTGAACTGAACTTGGCATTCAATGAGTCAAATTTCTGTACAGTATCAAATTTAATCAGCTTTTTATCATTCTCATCCAAGATTTGTTTCAAGATATTTTTGTGGTCCTTGGACTCAATGTAATTTTCGATTCATTCAAGACCATATTTGTACGCATCATAAGTTTCTTCAAACGAAACGATAGATTCGCATTTGTAGCAGTCTGCGTCTATTTCATTTTCCTTAATTCGAGAAACGACAAAATCATATTGTGGATTTTCTTACCAATTTCACAATCGAGGTGCAGTTCAGTGATATTAAAGTAAAGCTGTTTTGCAATTAAACAAAAAAATTTGCGCTGTTTCAAAAGAATAAGATTATCTCGTTGCAAATAAAGAGATTAATCCCTAGACTTAGACAAATCCAACTCGATCTTCTGAATCCATATATGTCTCTCATCACTCTTGGATGTAGCCTTGCTTAATTGCTCAATTAGGTTAGAGTTTGTCAACCGGGTTGACTTTAAACTATCGTTTATGCTTGAAAAGATGAATTTTAAGTGGCTTAACTCAGTTTCATATCTAGATATAGGAATATTAAGAGACTCGAGAATGGAATGTATGTTATTGATCAGTTGTTCGCACTCATTGATTTTTTCTGGAACAGGTCGTGTGGGAAAACAACTATCAACCCTTCTCTCACTTCCGCTAGCATTCTCCTGCTTCTGTGAACTTCCACCAGTCACCATTAAGCATCTTCCTGAGAACTGCAAACTTTCCTCTTTTGCTACAAATGCCCTTCCGTGTGTGTGCTTGCAAACTTCTTCATCCTCAGAGTTTGTCGACCAGACCTCCACTCCTCCAAACTCGCCTTTAGCCATATTTTCCTACACAACTAACACAGGCATACAATTATCATTAGTTTTCTTCCTCTTGAACTCCTCCAGATTTCTCAGATGGTAAGCTTCCTCATCTTCTCCTTCATTCTTCTCATTTTGCCTTCGCATCATACACTCTTTGGCAAGATGGTTTTTGCCATGACAATAGTTACAATCATATCCGAAGTCACCAACCACCTTTTTCTCCTTATTCTCTTCCTCTTTCTGAGAATCACTCATGTTCTCCTATTTCACTTTCTTCGAGCTATAGCTTCCCTGCCAGTTTCTGTTTTTAGTTGAAGGAAACTTCTTTCTAGCAAATCACTTAGGGTTTGACACCATTACATCAAAATCTTCGTTTGAGAGCTCATGCTCAGAGTGATCTGATCTATATCTGACATCAGTCATTGTCTTGCCCTTCAAAACCAAGGCTAAAGACCCCATTCCAAAAACGACCTTCACTTATTTCGTCACTTCACTCTCTCGTGGCTTAAGAAGACCCACAAGCTTCGCAAGAGTATAGTTCTTGAACTGTTCGTGCGCTTTAACAGTTAATACTACTGATCGCAGTGCATTCATGAACATGACCTTTTTCTCAATATGTTCACGTCCTATTCCATGCTTCTTCATTTTGATGAGAAGATGATTATATCGATTGAATGTGGCAGTCAGTGTTTCTTCAGGCTTTTGAATGAATTCGCCAAACTTGGATAGCAAGAGCGTTTGATTCGAATGCTCTAGATCTGTGTCTGTTGAGTAGAGCTCTCTCAACCAATCCCAAATGGCCTTCGCTGTGTCACAAGAGCTCACGAGATGGAAAGTATCTGCTTGCAAAGCAAATCTGATGATTCTCATTGCTTTAATATTGCTTGTGAGTTTGTCTTTTTTGTCTTGAGTCATGTCCTTCACATCAAGAAGCAGTTGGTTGAATTCTTTCTGGATTTTATTTTTCTTTTAGTCTCTATGTGAACAAACGAACCTAGAGTGATTTCCTCCCAAATTATATAACCGTTATCTTCCGAGCCTAGAACATAATCTACAAAGACCATCGCCCAGACTTCATATTTGTGAGGAAAAATAATCAGAATTCTGGTTTTTAATCCAATGTTGCTTGAGATATTCAAGAACTTGATGTTTGAATCATCGTTATGCATGGTGAATAACCTTTTGATATCTGTAATGAATCAGAGCTGTAAACAAAGATTGTTTATATGGTAATATTGAGATCTCTTTGAGCCGTCACAATGACAAAGAAGATGACTGAGTTCAATCCAATATTAACGAAAACCCTATAACTCTATAAGTAGAAGAGATGCGTATATATTACACAGTCTCCTTCTCTGATACCAATTGTTGAAAATAAAACCTTACAGATCGTAAAGATTCAAACAGATAAGTAAATAGAACATGATATTGATCAAACTGGTGTTGAATGATTAATAGTAACACCTCAGAAGAACTCGATGAAGAATTAGTTCTGTAGAGGCGTAAATAGGGTTACAACGATAATATCAGAGTTGACAAAAATACGATTCATGCATGCACCTTATATACCCTAACCCTAGCAATAAAAATGAGTGGACAAGCCCAACTCGTTTATACAAACGGACTAAACAAACAGGCCCAATGACGCAATACATAATACTCAACAAGGTGAGTTTTCCTCACTGTACTTCTGGGTCGAAGGAACCAATTCTAGCCCACGAGGATATGTATCATGGTATGTAAGATGATATTATGATGGATAGATGTTAGAGTGGTAGATATGTATGATTAGTTGTATTCGTTTGTTATATGTTAGACTGGTAGATCTGTATGATCTCTTATACTTGCGAGTTATTGATTGTTGTTGTATATGTCTACATGTTATGCTTTGTTAGGTTGAGGTGTTCCTACTATGTGCTATTCCATGATATGTGGGGCGTACTAGATAGGTTGTAGGCCTCATGAGGTGGTCCAGTCGGATTGAAGTCTCATATTTGCATGATGTGATATGTTTAGTTTTGTATGGTACTTAGGATTGACTTACTAAGCTTTAGCTTACAGTTTGATTGTAAAGGCTTCAGGTACCTCAGAGGACAGGGGCAAGGTGTAACGCCCGTAGATCCGATCTAGCCAATTTAGAGGCAATAAGTGTCGAAAATGAATTTTTGAAAAAAGATTATTTAGAATAAATAATCTTAACCAATTTGTAGTATATGTTACAAGGTTTCCATACATATAAAGAACGCCAAAATCCGAGTTATAACGAAGAAGTTATGACCCGTCGAAGTTTCGCGGCGGAACCGACCAGGAAGCGTAAATAGTGAATTTACAATAGAGTGAGTTTTAGCCTTAGCAACCTAAACGAAAGTTGTAGAATACATTAAACAGAGAGTGTCCATAAAAAGAACGCCCAAATCTGACTTCGTATGAGTAAGTTATGATTTTTCAAAGTTTCGGCTTAACAATGTACACCCTGAAATTCGAATAGTAGATCGAGCGGTTTTTAGCCGACACAACCTAAACAAGAATCGAAGATTTCATTTATAGTAGCGTAATGAGAAAAAGATGGTCGAAAACGGACGTCGGATGAAGAAGTTATGAGAATTTCACAGACCAATCCTATCCCGACCTGTTAATAACATAACTTTTAAAATAAATCAAAATTAGCCGACGGAGTCTAAACAAAAGTTGTAGAGTATGTTCCTGTCTTTGTGTGGATATAAAGAATGTCGAAAACGGAGCTTGTATGCGAAAGTTATGAATTTTTAAAGTTGGTAGTCAATTTTGCGAAGCCTGGTGAGGAACTGGTGACGTGGCAGCATCTGGGCCACCCATCGCCGATGAAGAAACGCGCTTCGGATCATGCCACATAGCCCTCGCTATTATGCCCATGTCCGAGGTTGGTACGCCCAGCTTACCTACGCTTCTTATCCATCCGATGCAGGTGCGAGCCAGCTGGTGCGAGGCTGGCAAGCTTATCCGACCTAAGCCCAGCATAGCGCTGCTGGACGCCCAGCGTAACCGAGGCTTATGAAGCCAATAAAAGGGTGCGAATTCTTCCGGAAATTTCACACCATTCTCAATTCTTTCTCTCACTACTTTCTCTATCTAAGGGTTTTAACCCTCCCTTAAGCCTAGGTGAACCCCGAGCACCCGAAGGAAGCCCCGAGGCTCCCGAAGTCCCGAGAAAAAGGGTCTTTTTGTTCGAAAACGTTGCTCCAAGCGAAGCCCGGTTTTCTATAAAACCCGTTGTAAGTGAGTTGTTCATACGCTGTTTTTAATATAGCTTCTATTTAATTATAGTAATGTTATTAGGACCTTAAAATAATTATTTGGGATATTATTATGAGTTATATAGTGTTGTTTAACGCTTATATAATAATAATAATACCCAGACTATTAGTTAGTCTCGGTGAATTTAAAAAAAAAAACGAAACCTTAGTGGTAATGATACTAGGTTTCGTCGAAGGAAATTGTTTTGAGATAACGAAGTCTTGTCCGAGTGCCGAGTCACCACCTTATCAGGTGAGTGCATGGTCCCTTTCATCTTACACATAGATATGAAGTATTTTATATAAACTACATGTTATGTGTGCATATTATGTGTATAATTGCTATCTATGCTGGATGAACGATTTTATACAAGTTTTATATGATTTAAACTGTCTATGTATTTATATCTACATAATATGTTGGGTAAAACATGGGTCGATGAAATATGAGTTGGATGATGAGTTGAGAGGTGATATAGACTATGAGGTAAGGGTGAGAGGTGGACAATGTAAGAATCCTTGTTCCCAAATGCTAGCCCCGTCATCTAATAGAGTATGGATGACAACCATAGACTATTCAAGACAGTCCAGTGGAACACTAGCAGGCTCGCAACCTGTAGGTGTTGTGAACGATGTGTTCACCCAGTGTACGCTAAACCTTGGCGACCATGCAGACTTGGTGGCTAAACCTTGGCGATCATGAAGACTTGATGCCTAAACCCTGGCGACTATGTAGACTTAGTGCCCGTTGTGTAAACCTTGGTGATCATGCAGACTTGATGCCTAAACCCTAGCGATATGTAGACTTAGTTCCCATTGTGTAAACTGTGGCAACGATGGACTTCGTGCTGATTCCTTAGGATGATCCTTAACAATGCATGAACAAGGAATAGTTGATTCTTAGGGTGGATCCTTAAGAGTAAAGAAGATAATGGGGATGGGTAATTAGGTTGATTGTTTGATTGTTTAAACATAATAATTATATTATTGTCGATTGAAAACCATATGTACTCACTGGGTTTCCCAACCTGACCCACTCAGTTTAGTTATATCACAGGTGACGATGTGAAGTTACCTTACACTGAGAGATTAAGGAGATATAGATCACTAGTGTAAATGAATGTAAGTTCTGTTTATGCTTATGTTTCTGTATTGACGATGACATCCTAAACGTTTTAAAATGAATAAAATACGTTTCTTTGGAAATGTTTTGATAACATATTTATCGTGTTTTTCTGGGAACAAATTCCGCAACATTTTTATTAAAAGATATACTCTGATTTTTATAAAGCATAAACAAAATCGGTCTTTTCTGGCCGTGAAAATGGGGATGTCAGAGTTGGTATCATAGCATTAGTTTAAGTGAACTAGGAATATGAATTTATTTCTAGACTTAAACTTAGAACGCTAAGCAATGATTGTGAGGAGTGTGTTTAATATATTTAGGTAATACACATGAATAGACACAAGCACTAGCTCATTTTAGGAATGATGCCTAAATTGCTTTTACGTGCTGATTGATTTGTTATGCTTTATGCTATCGTTTGATTGGATCTATTGTCTGTTGCCGACCGGATCTGGAAATTTTATGTGTACAGATTTCTAAACGTTTAATTACCGTATTAGAAATGGCATGTAACTTTTCGAGGTAATAAGGAGATTTACACGTCATTCATAAATAAAATCTTTCCTATCTTAATTCTCGTCATTTCGCACCGAACATCTGATCTGGTGTATAGATCAAAATGGCAAGAACCCGAAGTGGAGTGGGGAACGCAAATGGAGATAGGAATCAACAGCCCCCAGTGGCTGAACAAATATCTATTGTAGTAACTGTTGGGTAATGAGCATTCTAACACTCTTATGGTGTACACGCAACCCTATAAACTTTGGATCCATGTTTTCTCTATTATACATGCAAATAAGAACTTTCCAAGGTTTTAATCCTAACTAGCATAATATGAGGAAACTATACTATAAAGACTAGTTAGATGGCATACCTTTTGGTGTAGCTTGATGTCCTCAAGCTTTAAGAGTTTACCCCAATAGTGTGGAAGCCTCAAGCTTTAAGAGCTTACCAAAACACCTTGGAAGACTTTGAGAGTAAGAATACTTTGGTTCTCTCTAGTGAAATCGGCTAGCCCTCTTAGTGTGCCCACACTCGTGCCAATTTCACCAACCAAGGACATCTTTATATAGTATGTGTAAATGGATGTAGTGTTTTACGCTTTCCTATTTGTATGTGTAAATGGGTTGAGTCTTTCCTATAAATAGGAAGTGAGTGACTCCCATTATGTAAGTGAACGATTTGGAGTGTTAGAGTAGAGAGAGAAATTGTATACAAACCCATTTGTATAATCTTTCTAGATCTAATAAGAGCTTACAAAGATTTATTTACTCCTTGTGTTCTTGATTTTACATGATGATTCACTATATCTTTCATATTCCGCACATGCCATCATAATCTACACCTACAATTGGTATCAGAGCGGGTGTTCTTGTTTTCATCAAGAATTGATCCTCGATGGCTTTCTTGATTTGGTGATTCATTTTTTGTTCATTGATCTTCATGATTTAGAAAGTTTTTGGATTCTAGAAATCGAATTCATCTTTGATTCTTTTCATAATTCGATTTTCTTCACTAGAATTCAAGTGATTTTTTACTTTCTCTCTCTAGAAAACCCATTCAAAATCACTTTCTCTCTCTAGAAAACCCAAGTTCATATCATTTGATTTGAAAGAAAAGAATCAATTATGGAGAAATGGATGATACATAGTGAAGATGTTCAAACTGAATGCTCATTTGAATATCTTCTTTATAGCTTAACTGTTGGATTGATAAGTGATTGTGATGTTGTTGTAAATGGAGAAAAGAATGAAGTTGGAGAATTAATTAGTTGTCCAATTTTTCGAACCAAACATTTGTTTGATCGTTTGGTTACAACATATCAAAAGAGATGAAGAAATAGAAGAGATGGAGAAGTCATAAAAGAAATTTCTCATGCTGAATGCAACTATAGAAGCAATAAACTTGAATATTATGCAGATTTTCGTGAAGCTCGGGATGGTGTTCTTGATGATGATGATGATGTTCAAGAAAAAGGAGTTCAAGTTGATTCTCAAGATGAAAAAGTTTTTTGCTCGATTGGAGTTCAAACCGATGATATTTTGTGTTCTTGTGATTCGTTTGAAGGAATGATTCCTTATCGGAAGCCGGTGGTTCAAGAAATTCACAAATATCAAACTCCAAAAGATTTGATTCAAACTCACAAAGTTGATGTTATGGAAAGTGGGTTTGTTCATGAGATCAAGTCTTGAAGATGAAAAAAGATGATAAAGAAAAAGAAGAAGAAGATCAATCGCAAAAACAAGCGGTACTCACAAAAATCGTCAAATGTTGTGAAGCTGAAATCCGTGAAACAAATTTGGGTTCCGAAGCAACAATCTCTAAAGGTTGAATTGAATTTGAAGTCAAAACCCAAAAGTGTTGGTGGTTCTTTTGAAGATGTTTTTGGATCGTTGAAGAACACGAAGAACATGAAGAACGAGTTGTACATCTCGCATGGTGGGTGGTACAATGTTCGTTTTGGAGATTTTCTCATTCCGAAAAAAGAACCAAGATCTTCCAAATTTGATTCGTTCATTGAAAATGGATCTCGATTCGTCAAAAAGGTATCTCAAATTCTCAAACGGATTCCAAAACATCCATGATTTCAATTCGGGCTTTGCGTTTTTCATTTTTAATCAATTTGTTTCGTTGGATCTAATCCGTTTCAACCCCTTTGTTGATCCAATTAATTTTTTTGATCAAATCCAACCAAAAACAAAATCAAATTTTCGATAATATTCATTGAGCCCAAACATTAAAATTTGGATATTATTTGAAGTCCAAAATCAAACTCATTTTTTTTCTTCGAATATTACTGTTAATTGATTGACTTTTGTGAGCCCAATCAATTATTTTATAATCCGATAGTATAGTTTCAGAGCCCATCAGTTGAGATGTTATCGATCATAATCCATTTATGAGCCCATAAATTCATTTACATCATATGATCAATAAGACTTGTTCCAGATCTAGTCGGACGCGTCAAATGCTTGTATGTTTGAACTCATACGCATCTGTTCTTGTTTCCTAATCTATTGCGTTTGAATGTTCTTCTCATGGTATGTTTGGGTTAGCTTTTTTATGTCAAAAGTGATTTTTAAGAAAAGTGCTTATTAGCTTATAGCTTTGAGGAAAAGCTTGTTTTAAAAAGTGTTTGGATGCGAAAAGCTGCTTTTTCAAGAGTAAAATGGTTAAAAAGCTAAAAAACTAGGATTTTCCAGCTTTTTGAAAGCTTTACTTTTTCTCATCCAAAAAGTTGTTTTAAAAAGTGCTTTTTAAATAGACAAACACTCTTTTCAGCTTATTATCTTTTTAAAAATCTAATAAGTTAATAAGATATTTTTAAAAGCTATCCCAAACACCCACTCAATTTCTCGATAATTTTTTTTCCTTCTTTCTTTTGATCAATGTCGATCAATGATTAGAAAAAGCTTTACGATTTCATATGATTCATATATGATGAAATCGATTTTATATGAGTCCTATCTTTGAAATCGGAAATTGGTACTTTGATTTTGATGAAATTGTTGATCAAGAACACTTGAATGTGTGAAGAACTGTTGAAGGAATACATTTTGATCTGAAATTGGACCTTAGATTCGTCAATTTCGCGTTTGTTGATCTTTGACTTTGAAAAGTCAAAATGTGAAAAAGTTAAAGTCGATGATTGTGTTATGAATTGATGAAGTGGAAGATGAAATCGATAGAGACAAGTTGTTTTGAGTGTTTGTGTGTGTGTTGAAATCAAGTTCAATTTTGGGAGTAATTTTGAATTTGGAAGTAAATGGGTATCAGATGGAGTTTTGGGGACGAACAGGTTTTTGGAGTCACAAAGGATTGATATCGATATAACAAAGACTTCGTTATTAATCAATTGATTATGGTAATTGAAGTGTTTACAGTCTGTACTTGCATATCGATGTAGAGTCGTTTGGGAAGGGTTGATGTTGATGAACTACAAAACGAACCGGTTAGCTTTCGATCGATAGGAAGATATCGATAGCAAAGTCAACTGTTTTGGAATAGATGGATTTGATTATTGTTAACGAAGGCTATATGTTGGATAATGACTTTGATTTTGGATTGATTACTTCCAATGGATGTAAACACGAAGTGTTGGTTTGTGATCGAAGGAATTTTGGAGTCGATTGACGAACAATTGAAATCAAGGTTCACTGGTTTGTGATCGAAAATTATTGGTGAATGAAATGCGAATGATGAAAATTTTATGGTTGATGGTTAAGATTTCGCATTTGGTGAGAAAATTTTGTGATTGATTTGTGCGAGTTCGCATCTGGGTCTTCATTGAGTTTGCATATGAGGTTATATTGATTAGGTTTCGCATCTAAGATTGATGATTGAGTTCGCATATGCGAAAGTTCTTCATTTGCATCTGTTGAAATCGATGTTTGAAAGATTATTATGCGAAGCATTTGTAAGGAACGTGCACGATGCGAAGTATTTTACTGTATAACGTGAATTGGGGAAGAAAACAAATAGTTTCGAATTTGGCCCCTTATATTTTCACGAAATGGCAAAATTAGCCCAGTTTCGCAAGTTTGAAAAAAATGCAGAAATTTTCAAAATGAGTACCTGTAGTTTTTGATTTTTGGCAACAAATACCCAACTTCGCATATGGGTAATAAAAGCTGAGAAATTGCAGAATTTTCAGTTATGGTCCCTGCAGTTTGTGCGAATTTACGCTTTATGCCCAGTTTCGCAAATGGCTAGAGTTTCACATATTTGACTGTTTTTGGCGCAACGGGTCCCTGCAAGTTTCAGAAAATGACAATTTCTACCCGGTTTTTGAAAAATGTTGCAACTTTCACCCAAAAAGTCAAAAAATTCATAAATTGGAAATTTTTTGTGGCTTTTTCGTGATTGTTTTTCCGTGCAAGATTTTTGGTGATTCATTTTTGGTACACATCAAGGGGGAGTATTGTGAAGACTATTCCTCCGGCACTTCTCATCCTTAGTGGGTTTTATAATCATTTTTTGATTATTAAAATTGGGAGAATGATGGGTATTCGAAGCTTCTCGGGTTTGTCGAATATTCATTTGCGGATTTGAAGACCGGTGTTACTTCGAGGGGGAGTATAGTCTTGATCGCGCTAGCTCGTTGGAGATTAAAGTCGGACATCCAATCCTAACTTTGAGGGGGAGAATGTTAGGGTGCAAAGTCATGCTTGGATGTAGTGTTTTACGCTTTCCTATTTGTATGTGTAAATGGGTTGAGACTTTCCTATAAATAGGAAGTGAGTGACTCCCATTATGTAAGTGAACCATTTGGAGTGTTAGACTAGAGAGAGAAATTGTATACAAACCCATTTGTATAATCTTTCTAGATCTAATAAGAGCTTACAATGATTTATTTACTCCTTGTGTTCTTGATTTTACATGATGATTCACTAGATCTTTCATATTCCGCACATGCCATCATCATCTACACCACTTCATGGAGACTAGGGTTAAACCCATGACCTTTCATTTCATATGATCCATGGGTTAAACACTCCATGGACTATCCATGAAAGCTTAGCCCATCCTAGATGAACTTGGCCCATTCCATATATATAAGAGTCCATATTTAATTAGTTCATTTTGATCACTTAATTAATTCTAAATTAATTCTTGATCAATACTAATTAAATAATATGATTCCATATTAATATATTAGAACGTATAGTATACTAATATAAATCATAAATATACTATTCTCAAAGGACTATCCATATAAATTGTGTCGGTCAAGTACATACCAAATATAGTTATGGACATAGACATTAATCCAACAGTCTCCCACTTGGATAAGTCTAAAACTATTATTGAATATGACTTCAAAACCTAACTGGCAATCATAGCTCTTAAAGCCGTTGTCGAACTTGTCCATTAGATAAGGGATCATATATTCCTCCATTCAAGATATCATATGGACTGAGACATGGATTATAAATCATTCTCTCTGTGCATTTGTTGTTTCTCGATATCCGATTTATGACGACTGACTGATTGAATAAATCAAATCAGTCCTGGCTTGGCCAAGCACTCACGTGTGTCATCATTAAATCATCGAGGGCCCCACAGATATCACTTTTATCCCGAAGGTAAAAGGAATGGATAAACTTCGACTCATATAGCTTCTTCTACTACTTGTTGAATCATACATAGAGGCAAGTTTTATAACATCGAGTTACCAATGCGTTTCCGTGCAATCAATGTAATATCAACGCATAGTAACAACTCATATCTCTAGGTTTGAAGAATATGAGATATTATCGTTTCATGATCACTTGTGATAAAATCCATGAAGTTATTCAAATAAGCGCGGGTTGAATCCAATACTCAGAAATTATGAGCACTCATGAGTGTTGTAGTACAACTGTGTCCCACAACTTGAACCTCTACAAGCCAACCCATTACAGTCTTAATTCATATCCACTTCCAACATATGACCGACTGTGGATGGTTTGAATAACTTAGTCATTCCGGAAGAATAACCTAGCCATTATGGAAGTCAAAACATGCAAAGTGAAACACAAGAATAAATGAATCTAATATGGTATCAAAACCTATGAATATAAATAAACCACTTTTATTTATCACCATACTGATTACTCATTATTCATTGTTTCGGTTTTATCAACTTTATACTTGAATTAAAACACTAGGTATCCCATGCTCCAAGCATGTACACTATGTTTTTCTAAACAATAGCTTTGCCATACACCAAGTATGAACTATATGTTTGTATATGATCCTTTTCTTTGTGAACTAGATCCATTGAACATAATTTCAATGATTCTCTTTTCACACTCCCAAATCCTGATCGAAAATGTAAGAATATCAAATTCCTATCATTTATCGAAATCTTTTCAGATTTTTAAAGTTATATGCACTGTTCCTCTTGTAATGATTATGCACAAAGCCACAAAGACTTGGCAACAATCATTACAAAGTATTCCAATGGAGAGAAATTCAATGGAAACGATGTGTCAACCTTAAAGCACATTGCTTTGAACATGCTTCTTGCAGTAAGTTTCTTTAACCTTACACAGATGGCTTCCACCTATGAAGACAACTCTATATTCCCATTTTGACTATCATTTATGAACAAAAGTTGCCGCTTTTCAGACTATGTCAATATGGTCCTTCCAATATTGACAATATACTTCCAACTGTCCTTTAGCAACCAATCTTTGGTAAACCTTAGATTGTCCTCGACAATTGCTTAATTACTTTAGTAATATCCAATTCTCGACATTTTCCTCCTTAATGCCCCAAGGCATTTGGAAATTCAGAAAAGATAAATATTATAGCACATGTAATCGATCTTGTACCCAAAGTAAATGGGACACGATTCATGATGTTTCACATAAAGACATGGTTCTAGACCAGTCTTTTGCCATAATAATTTTTGTTTGCCATATTCTCAAAATTTGACTATGAAAAGGGATGTCGTAATCATAATCGAATTTTGAGAATGCAATATATAGAATTTTCTTAAGTTGAACCAATCTAACATGAAATTCATATATATATTCTTGACTAAAGGTGATTAAAACATTAATATAAGCTCTTTAGAATGATTATAAACTCAATCTAAGCTTTTTCAATTCTAAAATTTTTATAATTGAAATGAAGCATAATTTCCTCTCCCTTAATTATAGCAAAACAACTTTTTCAACCCTTGCAACCTCACGAATTGAAACTTTTGTTTTCTATAATTAACATTGCTAACTTGCAATACTTACCATAATCATCATGCTCCCACTAACATGATGATTATTAGCACAACACTTATGCTCCCACTAGCTTTGACATGTACCCAGAAAACAGTTGGACCTCTAGAAGTCAATACTTTATTGACATTCTTACCAAAGTTTACATTTCTGATACTAGATTGCTTTGATAAGACTTTATCAAAATTATACAACTTATCCTAGATAGCTCACAGGTGTGTCTTAAACAATTTCAGAACTATGAAAAGGGATGCCGTAATCATAGTCTCAATTGTTTAGACCTTTTTCCATTCCTCATAAGTCAATGTTAGTGTACCGGTTAACCACACACGCTCCACTAACGACTTTGAGAACTGCAAAAGTTACAATTACTATCTACTTAAAATCTACTTAGTGAACGAGTTTCCTTACCATCATTTTCATGAATCGAAGAGAAAACATTATGACACTTAGATTTTATGGTATATGTGTTCTTATCCATGTGAATTTGTCAAACCATAATCACAAGACTAGGTTAGTGGCAAATCCCAACTCATATGGATTGACCTTGTGCAATCTTAACTTCTTGCCACCTGGCAGCTCAAGGGCCTGCCATTGCTTCCAAGTAGCTATGCAAACCATTGATAACATGTAGAACTCAAATGTATAGCCAAATTAACTGGAATAGGCATAGAAATGTCAACAAGATAGGTTATAAACCTCTAGTTGTATTCTAATGATGAAATACATGATTACTTCTTGAAACCCTTTTAGGATCTTTTAGACTCCCACTGTCTCCTTAACCTATAAGACTTTCTTGCCAAATATTCAAGAGATAGTGTGGATTCTAATCAAGATAGACACTTAACACAATTGGCCTTAGTTGGTCTTTGGTTTATTCAAAACATCACAACTTACCAATTTCAAATGTACAAGAGTAGAAAACTTTTACTCTTACATTTGACAAGTGTTTTAAACCTTCTTTAAGACATGTCACTCAAGTTACAATCTTAGAGTATAACTCTATGAATTGTTTTTGGAACGAAGTATGAATCATCTTCTTGATTTAACCACTTCAACAATTCATAACTCCTCTTCTTAACTATCATAATGCACTTAGAGGATGAATTGTGATAAGGTCTCAAAATCATTAAGATGATCTTAAAACATGATACTAAAGTACTCTCCCATCTTTTTAGATTTGAGAAACGTGTATCCTTCTGCCTAATTTGATTCTTCTTATTCGTTCTGTCATACATTGAAATTCTTCCAATGTCTCAGAATGATTCTTAAGCTTGTAAGTATAATCATATTTACTAAACCTTAGTAAATCATGACGAATAGTCTTATCCATCTTTTGTGGTGGACTTTTACAAGTGCATAAGAATGTTTACTTGATCCCTTAGTCCTTCTCTTGAGTCACATATACATGTGAACAGAGAACTAGTCTTAATTTTCCAAATTTGAAAAATTCTCATACATCACACTAAGCACATTGTATGATTCCAAGTTTCGGTCGAATTGAAACTTGGCTGATGAGAATCTTTCCTTGTTTGGTAAATTTAGACACTACCACCAATGAAGGAATCAAATTCATATTTCCAATATTGCTATAAACATACAAATATTAAGTTTTCATGAATGCTATTGTAAGGAGATAAAATTAAAGTAAAACAAACTTTTATTTATTTTAAAATGCGGAAAAACTTTTCCTTACAATACAAAGACTAGCATAATATGAGGCAACTATACTACAAAGACTAGTTAGATGACATACCTTTTGGTGTAGCGCCCAATAGTGTGGAAGCCTCCACTGGAGTCACAAATCACCAAAACACCTTGGAAGACTTTGAGAATAAGAATACTTTGGTTCTCTCTAGTGAAATCGGCTAGCCCGCTTAGTGTACCCACACTCGTACCAATTTCACCAACCAATGACATCTTTATATAGTATGGAGACTAGGGTTAAACCCATGACCTTTCATTTCATATGATCCATGGGTTAAACACTCAATGGACTATCCATGAAAGCTTAGCCCAACCTAAATGAACTTGGCCCATTCCATATATATAAGAGTCCATATTTAATTAGTTCATTTTGATCACTTTCTAAATTAATTCTTGATCAATACTAATTAAATAATATGATTCCATATTAATATATTAAAACTTATAATATACTGATATACATCATAAATATACTATTCTCAAAAGACTATCCATATAAATTGTGTTGGTGAAGTGCAACCCAAATGGACCATGCCGGGTCGGGTCAAATACATACCAAATATAGTTATGGACTTAGACATTAATCCAACAGTAACCGCACCTGAGCCAATCACGATGGTCGGGGTACAAGCGACGATCCAAATGATGTTGGGTTGTCAGATGGAGGAAACAATGCATTTACTTCAACAAAATCAAGAGGAACTTACGTTGCCTATTGAACAGCCCGAGCTGAATGATGGGCAATCAGAAAGAGGAAACTATAGTGGGACGGTTGGCCAAGCCAACCCACCGATAGTTAGATGCAACAATTAGGATGGAGGAAATGACGGACGTCGATGCAAGTACAAGGATTTCATGGCATTCAAACCACCATATGTTTCTGGAAGCCCAACACCGGTGGAAGTTATGGACTGGATCTCTGAGATGAAGACAATGTTTGAGAGTTGCGAGTGTAGCAACAAACAGAAGACCGCTCTCGCGATCCCTCTGTTAAACTCTGGAGTACTGAGCTGGGGGAAGCTACTAGCTAACACGATGCTGTTGGGGTGCAAAGTTCTTCATGTGTGACTTTGTATATGGTTTGACTTTTGTAGACCCACTTATACGTGGTGCATTAGCCTTATGACTAGTGAATATTAGAGAGTGAGTGAGAGACATGTAAACACCTGTATATATAGTGGGTTAAAACCACTTGTAGAGGTGTGCTTGAGAGGTGTAAAAGTGGAGTGTGTAAGTGTGTGTTATTTATGTAGACTAGATCTAGATCCCTTTTTGTAACACCATGCATATTCTATACATCTCTTGAACACCCAAATCACCATGTTCACTGTGAAAACATTAATTTAGCATGCCAAACCATGTTGTTATGTCACATCAATTGGTATCAGAACTTGGTTTTCACGATCAACGTGACTTTTGAAGAACGATTCTCGGTTTGGCAAAATCTGTCACAATTAGAGCAATTTTGGTGTGTGTCTCTCTTTCTATGATATCTCTTAATTTATTTGAATTCATGCGTTACGTTTTTTAATTTGTGATCGTTTGACTCATTGGATCAAATTTTTCTTGAAAAACCCCATTGATGATCCAATAATTTTTTTGTATCAAATCCAATCAAAACAACAAAATATAAAGTTGAATATTGTTCATGTCAAAAATCACTGAGCCCAATCAATTTCGTATTCCAATTAATATTCGGTTAATCATTTCGAATCCAAAATGTAAAATCCAGTTACTATTCATCTTTTATTCAAACTTCGAGCCCAATTGATCCAAGTTTTGTTCGTTACTATTCACAAATCAATTTAAAGCCCAATTTACATTCCTAAGGTTGATTGTAATCAGAATACGTCGACTTAATTCGTATCGGATACTAATTGATATTGAACAGTTTGTACGCTCGCATTACCGAGTTGTATGTTTGGTCCAAGTTTATTTCCGATTCTTCATCTGTTGTTCGTTCATCGACTGTTCATTAATCGATTGTTTTTGATTCCCAATTTCATTCCTTCATCTCTAATAATCATTTTTATTGATTGTTAATCTGAGTTTAGATATTGATTCAGATAATATGTAAATGATGAAATCGATTTTAGACTTAGAAATCGAAAATTGTTTCTTTGATTTTGATGATCTTGACCAAGAACTCATGAAGGAGGTTTAGAGCATGTGATTAAACATGTATTGAACTGAAATTTGATGATGGAATCGTCAATTTCGTGCTTATGGTTCTTTGACTTTGAAAAGTCAAACTGTGAAAAAGTTGGAATTCAAGAGATGAATCGATGAATGTATGATGAAATCGATAATTACAAGTTGTTTTCATGTTGAAAGAGTCGAAATCTAGTCTAATTTCGAATCTTCGTCGATGTTGTTGTTCTTGATGTCAAAGTGACGAACTGAAATGAATGTTGAATCTTCTTCGTTTTTGCTTCTTGAACGTGATTTGAAAGTCGAACTTGTGTATGGAATGGGTAGATAAAGAGATTAAAGTTTCGAACGTATAAAATTGGATGTCAAGGTCGACTTGTAATTACGATGGGGAAAAGAATGAAAGTTTGGGGAGTGACTGGGATCAATTTTCGATTGGTTTCGACTATATGATCTGAAATTTGGGTTCGATTGGTTGTTGTCAACAATCTCTTAAAGCATGGAACGAACTTTGATTGTTGATTTCGAAAGATTGGAGTCTATGTTCGTTAATTTGGAATTGATCATGAGTTAGGTCAAGAATCGTTGATTTTGTGACTTGTTGCTGAATAATGAAGAACAAAGGATCAATGTTCGTTTATTTACAAGCATCGATTGGGAACGAGACGGCTTGGAAGTTTTTGATATCTATTGTTGATTTGAGAACGAATCAAATGGTCAAAAACTTTGATTTTTGAAAAAGCGAAAGTTAAGATTCGATTGATGAACAGGTGGGTGACGATGATGTTTATATGCGAAGGCTATTGATGCTTGACGAACAGTTGTTGTTGATGTTGGAAAGATACCAGTAATGACTGGATTCGATTGAAGAATAGATGATTTTGGGGATGAAATCAGCAACTGATAACGAACGAAGAAATAAAGTACGGATGTCGATTCAGTGAATGAATGATTAAGAGGTCACTGTTCACCGTTAAGCGTTCGACATGCTTCAATTTCGTTAATCTGATTCAAGATTACGTTAATTAGAGAAAAATTTCGTTCATGTGATAAATTTCATACGAAGAGGAGACAGAAAATGGACAAATGATTTCATACGAAGGGGAGAGAGAAAAAGTTTCGTACATTTGAAAGGAAATTGGGAAGGCAAAATTTCGTATGTTTTGATGAAGAATAGAAGTTTCGTTAATATGGTGTTGGATTCGTACGAATTGGGGTATTGGAGAAGAAACTCAAAGTTACAAAAATGGCCCCTGAAATTTTGACTATTTGGCACCTTTTCAAAACCCTTCGTATGACCGATCAAAGTTTTCGTATGATTTGACCAAAAAGAAAAAAAAATTTGAATTCTGCCCCTTTACCTTCTAATATTTGGCACTTAGAAAATTAACCCAAGTTTCGTATGTTTAACACTTTTCATCCATATTCGAAAATTTTTGAAGCTTCTAATGTTTGGGGTGATTTTTCGTATGATTTGAGCACAAAGGGCAGAATTTTTGAAAATAGTCCCTGAGGCTTCGAATGTTTGGCTGTTCATACCCAAATTCGAAAAAGGACTGTTTTTGCTGAAAATTGAAGAAAATGCATTTCAGGCCCCTGCAATTTGTGCAAATTGATGCTTTCTACCCAGCTTTGAAAAAGGGGGAGAGTTTTGCATATTTTGTTGTTTTGGGCAGAACAGATCACTGCAGAATTTTGAAATTGACAATTTCTACCCATTTTTTAAGAAATTTTGTCAAAGGTGATCCGTGAATGAAGCTAAAAATTGAATATTTTTGGGTTTTTCGGATTGAAACACAAAGTTTATGCCACATGTTAAGGGCGAGTTTTGACACGAAAAAATTCGAATAGAGCACGTTCTCTTTTCTTGAAAGTTTGATAATCAAATTTCGATTATAAAACGGGGGAGAAATTTATATGGAAATTCGAACTTGAATTTTTCATATTACGCGGATTTGAAGACCGAAATGATCTTGAAGTTTTGAAGCTTATGAAATGATGCAATTAGAAGTTCGGAAATGAATTATTTTCGAAATGGGTTTGGAATTATTGAAGATTTTTGGGGTGTGTTTTTATGCTCAACTTTAGCGTGACTATTTGGAGTTTGAGAAGCTCTTAATCATTCGTTGATGCTCGGATTGTATGGTCTCACATCCTAGAGCCCAAATTGAAGAATCATTGAAGAATTGAAGATTGAAGTTTGTTTCGACATGTGTCACCTTTGAGGCTCGAACCGCGTAGTTGCTCGACTTTGGAAGATTTGAAGTGGGCCATGTATGACTTTGTAGATGGTTTGACTTTTGTAGACCCACTTGCATGTGGTGCATTAGCCTTATGACTAATGAGTATTAGAGAGTGAGAGATAGACATGTAAACTACTCTATATATAGTGGGTTCATACCACTTGTAGAGGTGTGCTTAAGAGGTGTAAAAGTGAAGTGTGTAAGTGTGTGTTATTTATGTAGACTAGATCTAGATCCCTTTTTGTAACACCATACGTATTCTATATATCTCTTGAACACTAAAATCACCATTTTCATTGTGCAAACTTTAATTTCGCATGCCAAACCATGTTCTTATGTCACATCAGATGCCCAACGGAGAAGCAAGGAAGATGTTTTGGGAAGATTTCCTGGTACAACTGAAATTGCAGTATTGTTCTGAGCAGGATCTTCTGGAGATCAACAATGAGTTTCAAAATATAAAAAAGGGAAGGATGTGTGTCACCGAGTATGCTACTAGTTTTACGGAGAAAATGAACCTTGTTCCTTACCTAGTTCCAACTGAGCTCTCCAAGGTCAACAAGTTTTCCCATGGATTACCAGCAGACTTTGGACCAATGGTCAAGCAAGCAACCACTTTGAAAGGAGCCATCTGGGCAACCAGGAATCTTGAGACCCAGATTAGGGAAAAGGGTTTGGAGAGAGATGAAGTTAGCGAGAAAAGGAAGCATGAAGGATCTTCAAAATCCAACAAAGAAAGGAAATTCGAAAAGACTAAAAAAGGAGGAGGAGGTGAAGCCAAGTGGTGCGAGAAGTGTAAAAAGAAGCACTTCGGGAAATGTAGCGAGGAGGTGACTTGCTACAAATATGGAAAGACAGGGCATTACGACAGCAAGTATGCGTCCAACAAGAAAGTGTGTTATGGATGTAACAAAGAAGGGCATATTTATTGGGACTGTCCAAAGAAAAATGAGGCAGCAAGGCCAAACACGCCACCAAGGCCAAGGGCATTTCACATGATCCTTGACGAAGCAGAAAACCATGCGAGGAACCAAGGATGAGGAATTCATACCGGAAGATCAAGTTATGAAGTAACCATGGGGATAGAATCATATGATGTAGCCTATTAGAGGCATAGTCTAGGGTAAACTTGAACACCTATGTAATAGTTTCAAAAAATAATAAAGTCTTCGTTTTGTTATCTGGTGTGTTAAACTGTTATGTGATTTTCTTGAATGGTGACATGGGGACTGCAAGACAATACTTGGGACAAGTATGAGTAGGTGCGAAAGGTAGTAGATGCATATACTACCGGAAGCACAAGACTCGCGCTTAGATCAGGGAAAGTCACAAGGTTACCAAGAAGCTAGTAATTTATTCCGTTTTATTAGAGCATGTCGTTACCATCGTTTAGGTAATGACTAAGAAGATTGTTGTTATTCCGACCCTAGTGGTCATATCGAATTGAGTCCGACTACGATAAGTATGTTACATGGTTCAGAGAACCAAGTTAGATGTAGCATATGACTTAAGCCGGAAGATTGGAATAAGAGATAATCAAAGTGACCAATAGAGGTATCACGATAGTTTCTTGTAGCTAGAAATGTTACCTTTTAAGATGTGATTAAATCACATTGTAATACGAAGGAAGGTATAGTCTATTTTAGAATTTGACTCTAAGAGACCTGAGTCTAAGCGTTGCAACATACGATGATAGGTCATTAGAATATGACACATCGATCCACTGTAGTAATAAAAGAACTTATCATAAATTTGTTAAGAAGAAGAAGAAGGAGTCTCCAGTACGGATCAATATTTTGACTCGAATGTCATTGTTTAGAGTATAACGAGCAGGCGCAAGTTCGAGCACCGCCTGCAGTCAAGGAGTCCAAGAGTTAGATACTCGTTTGATGCAACATAGAAGATACAATTATTAGCTAGGATGAAGATATAATGTATGGAGTCATTATACTACTATGTTTCATTGATGATTCCGGGACGTAATCATCCTAAGGGAGAGATAATTGTAATGCCCGTACATCCGGGCTAGTCAATCTAGAGGCAATAACTGTCGAAAATGACTTTTCGGAAAATATTATTTAGAATAAATAATCTTAACCAAGATTTATTATAGGTTACAAGGTTTCCGTATATATAAAGAACATTGACATCCGAGTTATAACGAAGAAGTTATGACACGTCGAAGTTTCGCGGCGGAACCGACATTATACCGGGAAGCGTAAATAGTGAATTTATGATAGAGCGAGTTTTAGCCTTAGCAACCTCAATGAATGTTGTAGAATACATTAAACCGAGAGCATCCATAAAAAGAGCGCCCATATCTTACTTCGTATGAGGAAGTTATAATTTTTCGAAGTTTCAGCTCCGCAGTGTGCAACCCGAAATTCGAATAGTAGATCGAGCGGTGTTTAGCCGACACAACCTAAACAAGAATTGAAGATCTCATTAATAGTAACTTAAAGAGAAAAAGATGGATGAAAACGGACGTCGGATGAAGAAGCTATGAGAATTTAACGAACCAATCATGTCCCGGCCTGTTAATAATATAACTTTTCAAATAAATTCAAAATTAGCGGACGAAGTCTAAACAGAAGTTGTAGAGTACGTTCCCGCCTTCGTGTGGATATAAAAAACGTTGAAAACGGAGCTCGTACCCGAAAGTTACAAATTTTTAAAGTTTGTAGTTGAATTTGCGAAGCATGGTGAGGAGCTGGTGACGTGGCAGCATCTGGGTCGCCCATCACCAATGAAGAAACATGCTTCAGATCATGCCATGTAGCCCTCGTGATTACGCCACGCGTCTTAGGTTGGTACGCCCAGCGTACCTTCGCTTCTTATCCATCCGATGCAGGTGTGAGCCAGCTGGTGCGAGGCTGGCAAGCTTATTCGAGCCACGTCCAGCGTCGCGCTGCTGGATGCCCAGCGTAACCGATGCTGGTGAAGCCTATAAAAGGGTGCAAATTCTTCTGGAAATTTCACACCATTCTCACTTCTTTCTCTCACTACTTTCTTTCTCTAAGGGGTTTAACCCTCCCCTGAGACTATCTTTATTTTGAAACCATCTCAATATTAACATTAACATAGTGGTCGAAAGAGTACCATGCTACGTCTGGACTTCAAATAGTTTAGCTTTAAACATGTGAACGGTCCCACATTTCTTGGTTCTTGAAGCGTGAAATGCGTGTGTGAGCATTGTTTTGCCGTCTTTCTCTTATAACGTTCTCAGAGGATACGGCGAAACCACTTTGTGTTTAGTGGTTTTTAGGGAAGGATCAGGTCTTTTCGAGAGCTCTTTGACCCGAAAAAATAAGCTTTGTGACCGATTTCTTTGAGTCAGCTTCTTTTCCGCGCGTGATAGAGCATGAGGTTCGAGAGCGTATTGTACGAACAAATGCTTTATTCGATCACTTTTCGCTAGCGTTAGTGAGTGATGAGATAGCGTATGATCCCTAGCACCCAAAGGAAGCCCCGAGGCTCCCAGAGTCCTGAGAAAAAGGGTCTTTCAGTTCGGAAACGCTGCTCCATGCGAAGCCCGGTTTTCTATAAAACCTGTTGTAAGTGAGTTGCGCCTATGCTATTTTTAATATAGCTTCTATTTAATTATAGTAATGTTATTAGGACCTTAAAATAATTATTTGGGCTATTATTTTGAGTTATATAGTGTTGTTTAACGCTTATATAATAATAATAATAATAATAATAATAATAATAATAATAATAATAATAATAATAATAATAATAATAGCCAGACTATTAATTAGTCTCGGTGAATATTAAACTAAACCTTAGTGGTAATGATACTAGGTTTCATCGAAGGAAATTGTTTTCAGTTAACGAAGTGCTGTCCGAGTGCCGAGTCACCACCTTATCAAGTGAGTGCATGGTCCCTTTCATCTTACACATAGCTATGAAGTATTTTATAAAAACTACGTGTTATGTGTGCATATTATGTATATAATTGTTATCTATGCTGGATGTACGATTTTATACAAGTTTTATATGATTTAAACTGTCTATGTATTTATATCTACATAATATGTTGGGTAAAACATGGGTAGATGATATATGAGTTGGATGATGATTTGAGAGGTGATATAGACCATGAGGTAAGGGTGAGAGGTGGACGATGTGAGAATCCTTGTTCCCAAATGCTGGCCCCATCATCTAGCAGAGTATAGATGACAACCACAGACTATTCTAGACAGTCCAGTGGAACACTAGCAGGCTCACAACCTGTAGGTGTTCTGAACGATGTGTTCACCCGGTGTACTCTAAACCTTGGTGACCATGCAGAGTTTGAGCCTAACACTTGGCGATCATGCAGACTTGATGCCTAAACCCTGTCGTTTATGTAGACTTAGTTCCCGTTGTGTAAACCTTGGCGATCATGCAGACTTGATGCCTAAACCCTGGCGACTATGTAGACTTAGTTGTCATTGTGTAAACTGTGGCAACGATGGACTTCGTGTCGATTCCTTGGGATGATCCTTTGGAATGCATGAACGAGAAATAACTGATTCTTAGGGTAGATCCTTATGAGTAAAGAAGATAATGGGGATGGGTAATTAGGTTGATGGTTTGATTGTTTAAACATAATAATTATATTATTGTGGGTTGAAAACCCTATGTACTCACCAAGTTTCCCAACCTGACCCACTCAGTTTATTTATATCACAGCTGACGATGTGAAGTTACCTTACACTGAGAGATTAAGGAGATATAGATCACTAGTGTAAATGAATGTAAGTTCTGTTTATGCTTATGTTTCTGTATTGACGATGACATCCCAAATGTTTTAAAATGAATAAAATACGTTACTTTGGAAATGTTTTGATAACGTATTTATCGTTTTTTTCTGGGAACAAATCCCGCAACATTTTTATTAAAAGATACACTCTGATTTTTATAAAGCATAAACAAAATCGGTCTTTTCTGTCCGTGAAAATGGGAATGTCACAGTTGGTATCAGAGCATTAGTTTAAGGGAACTAGGAATATGGATTTATTTCTAGATTTAAACTTAGAATGCTAAGCTGATTGTAAGGAGTGTGTCTAATAGATTTAGGTAATACACCTTAATAGACACAAGCACTAGCTTATTTTAGGAATGATGCCTAAATTGGTTTTACGTGCTAAATGATTTGTTATGCTTTATGCTATCGTTTGATCGGATCTATGGTCTGTTGCCGACCGGATATGGAAATTAAGAGCATGCGATGATCTTAAAGATTAACTCAAGGTTTGGGTTTTCAAACCTTTTTCTTCCGCATTTATTACTTGTTCTCACAATTGGTTTTAGAGCTTGAATGGTTATCCTTTGAATCCAAAAGAACATATTATAGTTGATTTAAAAATACCTTGGTATTTCAGTCATTTTTTTTAGGATAAAAGTTCTTCTATATACCACTTCAGCTCTAATATCTTAACTTCAATGGTTGCTCCTAATTCACAACAAATGTTTTCAATGCAAATAGCAAATAGCATGGGTTGCCCTTCTCATGCCCCACTGCTAGTTGTTGAAGAGTATGGTCACTAGAAAGTTAGAATGAAAGGTTCTTACTTCATAAGGAAAAAGGTGAAGATATATGGACAGACAAACCATAAGAGTGTTGGGTTTTGAGCGTTCTAACACTCCTAAGTGTACATGCAACCCTAAATACCTTGGATCTATGTTTTCTTTAATATACATGCAAATATGAACATCCAAGGTTATATCCTAATCTAGCATACAAAACAATATAGATAGAATACATACCTCTTTGATGTAGAAAGTCTTCATGAAGCTTGAGTGCCTAGTGCCCCAAGTGTGACACCTCAAATGGTTCACACAACACCAAATATAAATGTAATGACTTGAGAGAACTTCACACTTCATGAAAATCGGCTAGCCCTTTCTTACTCTCTCTAGTGGCCGATTTTGGTCAAGAATAAGATGCATATATAGGTAGGGTTACACCATGTAAATCCTAATTGTCATGGCCTTTCATTTCCATGATCCATGGGTACAAATACACCATGGAGCATCATATGGGTTTTAGCCCAACTAGATAATCCATGGAGCATTAGCCCACTATATAAGTATGGATGATTTGCACAATCAACCCATATATTTAATTAGTCTTCTTTTGATCACTTAATTAATCCTATATTAATTCTTGATCAATACTAATTAAATAATCTTATTATTCTTATTATTAATATACGAGAACTTATAATATATTAATAACCATAAGTGTCTTATTTCTCTCATTTAGTCTATCCAAGTGCATGATGCCATGCAACCCAAATGGACCATGCCGGGTCGGGTCAAGTCTTACCAATTATAGTTATGGAATTAGACATTAATCCAACGGTCTCCTACTTGGATAAGTCTAAAACTATTTATTTCGTATGACTTCAAGAACCGACTAGCAATCGTAGCTCTCAAAAGCTTATGTCGAACTCTGACCTTGTAGATGAACTCTGACCTTTGTCAGTGACTTGTCCATTAGATAAGGGATCATATATTCCTCCATTCTAGATATCATATGGACTGAGACATGGATTATAATCATTCTCTCTGTCCATCTGTTGTTTCCCGATTTCCGATTCATGATGACTGACTGATTGAGCAAATCAAATCAGTCCTGGCTTGGCCTAGCACTTTCATTTGTCATTATCAAATCATCGAGGGGGCCATAGATATCGCTTTTATCTCGAAGGTAAAAGGAATGGATAAACTTCGACTCATATGGTTTGTTCTACTACTTGTTGAATCATACACAAAGGCACGTTTTATAGTACCGAGTTACTGAATGCGTTTTCGTGCAATCAATGTACAACCAACTCATAGTAACAACTCATATCTCTAGGTTTGAAGAATATAAGATATTATCGTCTCATGATCACTCGTGATAAAATCCATGAAGTGATTCCAATGAGCACGGGTTGAATCCAATACTCTAAACTTATGAGCACTCATGAGTGTTGTAGCCCTTTGTCCAATACCTTAGACCTCTACAAGCCAACCCATGACAGCCTTAATTCATATCTACTTCCAACATATGACCGACTGTGGATGGTTTGAATAACTTAGTCAATCAGAACAATGACCTAGTTATTCTGGAAGTCAAAACATGCAAAGTGAAACACAATAATAATCGAATCCAATATGGTCTCAGAACATATAAGTATAAATAAAACACCTTTTATTTATCACCATATGATTACACATTATTCATTGTATACTGTTTTTAGCTATCAACTTTCTTCTTGAATTTTAAAAAATAGTTGACACATGCTCCAAGCATGTACTCTATATTTTCTAAACACTAGTCATGCCACACACCAAGTATGCATACTATGTTTGTCTATGATCTTTACTTTGTGAATTAGATCAATTGAACATAACTCCAATGATCCTCTTTCATAGTCCCAAATCCTTACTGCAAATGCAAGAATTCCAAATTCATGACATTTACTGAAATCTGTTAGATTCTAAACTTATATGCATTGATCTTCTTGTAATGATTATGCACAAAATCAGAAAGACTTGACTACAACCATTACAAAGCATTCCAAAGGAGATCAGCTCCTTGGAAACATCCTTCTTGCATTAAGTTTCCTAATCTTACACAGATTGAATAATTTCTAACTTTGAAACATTTCCAGATTCCATTTTGACTATCACTTCTGAACAAGAGTTGCCTCTTTATAGATTATGTTAATATGGTCCTTCCAGAATTATCACTATACTTCCAACTGTCCTTCAACAACCAATCTTTGGTAAACCTTGGATTGTCCTCGACAATTGTTTAATCCTTTTAGTCATATCCAGTTCTAAACTGTTTCCCTTCTTAATGCCCCAGGCATTTGGAAAATTTTAGAAAGGATGAATATATACCACATGTAATCGATCCTATATCCGAAACATATGGGACAAGATTCATGATGTCTCACATAAACACTAAACCAGTATTTTTCTATACTATTTCCATTTCTATTTGCCAAGTTCTCATAATTCAGATTATGAAAAGGGATGTCGTAATCATAATCGAATTTTAGAACGCAAATAATGGACCCATATACAGAATTTCCTTATGTTGAGCCATTCCAACATGAAATTCATATATATATATATATATATATATATATATATATATATATATATATATATATACATCCTTGACTAAGTACGATTAAAACCTCAATCTAAGCTTTTAGATTTGAGATGAAGTATAATTTCATCTCCCTTAATTATAGCAAAACAACTTTTTCCCAATTGAAACCTTTTGTTTTCTATAATTAACATTGCTAACTTGCAATAATTATCATGCTCCCACTAACATGATGATTATTAGCATAACACTTATGCTCCCACTAGCTTTGACATGTACTCAGAAATCAGGTGACTTTCTTACCAAAGTTCAGATTTCTGATACTAGATTGTTTTGATAAAACTTTATCAAAATCATACACCTGTTTTAGATAGCTTACAGGTGTGTCTAAACAATTTAAGAACTATGAAAAGGGATGTCATAATCATAGTCTCAATTGTTTAGACCTTTTCCACTTCTCACAAGTCGATGTTAGTGTGCCGGTAAACCACACACGCTCCACTAACGACTTTGAGAATGCAAATATCACAATTGCTATCTAGCTAAAATCTACTTAATGAAAGTGTTTTCTCACCATCATTTTCATGAATCGGAGAGAAACCATATGACACTTAGATTTACTGGTGTATGTGTTCTTATCCATGTGAATTGTCAAAACCATAGTCACAAGAAAAGGATAATGTGACAACCCGAAAATTTCTAGCTTGCATTCTTCATTTCTTATCAATAGTTGACTCGTTTTGCTATCTTGTAGTACCATTTAGGGTCTATTGGAGCGTTCTAAACGTGTTATAGTCAAGGTTGGAGTGTGGAAATGGGTTAACTTAAAGTGTAGGAATCAAAATGAGGCCAAACAGTCCAACACATGGAGTGTGCGGCTACACACATGTGTTTGCGGCCTCACACCGTTCCCAACCACACACTCCACCTATATATACCACACTTAGTCATTTTTGAACACTTCCTTCACTTCTTCAAGCATAGAACACGAAATCCTCTCAAGTATCATCCATTCTCCTTGAAGATCTTCATAAAAGGTACCAAGAACACCAAGAACACCATCTGGCCGCTCACATGGCAGCACACACCATCTGGCAGCACACAAGGCCGCACACAGGGCCGCACACATATGCTAGCTGCACACCTGGCCGCACACACACATATAGTGTGTATTTTGGCCATACACTCCCTTGTATAGCCTTTTAACCCTTCATACAATCATTTATGGTTGTAACACTTCAATATAAGTGTTCACTAGTCCCTAAGGTGGTCCCAATTCAGTAATTAGTTGTTCATAACACTACATATATTCATATATGTGTCAATATATGCTAAATAGGATTCACGTGTGTACTCAAGCCACCACTTGATACTTAGCAACTGATCCATCATTTTCATCAGAACCACTCACAACAGGTGAGTTCATACCCCTTTATCAATGTTTTAAACTGTTTTTAAATGTTTTATGGGGGGGGGGATACAAGTAGAATAATGCTAGTTATTATATCAATCACATGTGATTAATAAGCAGCATTCAAATGATTGGCTACTCATTAGCCATTTTACTAAACAGTTTCCTTCAAATGTCTTTCATAAACACTTTATGTGTTTAAAACTTCTTATTTCACTGTACATTTTACTCCGTATATTACTTTTCAAACTTATTTACAATTGTGTTTCAAACAAATTTTTCTTTATACTAAACCATTTTATCAAACCCATGCCTTCAAACTGTTTTATAGATTGACATCAAGTCGATCTTTTCTTAAGATAATAACTATGTTCAAAGGTTTTACAAAACTTATTTATGTTTTTATATTATAAATTGCATGCCTCTATATGTATATTTATATAAGAAATGTTTAAAAGACTTAGAAAGGCTATCCACCCTATTTCCTTTTCGCGCTTGAGATGTGGTCTGGTGGGATATCGGGTACTCGTCCGAAGGTCGTTTAAATATTAGTTATATAACATATATACATATATAGTCATAAAGGTCCTTCCAGTTCATCCCATGCCCTTGGGTAGCAAGGGTACACATCCATGTCCAAACGTACCAAGTTAGATTACTAGTAAACTACCATATGGGTAGTTTAGGAAGATACTAGAACTATTACTAAAACACAATATCATACTGTGAGTCAGTTCATTCATGAGTCAATACTTACTACTATGAGAACGTATACAACTATACTAGAGAAGAACATATACAACTATACTAGTGAAGAACATATACAACTATACAAGAAAGAGGACATATACAACGATAGTAGAACGAGTACATTACTATACTTGCTAGGTAGAGAGCACGTACAATACTAGCTAGAACATTATAGTACATTACCATACTACTACATAGATATGGTCACATGATCATATTTACATGAGTACACTTACAAAATTATATATTCTGTTATAGAATCCTCATTCTTATCTTTACCTTGTGATTCAATCACATAATCGACGAGATAGATTGGATTTGATATCATAGTACCCAAGGATACATTGCGGGACTGACCATTCCTAAAATCTCTGTTAGCTACAGAGGTAAAAGCACATCCACGGATGTCAACGGTTGATACCATTACAGGTATACTTTTGGGGACTCACTATTCCTATACCCAGCTGTTAGCAATAGAGGTAAATATACATCTACGGATGTCTTCAGTTAACATTGTTAGTTGCCCTTGTTTCAAAAGGGTAATACTAATACAGCTTGGTCTTGGTAGAAGACTACATTCAGAACAGTTAGGTCTTGGTAGAAGACTACATTCAGAACAGTTAGGTTTTAGTAGAAGACTACATTCAGAACAGTTAGGTCTTGGTAGAAGACTACATTCAGAACAGTTAGGTCTTGGTAGAAGACTACATTCAGAACAGTTAGGTTTTAGTAAAATACTACATTCAGAACAGTTAGGTCTTGGTAGAAGACTACATGTAGAACAATTAGGTCTTGGTAGAAGACTACATTGAGAACAATTAAGTCTTGGTAGAAGACTCCTTTTGTTACTAATAGGAATCATAGGGATTTCTAGGGCTTTTCAAACGTTTACAGTTGTTTTACAAACATTTTCATACCTACCGTTCATTTACATTTTCAATACTTACAATTCGTATACATACAAATACTTACATTTCAAATACATACAAGTATTTACATACAAATTATGACACTAAAATACTTATGATCTCACCAGCTTCAAAGCTGATACTCGCTTTCAAAATTACTTGTATCCTCAGGTCATCATAGACAGGTACAGATGCAAGGATTTGGGAAGATGGAGCTCGTTGAAGACTCATCTTTCATTTTGATTTATTCGTTAGTGTCTATTATACATATCAGAATACACTTGTATTAAAATTATATTATTAATGCAATGGATGATGTTGTTGCTTGTTTACTACTTTTCATTGTTGTGATACTGTACATGACGTCCTCCGCCCCAGAACGTTTCCGCCGTTCAATGGTTTTGGGGTGTGATAGATTGGTATCAGAGCATTGTTTATAGCGAATTAAGTATATCAACCCATAAAAGATATACTAGATATAAATACATAAGGGATAAAAAATACTCTGACCAAGAGTTTATACTTTAAATAATAAAATATTTAATAAAGTATACGTGCCTGCATTCATACTAAAATCAGCGTCACTAGGACAGTACAAAAGAATTACGATTGTTGGGCAACGCAAGTGGGCTTAGAGACATATGGTCAAAACTGGGAAGATATAGCCTGATCACCTATATTATCCGAGGGTTGACTAGCATGTGCCTAAGTTTAATTGTGTGGTTGCAACAAGTCTAAAATCTTACCAACCCTACCATAATGAGTACAATAGAACATAACATTAAACTTAAAATACTATAGGAGTATTTGGTGTTACTATAAGTACGTTATACTTGAGAACTAAAACGGGATCTTCATTGCTAAGTTGATAGTTGCTAAGTGGATACACTAAGGCTATATGTAATTAGGATGTTATAGACTTAAATCTGTGAAAATTTTACTTCACCCCGATTCTGTGTTAATTTGGAGTTAAGATCACTTATTCGAAGGCCTATCCTGTTTCGATTACATATAACTGGTATGCACTTCACAAATAGCGATGTAACTAATGAAGATTTTCTAAATAATTATCTAGATAGTTCGTCTAATAATTATTTCTTACCCTAATTCTCGCATAGATAACATGGTTGGACTCCATCCCCACAACAACCAGTATCTTCCGAACGAAGTCATTGCTGGTTGGTTTGGAGAAGAACCAGAGAATGATCATCCTATCACTTTGAATGATCACCATGATGAAAACCCTTCGGACGATGCTAATTCCGAACCAGAGGTTGAGAACCTACCCTAAGCAGCTCCCTTTCCAATTCCTAACCCTCGTCCGGCTTTTCATGGCCGACGCCTGAGTGGGTGGAATGTTTAGAAACATGGAGCCAAGGACAAGATCAGCCCATGCCATTTAATGGCGACCGAAGCTTTTATGACCTGAGCAATGGGGGCTCAGCAGATAGAATCTTGCCAATCTTGGTCCGCAGAGTGGCCCGAAATGAGATTCAAGACAGGACAGCCCTACATCAGATCACTGAAGTTGTCGCCAATGTGAGAATGCATTCCCTCCGCACCATTCGTCTAGAAGATGCTCGTGAGAGATCTGAGAGAAACCATGTAACCCTGCTGCAAGCACTGGCTGAATCATGAGCCGAAGTCTTAGAGCTCCGAGTACGCCAGAGGGTGTACGAAAGACACCTACTTGATGTGGAACATCAACTGGCTAAACTGAGAGTTAACCAGAGGGATGACCGTCGCCGGTAGTAGACGCTTTACTTTATTTTTTTCCTTGTTAACAGGAATCGTTTTCAGTCTATGCTCGATGTGGCATTTTCTATGAAATTATCTTGTACTCTAAGTACTTTTGGTTAAGTCGTCATGTTGTCAAGAACTATCTACTCTGGATATGATGTAAGACCTTTACAAGGTCATTTCCCTGAAACTTTTACGTCATGAATATCAAAGATATTGACGGTCGGCTAACTTCTGTGTCATTCTTTATTCATGTACTCTTATCATACTTTCATTGGAGTCTATCTGAATCATGCTTTAGTCAAGTCATTGGACTATAGTAATTTAGCTCCGGAGACATTTCCAAGTCTCTTTCAATGGTTGAATATTGTTATTCACCAACCCACGATACCTCGTCTTGAACGACAAACGTCTTGAGACCATTCTACAAACTTACTTCTACTCATTACTAGGACTGCATCATAGGGATGTAGTTCAAACCTCCGTGAACATACTTCCAATCCATGCTAGGACTGCATCATAGGGATATAGGTCAAACTTTCGAGAACATAGTCGTACTCTTTACATGAACAATCTAAGTACATCAAGGGTCAACCAGAATCGCTCACAAAATCCTTACCTTTCGTGTTACAGAATCATGTCGTCATCCGGAAGCAATCAGTCAAACAACAAGACCTCAGCATTTCCTATGGACGCCGCTACCTTCCAAACAGCAGTTACAGCTGCCGTGGTAGCTGCCGTAACTGCTGTGCTTGCGCACCGTAGCGCTATCAACACAATCAATGCTGATGATGGAATTGAAGTTCCCAATCGTGGTATCCATCCAGGAAGTCGTCAAACGGTAACAGTCGCAGGCTCGCAAAGCCGAAAAGCAGAGAACAAGAAACGAAAGCGTCAAGCCCAGAAAGAGCGGAAGAAATCCCAAAGGCTGGCTATGCAACAGCAGCAAGTGGAAACTCCTGCGATTCCCGTATCGAGCAGGCCATACAAGGGAAAACTCCCGAAGTGTGATAAGTGTAGTTTCCATCATCATGGGGCTTGCCATGAGATGCAATGTTGCAATTGCCTAAACATAGGTCACCATGCTCGTAGCTGTGGAGCACCGGCACGACCCATCACACAAGTCCCTTTCATCGGGACTAACCCTATGCACGAGAGTAGTTATAACATCGAACGCTATAGGAAGCAATTTTCAAAGTGGAGTAACGAGGAAGAAACTCGTGTCCACATAACACTGGCTAAACACCGCAATCCTGTCACCAAAGATAGTATTAGCCAGTCATGCCACCAAGGCGGGGAGATAGGACACATCAAGAAGGATTGCCCTATAGCAAAGAACTCTGGCGCAGATGGAAGGATTCTCAGGATCACAGCTGCAGGAGAGCCTATTCCGGAACCCTCGTTAATGTAACTTAGGTGTGTTGTTGTAACAAACTTATAAACTATCCATAACAAGCGCAACTAGAGTCTTACCTTTTGCGAGATCTTGTCTGTATAGGGATTCTCGTGCTGCGTATACTTGTCTTTTGTAGTATATCTTATTCGCAACAATAGTCTTGTGGTAAATCTGAAGTACTGTAACTCTGTTCATGGTTGCACGGTTGTGTTTTGTCTGTAAACGTCTTATGTTCAAATCTAATGTCTTTAAGTTCAGTATGATTCCGACATTATCATACGACTCGATTCAATTTGTTCTTCACGAAAACAGCTTCATACGTACATCTCTTTCTTCTAGATCACTTTTCCAGCGAAACTGTCATATCAGAACACCGAAGTACTAATGCCAGGAGTACCTCTTAGTTATTTTCTTTCCGAAGAAACCCTCGAAGTACCACTCGTGCAGTACGTCAAGTTCAATCCAAGGATTCATGCGATTGATCTATCACTGAGGAATGTATACATAAGAGTGATATATAATCAAGGTTCTACAAGTTTAGAATTGATGATTCCACTTTAACTTCTTTTTCCCCGATGGGATGTGAGCTTAAAGTAGAATCAGTTATTCGAATACCTTTTCAATCTTAATTGTATACGACTCATATACACGAAATTGTGATTGTGAACCATGTATGAATTTTAATATGAACTTCAGGACGGAGAACTGCTTAAGCCTACGAGAAATCACATCGTCATGTGAACAAAAATAGGACCCAATACGACTCTTGTAAACAGATCACCCTATATAATCTAAACACCTACGAAGATACTAGATCAGCCCAGAAACCTCAGCGAACCGCACAGAAATAGGATTAGAAGACTAGGCTTCTCACCCTAGAGAACCCCGGTGATATTCTTCCAGAGATCGACGGATTGCATCGTATGTACCTCGGCTATCGAGTACTCCGTCAAGATTTTTCATTAGAAATCGTTATCTCTGGCTCGCATAAATGAAATGGTTGAGAAAACGCAAGGAAAGAATTACTTTCAGAAATGGATCTGATATCCGAATATCACGAGTTCGAGTGTTAGGGAAGGATGTCCATAAGACTATCTTCCGAACTCAATACGGACACTTCGAGTCCGTAGTGATACCCTTCGGATAGGACCGATACACCCATAGCTTTCATGAGCTAAACGAGTAGGGTACGTCTTTCTTACTTGGATCATTTCGTCATTTCTCCATGTAATGACTTACTTATCTACCCTCGTAGTAAGAAGAAAACCCATGGAAACATTTCCTACAGAGGAACTTTTAGCAATGTTCTCTAGGCACGAGTTTTGAAATTGAAGAGTCGAATTTCTATGACACACTGATAGTAATGTGGGAAATTTTGAGTACTTTTTCAATTTGTCAAAACCGTGGAGCATTTGTCGACACCGGAGACAACAATAAAAATTTTCCAAATTCTAGGTCTTACAGACCTACTGTCATAGTTCATCCAGAACTCCTCATAAATCACAGAAACCCTTTCGACTCTGACCCATCAAGGGGTGGCCCTTGACTGGGAAGTTAAACAAGAAATAGAAACCTTGGAGATTCCAAGTGAGTGACCAAGTTCTTTAGGAGAACTCACTCTGGGAATGGCTTAATATGCTTCCTATCGCGTGGAAAGCTAAATCCAATATAGTTAGGACCTCCGAGATTCTTATCAAAATCGGTCCTATGCCTCGCACAAACTAGACCTACTCCGTGAACTCAGTAGCATACATTCTACTCTTCGCGTCTCGATCGTGAAATCGTACCTTTCCGTTAGGACTCTTGTAAGTCCACTCGTCGAGATCCACACCTTCATATTTGAACCGTAGTGACCCTCGACCGAGAGGTCAAGCGGACGAAGCATTGCCACCGCCCATTAGTGCAGGTTCGTTGGGATACCAAACGAGAACCCGATTTCACTTAGGAGCGCTAGAACCAAACGATTAGAAAGTTTCCTCCTCATGACTCTATCATTCGTACCTACTTCCTTGTCTAAATTCTAATTTCGGGATGAAATTCCCTTTAACGGGAGGATAATCTGACAACCCGAAAATTTCTAGCTTGCATTCTTCATTTCTTATCAATAATTGACTTGTTTTGCTATCTTGTAGTACCATTTAGGGTCTATTGGAGTGTTCTAAACGTGTTAATGAAGGTTGGAGTGTGGAAATGGGTTAACTCAAAGTGTAGGAATCAAAATGAGGCCAAACACTCCAACACATGGAGTGTGCGGCCACACACTTGAGTGTGCGGCCCCACACATGTGTTTGCGGCCTCACACCCTTCCCAACCGCACACTCCACCTATATATACCACACTTAGTCATTTTTGAACACTTCCTTCACTTCTTCAAGCATAGAACACGAAATCCTCTCAGGTATCATCCATTCTCCTTGAAGATCTTCATAAAAGGTACCAAGAACATAAAGAACACCAAGAACACCATCTGGACGCTCACATGGCAGCACACACCATCTGGAAGCACACATGGCCGCACACAGGGCCGCACATATGTGCTGGCAGCACACCTGGCCACACACCTAGCCACACACACACATATAGTGTGTATTTTGGCCATACACTCCCTTGTATAGCCTTTTAACCCTTCATACAATCATTTATGGTTGTAACACTTCAATATAAGTGTTCACTAGTCCCTAAGGTGGTCCCAATTCATTAATTGGTTGTTCATAACACCAATTATATTCATATATGTGTCAATATATGCTAAATAGGATTCGCATGTGTACTCAAGCCACCACTTGATACTTAGCAACTGATCCAGCATTTTCATCAGAACCACTCACAACAGGTGAGTTCATACCCCTTAATCAATGTTTTAAACTTTTTTTAAATGTTTTATGGGGGGGATACAAGTAGAATAACGCTAGTTATTGTATCAATCACATGTGATTAATAAGCAGCATTCAAATGATTGGCTACTCATTAGCCGTTTTACTAAACAGTTTCCTTCAAATGTCTTTCATAAACACTTTATGTGTTTAAAACTCCTTATTTCTCTATACATTTTACTCCGTATATTACTTTTCAAACTTATTTACAATTGTGTTTCAAACAAATGTTTCTTCATACTAAACTGTTTTATCAAACCCATGCCTTCAAATTGTTTTATAGATTGACATCAAGTCGATCTTGTCTTAAGATAATAACTATGTTCAAAGGTTTTACAAAACTTATTTATGTTTTTATATTATAAATTGCATGCCTCTATATGTATAGTTATATAAGAAATGTTTAAAAGACTTAGGAAGGCTATCCACCCTATCCACCCATTGCTTTCAAGTTGTTATGCAACCAATTGAGAACTCTAAGAACTCATATGCAAAGCCAACTTTAATTGGAATGGGCACAGAATATGTCAACACGATAGGTTATAAACCTCAAGTCGTGTGCTAGTGAAGAACTTTAGGTTTTATCCTTGATTAGTTCTTGAGACTTTCAAGACTTTTAAGACTCCCACTGTCCTCTTGACATATAAGACTTTCTTGTTAGATATTCAAGAGATAATGTGGATTCTAATCAAGACAAACACTTCACACAATTGGCCTAAGTTGGTCTTTGTTTTATCCAAAACATCACAACTTACCAATTTCAAATGTACAAGAGTAGAAAACTTTTACTCTTACATTTGACAAGTGTTTTAAACCTTCTTTAAGACATGTCACTCAAATTACACTCTTAGATTATGACTCTAAGACTTTTATTGGAATGAAATATGACTCATCATCTTGATTTAACCATTTCAACAAATCAAGTTGGTCTTCTTAGTCATAAGAATGCACTAAGATTTCCTTAGAGAACTAATTGTGCTATGGTTTCTTAATCATTAAGATCATCACAAAACTAATACTAAAGTACTTTCCCATCTTTTCAGATTTGAGAAACTTTTATCTTTCTGCCTAAGTTGTTTCTTCTTATTCGCTCTGCCCTACATTGGAACCTTTTCCAATGTCTCATAACTACACTTAAGCTTATAAGTATAACCATATTTACCGAGCTTTAGTAAATTATGACGAATAATCTTATCGATCTTTTGTGGTGGACTTGACCAGTGCACAAGAATGTGTACTCGATCCCTTAGTTCGTTACTTGACTCACACATCCATGTGAACAAGTAATTAGTCTTAATTTTCCAATACTTGAGTGTTGTCATTCATCATGCTATACAACTTGCATGATTCCAAGTTCCGGTCCAATTGAAACTTGGGTGATGAGAATCTTTCCTTATTTGGTAAATTTAGACACTACCACAAATGAAAGAATCAATTTCATATTTCCACTCTTGCTATTAATGGAATCCTATAAGCAACAAAAAACTCACAGATGCCATTGTAAGGATACTTTAAAATAAATAAAATCATCATTTTTCCTTTTATTTTAAAAACTTTGCGGAAAAAATATCCTTATAGTGCAAAAGCACATGAAAACTTTGTTGTTATCTATTCCTAAGCAATATATCATAACTCCTAAGAAGTATGCGATAGAAATCCATCTACGCGATTAGATTCAACATATTCTTTCTTTAAGTTTCTTCACTTTTCTTTGATTTTTAAAACATCACCATGTGACCCAGTCATGTCATGTATCAAGAATCTCAGAATAGAAACTTAGCAGAGTTAGATAGTGGACTTTACATGTAGTAGAGTCAAACTTATTGGTTTTAACACCCTTAGGTAAATTGGCAGCTTCGCAACTAATGCCCCTTCCTTTGGCAATATAAACGTATGGACTCTTTGATAATGGTACATGGGACTATCACAGACTTAGCATTTCTTTTTACCATTTGGTCAACTGAATTGACTATGGTCGATCCCTTTCCATTGGGAAGAGAGAGCCTTACTGGATATCCAATGTCATCATTGTCAATGTCCATAAAGTTTTAGGAAGTTGATCTTAGCAAATATATAAGATCATTAAGGTTCTTGTCATAGTCTATTTCATAGGTGTCCCAAAGGAACTCACTATGTGACTTAGAAAGTGATTGAGCCACCAACTTTGTCAAGACTTTGACACCCAACTCTCCCGGCTTGTCAATATCTGACTTCATCTCCAAGATGTGATCACACCTAGACCTTGCCTTGCCACTAGGGTTTGAGTGACCTTAAACTATTCAGGAACTTGTGGGTTAGGGAGAATAGTTGGAGGAGGTGAAAGAAGTATGATTTCCATTGGACATCATCTTCATTTAGGAAAACTTGTTTCAAGAGATTTGGGAAGATCATAGATGTCTAAACCAGACATCTTTTGTGAGATATTCAAGATAGTTTATTTAAAGTCCTTAATATTACACCCAACATGAAATATTAAGGCTAGGACCCTACAAACTATTTTATAACTTAGAAGAGGGATGCCGTAATCCAAGCTATAAAATATTAGAGGGTAGGTGAATGATGGTTCACCAATTTCCACCAAGATAAACGAAATGTATTATTAGGTTTTAATTGGATTTGAAACTCCTAGATCTTTTGAGATTCATTGAACTGTTCAATGGCATGTTTCAATCTCGAGTGTGCCCTTCAGGTTTTGTGACTGGGATGCCGAGGATCACAAAACAAGGTGTGAAGTAACCATGCAAATTACTCGGTACCCTTAAGTGTTTACCCGTCAATCGATGTGCCGGTTAACCACACACGCTCCATCGATACTATGATAAACATGAAGTTACCCTTTGCCTACCTTGTTAAATACGAGTTAGTGTGCCGGTTAACCACACACGCTCCACTAACCGACTTAAACAATGTGCAAAGTGTAATTTCATGGATTAGCACCTTATTCACATTTTCCAAAGTAACTAATATTGGGTATTATTAAGAGTTTAGTAACTTAGTATTTATCATTAATACTTTTAATGAAGGGAGAATTATAGTCCTGTCAAACCCGTTCGGCTAACGACCCTCCACCAGTCAAGGAATCGGTGGGTAAGAGTGGACACCCATTAAACTGCCATTTTATAGGCAGTAACCTTATACCCCCTTATAGACTGGCTTCGTGAATGAGGCCTACTAACGGTAAGACTGACTTGCTCTTATACATATATATATATATATATATATATATATATATATATATATATATATATATATATATATAAATATTATTAACTTATAATACTATAAAGTATAAGGGTTGAATTTTAACTTTTAAAATTCTAAGGGCTAACTTGGAATTAAAGTATTCATAAGTGAAAACTTTTTAAATTCCAAAACTTGTCCTCAAGTAATGGAACTTGAAGATAAGTTAAGGTTTTAATTAATTCCATAAGCTATAAAATAAAGATAAGTTAATTCTTTTATTAGTTTAAAGTCTTCCATATCTTGTCCTCAAGTAATGGAACTTGAAGAGTTTTTGGATTAAAACTACTTTAAACACATAAGTTATGGAACTAATTAGTTTTGAATAGTTTCAAAACTTGCCCTCAAGTTTTGGAATTTGAAAAGTTTTCACTTATGAATACTTTAATTCCAAGTTAGCGCTTAGAATTTTAAAAGTTAAAATTCAACCCTTATACTTTATAGTATTATAAGTTAATAATATTTATATAATGAAGTGACTCTTGAACATCCATAACTTGAGGACAAGTTATGGAGTCATAAAACTATTCAATGAGACAAGACTCTTCGTTTTTGTAACCTTTGCCAACTTTTATGAATTTTATGAATCTTAAATGTGAATTTTCATATAACTTGAGGACAAGTTACAAAAACACATTTTAGAATCAACTCTTAGATTAATTTGGATTGAAAACACATAATCAATTAACTTTTCTATTAATCTAAGCAACTCATAAGAACAAGATAATTCAAATCAAACTTTTTCATGTAATTAGTATAAACCTTAAACTAATACAAAACATGAATCTATTGACAACTATCTTTGAAATTGGATTAGCATGAACATTACCACATCAAAAACAAGTTTATAAGTTCAAAAATAGCTTAGGGTAATGTTCCTAGTCCATTTCTAGCCAAAAAAGTCGAATATATGATGTCTGGGGCTCCTACTCGTCGAGTGCATGAACCTAATCGACGAGTAGGATGATTTTACTCATGGACTCGGCGAGTTCATCAGTGGACTCGGCAATTCTAGTGCCCAGAAAACCAGAAAATCGAGTTTTTCAGCATTTTTCAGCAATTTGCATCAAGTATAATTGAAAACAAGCCTAGGCTCTGATACCATTGTTGGGTTTTGAGCGTTCTAACACTCATAAGTGTACATGCAACCCTAAATACCTTGGATCTATGTTTTCTCTATTATACATGCAAATATGAACATCCAAGTTATTATCCTAATCTAGCATACAAAACAATAAAGATAGAATACATACCTCTTTGATGTAGAAAGTCTTCATGAAGCTTGAGTGCCTAGTGCCCCAAGTGTGAGACCTCAAATGGTTCACACAACACCAAATACAAATGGAATGACTTAAGAGAACTTCACACTTCATGAAAATCGGCTAGCCCTTTCTTACTCTCTCTAGTGGCCGATTTTGGTCAAGAATAAGATGCATATATAGTTAGGGTTACACCATGTAAACCCTAATTGTCATGGCCTTTCATTTCCATGATCCATGGGTACAAATACACCATGGAGCATCATATGGGTTTTAGCCCAACTAGATAATCCATGGAGAATTAGCCCACTATATAAGTATGGATGATTTGCGCAATCAACCCATATATTTAATTAGTCTTCTTTTGATCAATTAATTAATCCTAGATTAATTCTTGATCAATACTAATTAAATAATCTTATTATTCTTATTATTAATATACTAGAACTTATAATATATTAATAACCATAAGTGTCTTATTTCTCTCATTTAGTCTATCCAAGTGCTTGATGCCATGCAACCCAAATGGACCATGTCGGGTCGGGTCAAGTCTTACCAATTATAGTTATGGACTTAGACATTAATACAACAAAGAGATGCTGCTGCAACTCTCTTGGGCCAGGATGAATAAGGTCAGGCACCTCTCACTGCTACCGACATAGAGAAACTACATGCAGATCAAGTTGCATTTTCCGAGATGGTGTTTGGTGTTCCTCTTTCTCTCTTTGAGCACATTAAGTTTTGGAAATCTACTAAAGACATTCGGGACACTCTTCAGGACCTGTTTGACGGATCAGAAAACTTGAAGAATAAGCGTCTAACCTCGGTTGTCAACGAGTTCAATACCTTCACCACATTTCCCGATGAATTAGTTTCCTCGGCTTCCAACAGATATCGTATCATCGTCAACAACAAGACAGCTGACGGGATTTTCCGAACTCTACTAGAAGACAATCTCAAGTTCATTAATAGTCTTGGTAAATGATGGGGAAAAGTGAAATCATGTCTTCAGAGTAATGGATCTCTGAAGAAGCTAAAGCCTTACAAGCTGTTTGATGAGCTTTAAGGACATGAATCAAATGTTGCTCAACATGAATCAAATGTTGATACTCAAGTCTCGGACCCCTCTGTTTTGCACCCTTTCAAAACTGTTATCCCTCCTATTCCATATGTTCAACCCTCTTCACTAACTTTACCTGTTCTTGCTAATTCCAACAATCAGTTTAATGGAGACGTCGACCTTGAAGCGATGGACTCCAAAATTCGCTTTCAACAAGATTTTTCTATGTTGTCCATGTAATACAAGAAACCATGGAACCCTACTCACAAACCGTACCACAATCGTTTCCAAGCTTCTCCTCAAAGTAATCCCCAACCATTTCACAAACCCTTAGGGAATCTACCTACCTACATGCCAAACATGTCTACACTAAGTCACTACTAAGAATCCCACGAGAATCCAAAGTAAGAGAAATCCAAGGTCATTTGCCAAAAGTGTGGTCATGGAAATCACTTTGCGAAATATTGTATGGCTAAAACCACACAGAAGACAAAGATCAAGGACTTTGCATACTATGACCATCGAGCCCAAGAAATTGCTACAAGTGAAGAAGCGTGCGTCATCACTGTGCCAACAGATGTTGAACGATATTGGTCAACAGGAGATGAAGATGATGTTAGTTTTCAAAGAAACATGTGTCTTATGGCTAGACATACAATCAAATGCGATGAAGGCTACTAGTCATCTGGATCAGAAGGAGATGATGAAGATTCTAAACCAAATTTCTGCTACATGGCAACCAACAATCCACTAGGTTGAAGCATCGTTCAACATGTGAAATATATGATTACTGATAATAATTTTTATTTATCTCTTTGTGAACCATATCTAACCTAGATCCAATCAGATATGAACATCATCAATAAAGCCTATGAGTCTGCTATAGAAGCGAGTGAGAAGATGGAAAGTGAATTAAGTCGTCTTAAGTTACGTTTCGAGGATATGAAGCTTAAAATTGAGTCGTTAGGGCATGAACTTGTAAAGTCAAGAGATGATTGTATCATTCTTAAAGATAAATGTGAAATCACATATTTTGAAAGGAATGTTTTAGTTTCTAATAACAAACGTTTGAATGCCAAAATTGATGTTTACATCATGCCATAGATACTCTTAAATCCACTGAACGGATGACTCATAATTTTCATCATCCTTGGTCCAAAGCATCTGGTCTCTCAAGCGAGTTTGAGAAAAAAATTGTTTGTCTCTTAAAGGAGTTATGAGATCTAACTTTTATAGTAGACGTTCCGAACGACACATATTCGGATACTCTTGTCTCACCATTGTCACCCCTTCCTGAGACCTTAAACCGATTTTCATCTCTAATTCCTAAATTTCAACCCATAGTTGTCAAGTTTCCTAATTCCACACCTCTTCCATCTATAAAACGTCTACCTGAATCAGACCTCGAAATCCTTTCCTATAATCACCCATACTGTAGTTCAAATTCCAAACCACATTCCTCCTAAAAATTGTGTTGTTGAGGAAATAATTCCAAAGACAACTAGACCTGGCTCGGATAAATCAGATTCTGTCTGGGCAGCTTTTGATAGTAACATAGAAGAAGAAATCTTAGCAGATTATTCATACGACTCTTGTGTTTCTAATTCTCAACGGATTTCAAAAATAACCTTAGTGCCATTCAAGCCTATGTGTAACAACCCGTCTGCATGCTAATCTTCCAAGTCATCATCTGACTTTAGGAAGAAACCATCATTATATAGGAAAGATGTCGTCGATCCTAAGGTAGAATCCAAAAATGCTCTCCAAAAGGAAATGAGATCAAGACATGACTTTAGATTCATTGAAAATTCTATGAGGAAAGTATCTCGGACTGTCATCCCATTCACTAGGAACCATAAAACATTTATGCCTATTAAGATTCTTAAGAGGCCTTCTAATCCTCCTAGTTTTGTGGCTCAAAACAAGGTTGCTTGTTCTATTCTGAAGAAAACTGTTTTTGATACTCATCCCACCAATACTAACTCTTTTCAGACAGTTTCCATTGTATTCATTGCTAAATCTGATGGTATGATTTTCAAACCACAACATTCACAACCAAATCATCCATCAAAAGTAGCAAACAAAGAACAATTCCCAAAAGCAATATTACTCAAAAAAATTGAAAAGATTCAAACCAAAAATTTGATTAGAAAGTTAAAAATGCTAAAAAGAAAAGTGCAACTCCAAACGACACTACGATTCCTACAGCTTCAAGAACTATTGGTCCAAGAAAAGTTGTTTCAAAACAACCTGTTGTTGAATATGATTTCTGGATCAATGAGAAGACCATGTCTTTCTGATTCTTTCCAAAAGAATCTTTGAATAAACCTTCCAAGACATCCGTTTCTCAAAAGTCACAACATAAGTCCAAAGCACATGCCCAAGTCTCAAAATCTAATTCGGGGCCTAAAAACTCCAAAATTCACAAGTTTTTGCACGCACTATGTGCTTCGGAACAAGATACAATATGGTATATTGATAGAACTTGTTCTATGCACATGACGGGGCATAAAAGTTTTCTACGTGATCTTGAACTCTCACCAAATGTTGGCTATGTGACCTATATCAACAACTCTAACTCTCAGATCAGAGGTTATGGCATCCTCACCGATTGTAATTTCTCTTTCTCAAATGTGCCAATGTAGGTGACCTGAAGCACAATTTGATAGGTGGGGCTCAACTCACTGAATCCAACCGACGAGTTGAGTTCTACAAAAAGCATAGGTATGTCATAACAGAAGACCGGAAGGAATGTCTTGTCAAATAAAATTATAACAAGAATATGTATCCTCTTGAAATCAACATGATCATCAGAAAACCTTAACTTTGTCTACTCTCAAAAGTCATTCCTGACGTTAGTTGGTTATGGCATGGGATGGTTGCTCATTTAAACTTCCGATATATGAATGATCTCGTCAATCTACTTGTAAGACGGATCCGAAGTGATAATGGCTCAGAGTTCACCAATCTCACCGTTGAAAAATTCCTCTCCGACAATGGCATTGACCAGAATTTCTTAGCTCCCTACACTCCTCAACAAAACAGTATGGTTGAAAGAAGAAACATAACTCTTGTTGAAGCTACTTGATCGATGCTCAACTTTGCAAATCTTTTACTTTATCTTTGGGCTGAAGTTGTGTCCACTGCCTAATTCACTCAGAATCAAAGCATCGTGAATCAATGCCTCAACATGACACTGTATGAAGCCATGAATGGTTGTAATCTGAGTATCTCATTTCTACAAGTCTTTGGTTGTCGGTGCTTTATCAAAAATAATCGTGATCAACACATAAAATTTCAACCTAAAGCCGATGAAACAATCCTCCTTGGAAACTCAACAAAATCAAAAGCTTACCGAGTTCTGAATCGTCAGATTCGTGTTCTTGAAGAAAGTTTTGATGTCACCTTCGATGAAAACTATGTTCGGAATTTTAGCCCAGCCCATGTCAGAACCCACATCATGGAGTCTGATGCTCCAACACCAGAATGTCCAAAATCCTCAAATTATTCATGAGGTTGACTTTGAAACCCTGTTCAGACCATCAGAAACAACTCTTGATTCGGAATCTCGATCAAGACTGTCCTCAACTGCAGCTTAAATCTCCCAAAATGTTTCTAGTCTGACCCCCACTTTTCCTCCATTTGATTCTGAATCAACCTTTTCAGATTAAGGGGGAGAATGGTCTTCCCTCTACTGAATAAATGTTGAAGTATTCTAAGATGCACCTGATCAATTTGCTAAATTCGATCCTATTTCGAACAACAATGACGGTGATGCTAACTTCTTTGACTTTGTGAACGAAGACGATGTCAAGATCTCCGCTTGAGAAGTTCAGGGGGAGCATCATCCTCGATTTCAAAATGTTTAGGGGGAGCAACATAACCCCATTATTGATACTGAATCAACAGTTTCACAAGAGCTTCTGAGATTATATATTTGGACCAAACATCATCCTCCAAACGAAGTTGTAGGATATCTTAACACCGTTGTACAAACTTGCTTTGCTACTAAATCCAAAATGAATGTAATTTAGTTTGCATTTATCCCAATGGTCGAACCAAAACCCATCATGGAAGCTTTAGAGCAGGCTGACTGGATTACAACCATGCAAGAAGAGTTAGCAGAATTCAACATAAATGAAGAGTGGACTCTCGTCCCTCCTCCTTGGGATCACACTATTGTTAGTATAACATGGGTTTTCCGAAACAAGCTAGACGAAGCTGGAGTAATCATTCTAAACATAGCAATATTGGTGGCCAAGGGCCTCTCGGTTTTGTCAATCATTCCTTTCCAAACTATTTCTAGAAACTTCAAAAAGTTGTTCATGGCCACAAGCAAGCTCCTCACGCCCGGTATGAGACTTTCACCGACTTTCTCAAGTATTCCGGTTTTCAAAGAGGAATTCTCGATCCTACCCTACTCCGAAGATCAAATGGAAAACATCTCATGCTAGTCCAAATCTACGCTGACAATATCATTTTTGGATCCATGAATTCATTTATGGTTGTTGATTTTGCTAAGTTAATGATTAGTCTATTCCAAACGAGCATGAATCATGAATTAAGTTTCTTCCTTGATCTCCAAGTAAAGCAAACCAACAGAGGAATATTTATTCATCAAGAAAAATACATTTCCTAGCTACTCAAGAAATATTCAATGGACATCTGTGCCACTACAAAGGTTCCTACGGGTTTCAGACAGAAGATCTTCTCGGAACCCTCAGTTGTTGCTGTTGATGAAAAGAAGTATATGTGAATGATTGGATCGCTACTATACCTAACAGCAAGTCATCCAGACATCATGTTTTCTACATGTTTGTATTCCAGATTTTAGGTCAATCGAAATATGTCTCATCTTTTGGTAGTTAAGCAAATATTTTGATACCTCAAAGGTACAAAGAGTGTCGGGATATAGCATCCAACAAATGAGAGCTTCCTCCTACAAGATTACTTCGATTCAAACTATTATGGTCTTCAATTGGGCAGAAAATGCACCTCTCGTGGCTGTCAATTTTTGCATGGGAGATTGGTTAGCTGGTAATCTAAGAAACAGAATTGGATTTCTCATAAATTGTAATTGCGATTTCTCACAATCCAATTCAACACTCCATGACGAAGAACATCGATATTCGGTATCGTTTCATTAAAGATCATGTATTTAAAGGAAACATTGAACTTATTTTTGTTCCATCTGACGATGAAATTGCTGACGTCTTTACTAAGGTGCTCTTTGTTTTTTGTCTGCAGATCTTCTTGGACTCTTCTGTCTGCGCTGCGCAGACCACGCACAGACATTAGGCTATGCAGACTATTTGTTTTTTTAAGACTCTAGATCTAAAATGGTATGTGTGTGCTCTTCTTGGCGCAGATGTGGACCAGAGTCTTCAAACCTCTTCACACATCTTCTAGTCTAAAACACACATATATCTTAGTTTTTTTTAATATATTTATTATTTTTTCTTATTTTTAAACTTAGATTTATTCCAACTTTATCTATGGTAAAAAAATCTGAAAAAAAAAATTACGATACTTAAAGAAAAAAGGTCCGACGACACAATCATGTCTTTTGTGAGAAATTTAAAAATAAAAAATTAATTACAATAATGGTCGCTAGAGTTGTTTATATAGATATGAAAAAGAATAATAGTATTGTCTTATATTTTTTGTGTCAAATTTTATAAAACATTATTTAATGTTATATCATTCATTTCATGGAATAAATATTTATGGTAAGTTCTTAATTGATTTAATTGAAAAGGTAAAAATAAAAGTTTTGAAAATTTCACTTAAAATCAAAGTTTCTTTCCATCCATTTTACATGTTAGATTCTTTTATCCTTAATTATAATGTTTATGCATAGCTTTCTGACCAAAGTTTGTTGGTTTTTATCATATATATATATATATATATATATATATATATATATATATATATATATATATATATATATATATATATATATATATATATATGTTAATTCGTACCATTTTATTTTCACTTTTTATACAATTATACATAAAATCGATCTACATTTGTTAATTATCTATAATACAGTCATAAAATTATTGAATAACTTTTTTAAGTTTTAAATAATCAGTTTAATTAGATTTTAGTTTATTCTAACAACATGCAGATGTGAAAAAACAACAATCTTCTTCTTTTAGATTGCAGACGTTTGATCCACCATTTCTGTTGTAGAGGTCTACAAATGTAATCCGCAGACTACAAACATTTTGTCTCAGAAAAAGCAAACAACACCTAAGGCATTAGACGAAACCAAATTTGATGGTTTTCTGAACAAAATGGTTATGATGTTGCCCGATCGTCCACTCTTCCAAGAGGCTTGTACTATCTGATGGAAATCATTGGAAAGTAAATCAATTTTGAAGTCAAAATCTTTTTCATCTCAGAATCATTTCCTATCGGAATATATAGTATTATTTTACATGTCTTTTTGTCTAACCTCTTCTTCTAGTTTAGTTTGTATAGCTCATTCCATTTTTTGAAGTTCATATGGCCAATATGGTTACATTGGGATTTTGCCTTGATCTTACCTCGGAATCTATCTCGAAAAGATGTTATGCAGTTCACCTCGAAATTAAAGTCTGAAATGGTAATGAGCCCTCACCTCTTACTCTTGTTCGAACTCTGACTCTTCTCGTCTTGGAAACTCAAAATCTTTTTAAAATATGTCCTCTAAGACCTTCTTACTTTTTACCTCTGATATTCCGTCTGAGTCTATGCAATCTGGAACTCTATATCATGTACAAGTGTTTTCAGTTTCACCTTGGAAGCATCTTATGATAATCCACTTCGGAACCTCCTCATTCCGAGATCCACATATTCAAAAGAAGTTCAAAAGGTTTCTTCCTTATTTTTTTCTGAAATATTTTCCTTAGTGACTTAAACGGTTATTTATTTTAATGACTATCCTTTAACCCTAAATTATCGTGCTTTTTGCACACGTCTCGATAAAGTGTACATCCTTTCAACTGAAACAATGGTTTTCCATTTCGCACGTATTGTCATCGCATCTTTCATCCTTGTAGGTTAAAGGCATGCCAATTTTAGCAACACATTTAATATGATCCGTTTACATATCAGGTATCATCATTACACCTTTTTCTCAACCCGACCCGATTTTCCAAACTATAAAAGGCTTTCAAAACCCATCAGTTTCTTTTTTGCGCTTTCATAGCCTTCTTCTTCCCTTATTCTCTCTGCAAACTTGTTCTTCAAGCTCCGAAGTTGCAACAATGGCGTCACTCCAAAATGCTCATGAACTCTCACAAACTGTTCCAAAGAAGAAATCTTCCAAAGGCTCTTCTCCATCTTCTTCAACAGATCCCTTCCTTCATGAAACCACCCAACTCTTCTCCCTTGCCCCAATGGATTATGATGAATTCATTAGAGTTATGATTGAGTTCATCTCCCATAATCCGATCGCCATTCCACTCACAAAAACCCCGAATCCCCAAATTCCTCTTAGAATCCTGCACACTACATTTGAAAGGATCTAAATCAAAAATGGAGTGTTGGAAACCAAGATCACTGGAGATCGCATCATTCTAGTATCGAAGATAACCTTTCTCAAGGAGATTGGCATACCTGAAAACCCCAAGGGTTTTACCATGCAAGAACCAACGTCTAAAGAGTTTTAGAAATTCGTCAACAACATTGGGTATACAGAAGAATTCAGGGCCAAGAAATTCAAGAAATCTGCAGTCTCTGGCCTTTGGATGGTCCTTATGCACATGATTATTCGAGGTCTCTTAGGCAAGCATGGAGGCACAATACAATGAGCAAGGATTGGATCTATGTGGCGTACAAGATTTACTCCGAGAGAACCAACGTTGTGGATCTGAACGAGGTCTTGTGGCAAGACTTACAAAAATTTTCAATGAAGAGGAAGTCTCAAGAAATTTCGAGTCTGAGGTTTTTGGGCTCCTGCGCTTTAGCAACTATACGGAGAGAGACATGAGCCCATTCCAATTGCTACATAAACAAAAGAGGTATTCTTATCCTTTAAAGCTATAAAGACTCACAAACTTCCGAACGAGGCATCTTTCAGACCCATACGTAGACTACCACAACATATGTTTGCCACTTTACCATCCGAGTCCCCTTATTTGAAATATCAGTTAGAGAACTCGTCTGAGTACAACCCTGTAGAATCCATCCCAGTCTCTATTGAACCCGCCTTGGATGTGGTCAAATCAGTCTCGGTTGGTGGCAAGAAAAAGAAGGTAGCCAAATGAAAGACCTCTCCCATAAAACCAAAATCCAAAAAGAGAGCCAAACTCGATGTTTCCTCTCAAAACGAATCTATCATGGACATTCCGATAGACTTTGGCCATCCGCCTATCCCCCCCTAGGAAACTCTTCCGAAGTACCCTTCGGAGCTTTAATAGAACATGCTCACACATGTGGAGTCTCGTTATAATCCACCCTCACCTTCATAAAAAGGTGATGCCAATTTTGACCAAAGTGCCTTGCACCCCCATGGAACATACTCACGAGTCATCTCGGATACACTTCCTCTTTCTACATAAGCACAATCAGAGACCCCTATCTTAGATCCCAAGCTTTCTGAAGCTGGTACTGTCCCTCCAACTTTAGGAACCTCTACTGGTCTCATACCTTGCTCATGTAAAGGACGACCAGGTACTAATGATCTGCAGTGGTTAGATTTTGTTAACAGGGCACACACAAGACATCCGGATCTTACTCGTTCCCAAGTCGAAGCAACTCCTATCTATATGAGACATCAAGCCATTCAAAGCAATCTTCCATTTATTTCTCACTCAGACGAAGTCATGGATCAAGAGTTTGCATCAGGAGAAAATGATCAGGACACCATTATCTCGAATGATCCTCCAAAGTCTCCTCACCATGATGCCTTCCATACTGATCTTGATGAAGAATACTCTTCTGAGTTCATGTTCGATGACGACAGTGCATCCGTTGCAGCTCCTGTCTTTTCCTCGTTTCAAGCTCTGCAAAAGCCATCATCATCAACACCCATCTTATGATTTTGGAATTTCTTCATCTTCTTCGGACCCTATTAATGAACAAATCCACATTGATGACCAAGACCAGAGCACGCTCGGAGGTGAAACCAAATCGAATCCTCCCAAAGTTAATCTAACTGAAAACAATCCTAGTCCTTCCGAATCCCCTATCAATAAAGATGGTGACAAACCTAAGTGTGAGAGTTCCACCTCGGATACTAGATCATCAGCTGAAAACTATGCTGATCCATTATCCCAGTTGGAACTCTGAGACAACATTTCTTCTACAGTCTCTAGACAAATCCGTTGCATAGCTCGATTCCAAGTTCAACCCCAAAGTTACCAGCCTCAGCACCAAGATTAATGTTATCCTCCAATCTTTTTCCGAAGTAACGAAAGTTGGGCTCTCGAAAAACAAGGGGTATAAAGATCAACTTGGGGCTTTTTCGACGTGTAGAAGGAAGAAGATGAAGGATTTTCAAATCCTAGCATGTGCCTTGAACAAATTTCGAAATAATGGTGTTCCAAAAGCTTAAACACAAAAATGGAGTTGTATGAGGAAGGATTTTTAGTGTAAACTTGGAACAAAACTATAGAGTTTACCAAAAACTTACTAAGTTATAAAGCTTGAAGAAGACTTTGTTGGAAAACACACACACAAACCCAAGAATTTTGAAGAAGGAAATGGGAGAGTATCTTAAGTGTTGAGAGAAAATGAGATAAGAGTGTAAGTTAAAATAAAAAGTGGAGAGGGATTGGGGTCGGTCGATGAAGGGGGGATTGGGGGAGTAGTAGTGTTTGACTTTAGCTAGAGTGATGTCAAGTTGCTTAGTTACATGGAGGGCAAAATGCATGGTTATTTGCGATGAAATATTGAGGTGGCACATGTATTATCCACCAAGCTGTTTTTTTTTTCTCTCTCTCTCTCTCTCTCTCTGTGTCTCTCTCTTCTATTAATCAAACCCTAACCAGCCCAATAGGGTTCTTGGCCCAAGGTTGGTACAAAACATTGTAGGCTTCCAACCGGAATTGGCCCAAGTAGTTTTTGGTACAACATGATTTTATGCAATTTAACTGAGGACTTCTAGCCCAGTAGGGGCCCAATAGTGGTTTTCGGTTAAATGACAGGGACCAATAGTGATTTTTGGCCCATTAGGGACCAAAGAAAAATCTTTGGCCCAATGAGATTTTATGAGAGGGCTTTCGGCCCAAAAGGCCCATTAATAATAAAAATGAGGTTCTCGGCTGAATATAGGACCCAATAAGAAATTTTTGGTTTAATGGGGCCCAAATATAGATTTTTAGTCCAAAATAGGCTAAGAATAAATTTCACGACCCAATAAGGGTCTTACGGCCCAAAAGGACCAATTTGAGAGGTTATCAGCCCATTAGGGCCCAATAAGAGGGTCTTGGCCCAACTAGGGGTTTTGGGCTGACAAACATGGACTAAGGCCCAAAGTTAAGTAGTCTTAGCTTATCAGATTTGGTTTTCGGCTTACACAAGGAGGTTTCGACTTGAATCATAATTTTTGGATGTATAAGCTTAAATAGTATTCAAGTTTGATCTATACCAATGTAGTGTTACAAGGTTACACAAAGGAGTTATCTTGTACAAGGATAGAAATTTTAGCCCTAATTTGTTGGTTGTGACATCATCCCCCCGTTAGAGGGAATTTCGTCCCGAAATTCTTTCGAAAGATATCTTTAAGAACTAGACAATAGATGGGGTAGTTTTGCCTCATTTAATACTCACGTTCCCATGTGAATTCAGGTCCACATTTGGCACTCCAACGAACCTTCACAATCGGAATACGACTTTGTTTCGTACGTTTCACTTCTCTATCCATGATTTCAACCAGTTCCTCAACGAACAGGAGTTCTTCATTCACCTCAATCTTTTCGAGTGGAACATCGAGGGTTTTGTCTGATAGGCATTTCTTCAGGTTTGATACGTGAAAGACAGGGTGTATGGTGCTAAGCTCTGATGGTAGCTGCAGCTTGTAAGCCACCGGACCGATCCTCGGAAGGATCTCGAAGGGTTCGATGTATCGTGGATTTAACTTTCCTCACCTTCCAAATCGTATCATCCCTTTCCAGAGAGATACTTTTAGTAGCATGCGATCTCCTACTTCAAATTCCAGCGGCTTTCTCCTTTGGTATGCATAGCTCTTCTATCGGTCTCGAGATGCCTAGAGTTGTGCTTTGATCTGGACGATTTTCTCAGTTGTTTCCCGGATGATCTTGGGTCCTATGAGAGTGTTGTTTGGTACTTGTCCCTTTTCCAGTTGAGTATATCCTACCTCATCCCAACAGAGAGGTGATCAACATTTTCGTCCATAAAGGGCCTTAAAAGGAGCAACTTTGATACTTGTGTGATAGCTATTGTTGTATGAGAATTCCACCAGTGGCAAGTGGGCATCACAAGTGTTTCCAAAATCTATCACACAAGCCCTTAACATGTCCTCCAATGTTTGGATAATCCTCTCACTCTGTCCATCGGTTTGGTGATGGTAGGCGGTGCTCATATCGAGCTGAGTTCCCAATGCTTTCTAGAGCGACTGCCAGAATCGAGAGGTGAATCTACTATCGCCGTTAGAGATAATAGATATCGATACTACATGTAGTCTTAACACTTCCTTTATGTATATCCGTGTTAGTTTCTTGATTTTGTATGTTTCTTTTATTGGTAGGAAATGGGCGGATTTAGTCAGCTGATCGACAATCACCCAAATTTTCATCCAGTCCCTCTACCGACATAGGAAATTTATTTATAAAATCCATTGTTATTCGCTCCCATTTCCACTTGGGTATCACTGGTTGTTGTAATAATCCCAAGGGCTTCTGATATTCTACCTTAACCTTAGCGCAAGTCTGGCACTTGCTCAAGTAGGTAGCAATCGCTGTTTTCATATTCGGCCACCAATAATGTTGTTTGATATCCAGGACATTTTGTCGGAAACCGGGTGGACGGAGTATCATGTCTTGTGTGCTTCATTCATGACTATGTCTCTAAACCCTCCAAATTTTAGGGTCCAAATCCGGTCCATGAGGTAGTATACCCCGTCCTCTTTATTAAGTGTGAGATTCTTGTCCATTCCACGTAAAGGTTCCTTTGCGACATTCTCCAGCTTCAAGGCTTCTAGTTGAGCCTCATTGATTTGTGAAGACAAGAGGGAATGGATGGTCATCGTTAGTTTTCTTACCCAATGGCCTGAGTATTCTTTTCGGCTTAGGGCGTCGACCACCACGTTAGCATTGCCCGGATGGTACTGATCTCGCATTCATAGTCGTTCAACAGCTCGACCCATCGCCGCTGCCTCATGTTTAGTTCTTTCTAGTTTAGAATATGCTGGAGGCTTTTGAGGTGTGTGAAAATGGTGCACTTTGTCTCGTAGAGGTAGTGCCTCTAAATCATTAGAGCAAAGACCACAGCTCCGAGCTCGAGATCATGATTGGTATAGTTTACTTCATGGGTCTTTAGTTGTCTGGATGCGTAAGCTACCACTTTCCTGCGCTGCATAAGTACACAACCTAGCCCTTGATTGGAAGCATTACAATACACTACGAAATCTTCTGTTCCCTATGGCAGAGACAACACCAGTTGAAAGGTACACATTTCTGGGTTAGAGTGGAGAGGGGCTTGGTGATCTTGGAGAAATTCAGAATGAACCTCCTGTAATAACCAGCAAGGCCCAATAATTTTCTAATCTCCGTCGGTGTTCTTGGGGTTGCCCAGCCCTCAATAGCTTTGATCTTGGAAGGGTCTACATGTATCCCTTCTTCACTGATAACATGTCCCAAGAAATCCACCCTGCGAATCTAGAACTCGCATTTAGAGAATTTTGCGTATAGCTTCTCCGCCCTTAGAGTTTCTAAGACCTGCCGTAGATGTTGGTCGTGCTCTTCCTTACTCCGAGAATAAACGAGTATATCATTCATCAAGACAATTACAAAGTTGTCGAGGGACAGTCGGCAGACTTGGTTCCTTAGGTCCATAAATGTTGCGGGTGCAGTCGTTAGACCAAAGGGCATAACCACAAATTCATAGTGCCTATAACGAGTTTGGAAGGTAGTTTTGGGGATATCTTCTTCTCGTACTCGCAGCTGATGGTATCCAGATCTCAGATCTATTTTCGAGAAGTAGTTGGCTTCTTGTAACTGATCAAATAAATCTTCGATCCTAGGAAGGGTGTATCGATTTTTGACGGTGAGCTTATTGAGTTACACATGCGGGAGGAACCATACTTCTTTTTGACAAATAAAACCAGGGTTCCCCAAGGAGAGAAACTCGGTCTTATGAATCCTTTGTCTAACAGTTCGCTCAATTGGCTAGATAGTTGTTGCATTTCTATAGGGGCCAATCTATACGGCGACTTAGCAATCGACGTGGATCCTGGTCCCAATGATTTATTAGGGGTTTTGATTTAGTAAGTCTTTGAATTTATGACTCACGAAACTCCTTTCTGCCCCACTATCGAATAAAATGCATGCATAATTATTGATGAGGGGAACGTACTAGTGACAACAGCCGGATCTTCTACCGCCTCTCCTTGTCCCATTGTTAGGACCCTTCCTGATCCCCTTGTACCTTGACTGTTGGCTTTGGGATAGTTTCGCTTGAAATGGCCAGTCTCCCCATATCTATAGCATGCTCGACTGGCCCTAACATTGTTGGGTTGCGAGTTGTTTCGTTGTGGCTGAGATCTGTAGTACCGGGCGGTGAGCCCTTTATGATTGCAGTTGGTGCACTGTAAGTCTCGGCATGCGCCACTGTGGTGTAAATTGAATTTATCACATTGGGGAGAGTCCCTATGTAAGGCCTTACAGGTGTTGGTGTGGTTGACACTGGTGTTGGGGGTCTTCGTGCCCGTGTTATCCCCATGGTTGTACAACTTTGTGCTAGGTGCTTAGCACTATCAAACGTCGACGGGTTCGCAGCGATCACATTCCCCTGGATTGGAGGTGTTAACCCCCAAATAAAGTGTTCGACCTTTTCTCCCACAAAAGTTATCATTCCAGTGCACAAAATTCCAGCTCACTGAATCTGGCAATGTATTCTTCGATGTCAGAGTTCTGCACGGTCAGGTTCCATGATTCTTGTTCAAGCTTTTGTACCTCGCCTCAGGGATAGTACTCATCCAACATCATGGTCTTAAGGTCTTCCCATGACATGGAATTTACAACCAGGAGAGTAAGCGCCATGATGTGGTCGTTCCACAATGAAAGAGCAATGGCAACAAAGGTACATGTTGCAAACTTCACCTTGCTCTCTTCGGGGCAACCGCAGATTTTGAAGACCGATTCCATCTTCTCGAACCACCGAGTGAGAGTAATCACTCCTCCATTTCCATTAAATTGCTTCGGTTTTGCATTGGTGAAGTCTTTATAACTGCAAGTTTTTGTGTATCCTTGATGATCACCGTGATTGGGACTTCCTGTCCCATTCCTGTTGCCACTGCCGTTAGTGCCCTGGTTGATATGTGCTAAAACCGACGTAACCGCAGCCGAGACTGCCTCCTAGAAAGCAAAAGAGTTCATCACCGGTGGTGACGGCGGCGGTGGTGGTGGTGTTGTCGTATCGTTTTTGTGGATATATCTTCTTGGCATTTCCTGTTATGAGACAGGAATGGCGATGAGTTTATGAATCCTTTTGTTTCTAACGGTTACGGTGGTTCGAGTGTACTTATAATAGAACTGTATTATATCAAATATAAATGAAAAGAGAGAACATAACAGATAACAACATCACACATAAAACACAAAATCGTTTCAATAATGATAAATTCTTAGCACATAAAAGCATGAAGATTGACTTTTGAAATGTCTATAGTATATAGAGAATAAAATCCGCAAGTATAACGACCCTGTGAGTAGTGTAATCACTTAATCGTAGGGTCAGTCCAACATACATAAAGTAAGAAGAAAAGAGAGTCCCATTGATAGCAGTGGTGAGTTGGATGGGTCCTACTCATACCGGGAGGTATCTGGTGGTGCCGACGACGAAGTAGAAGCGCCCTGGAGTCTAGATAGCTGCCGCTCGGTGACTCGCATCCTCGCCTCAAGTGCGGTTTGTCGCTCGTGATAGTCCCGCACTATGTCTTGGGTCTGCCTATCAGCGTGTTCCACCGCGGCTCTCATCGCGTCCATCTGGTTGGCGGTCGCCTGGGCCTGATCACCAATATTGCTGGTCCTTCTGACCATAACCGGAAGATCTGGGTCTGCTGGCCCTCCATGGCTAAGGTCGTAAAATATCTTCTCCATGCAAAACGGCGGGTGCTGACCCTGATGCCTACTCCACCTCCATATATCGTGATCCCACGAGGGCGTAGGGCCATTGGGGCACATCTGATATGTGGGTACCCTAGCCATGTAGGGTGGGTCGATGACTTCGGACTCAGCATCCGAGTCATCCCCTTCCTCCTCATTGACTTCCTCGTCGACTTCTTCCTCTTCTGAGTATTCCATACGCTCTTCTTCTGGGTCCTCTTCTATCCACCCGCCATTTCCCTGATTGGGAAAATAGGGGTCGCCTGGCAAATGAAATCATGCCATGCCTTCTGTATGAGAATATAAGTACAAGAGGATATATAAGAAAATACATGAAGACACCACACAATTCCAGAATACTCCAATAGTATTTTAATTACTTATGTTTGGTTCCTTAAAACTTCTGGGTATTATATTTGTAAGTTTTAGATTCGCTGTCCACCGCGATCACTCCCAAACACATGTTGGTCGTATTTTGAATAACTATAGTTGATCAGGCTATATTTACCCCCAATACGATTGCATAACTGCCTGGGTTTAACCGCAATGTCCAACTCTTCTAAAGACTTTGAATTGTTTCTTATTATGACAACACTCATAATATGCACACACATGCATATGTTTTATTTTGGTTTAGAGTATTTTAGTCCTATTGTATTTATAGTTTCATATCTTGTATGGTTAGATATATTAGTTCACTATAAACAATGCTCTGATACCAATCTGTCACACCCCCGAATCGGGATGGCGGAAACGTTCGGGGGCGGGTGACTTAATCTTGTAATATCATAACAGTTGATCATAATTGAAACATAGCCATCCAAATATCATACATTACAGATACCAACATGCATAGTTTACAAATTTGAGTTGTTCATAAAATTACATTCAAAATAACACAATGTATGATATTTCAAAAATACAACAAATATCCAAAAATCCATAGCTGCAAAACCTGCTTACCGAGTCCCTAAGAATACAAGTCATTTTGAAAGGCGTCGACATAGAATGTTGATGATTTCATAAGCATGTTTGTAAGAAAACTTTGTAATAGTTTGTAAACTTCCAGAAAATCCAATATTTTCTTGTAAACATAGTTTGCGAGTCTCGTTTCCAACCATGTATAATTGCATGTGTATTCTTTGTTTACCTTGTTTCAAAATATATATATAGAGTGTTTCCCAAAAAATCCTATATTTTCTTTTATACGAAAAGTTGTGCTCTTAAAACCATAAGACTAGAGTGGAGAAATTAGTTGCAAAATAGACGACACGTAGTTTTGTGCTTTATAAAATGAGTAGAGTGTATGTTTTGCATAAATTTTAATATAATATTGTTATTCTCTAAGTGATTCGTTACAACCATACTAATGTGACTAAAGCGCCCGACTTGACGTTCTTAAGGTGTCGGTTTCTAAAGATAATTGTCACCATAGACTGACCTGTCTAGCTGTAACGAGCAACTCAGGTGTGGGTGTATCAACCCCATATAGATCTATACACAATATATCGCTCTTCCTTCAGGAGACTCCGCTTATAACTATAGGACTTACGATATACGCTAGGTAGGTACGAGTGAAGGAGTGTCTCACAAGAGCCCTAACATAATTTACGCAATTGTTGAATCCCATTATTTAACGTTATAAATAATATTACTAGTGTATATTTTCGACTGTAGTTTATGACACACAAAGAATCATGTCATAATTTATACAGTTCATTAGGAGTGTTTAAAAATAGCCCATTTTTACTTTTTTTTGTAAAAAATAGCTCATTTTTACCATATTTGTCAAATATAGTCCAGTTTTACTATTGTTGTAAAAAATAGCCCATGTTTACCATCATTGTCAAAAATAGTCCATTTTTACTATTGTTGTCCAAAAATAGCCCATTTTTACCATAATTGTCAAAAAAATCCATTTTTATTATTCTTGTCAAAAATAGCTGATTTTTACCATAATTGTAAAAAATAGTCCATTTTTACTATTGTTGTAAAAAATAGCCCATTTCAATTGTCAAAAAAAGTCCATTTTTACGATTGTTGTCAAAAATTGCCCATTTCTACTCCCATGGTCGAAAATAGCCCATTTTGAGGGAAATTTCCATTTTTTCAAGTTTTCATTACAAAATTTTGCCTTAACATTTTCTTGGACATATTTTTGTGATATTTATTCAAGAAAATCAATTCTTTTTCACCTAGTAACTTGTTTCCATTTTTGACAAACACCAAGATAAATGAAACCATATCAAGATAACTAAGCTCCAACAACTTAAGACTTGGCAAAATCTCAAGTTCTTGGAGTGTAAGCATGAAATATCAACAATTCATCACACATAAACATACATACACACATATACATGCAAATATACAAAGATATTACACAAGACTAGACTTGTATCCTCCCACAAAAGAAAGAAAACTTGAAAAAAAGGGGTATGAAGCGCACCTTGGGGATTTTTCGAAGTGTAGAGAGAAGAAGATGAAGGATTTTCGAATCCTAGCTTGTTCCTTGAAGAGATTTCGAAATGATGGTGTTCCAAAAGCTTAAACACGAAAATGGAGTTGTATAAGTAAGGATTTTTAGTGTAAACTTGGAAAAAAAAACTATAGAGTTTACCAAAAACTTACTAAGTTATGAAGCTTGAAGAAGACTTTCTTGGAAAACACACACACAAACCCAAGAATTTTGAAGAAGGAAATGGGAGAGTCTCTTGAGTGTTGAGAGAAAATGAGATAAGAGTGTAAGTTGGAAATGGAAAGTGGAGAGGGGATGGGGGGGTTAGCCGATGAAGGGGGGGAGAGAGGGAGTAGTAGGGTTTGACTTTAGCTAGAGTGATGTGAGGTTGCCTGGTTACATGGAGGGTAAAGGAATGGTTATTTGCCATGCAATGTTGAGGTGGCACACGTATTATTCTCCTAGCCTTTTCTCTCTCTCTTTTTTTTATTAATCAAACCCAAACCGGCCCAAGAGGGGTCTCGACCCAAGGTTGGCCCAAAACGTTATGGGCTTCGAACTTGACTTGGCCCAAGGAGTTTTCGGTCCAAAATGATTTTATGCAATTTAAGTGAGGACTTCTGGCCCAGTAGGGGCCCAATAGTGGTTTTCGGTTAAATGAGAGGGACCAATAGTGATTTTTGGCCCATTAGGGCCCAGAGAAAAATCTTCGGCCTAATAAGATTTTATGAGAGGGCTTTCGGCCCAAAAAGGACCGTTAATATTAAATATGAGGTTCTCGGCCCAATAAGAAATTGTCGGTTCATTGGGGCCCAAATATAGATTTTCGGTCCAAAATAGGCTAAGAATAAATTTCACTGCCTAATAAGGCCCAATATAGGTCTTATGTAGACCTGGTAATTTCAGACACGAAGACATAAATCTGTGAGAGACACGACACGACACGAATACACGACACCAATACATCTTAAAATTGGGATAAAGCTTATTTCTCATCGTGTAATCATATCGTGTCAAATTCGTGGCAGACACGTTTTCATGACATGAATACACGAATTGCCAGGTCTAGGATTACGGCCCAAAACAATTTTAAAATAAAAGTTTTCGGCCCATTAGGGCCTACATGGAGTTTTCGGCCCAAAAGGACCAATTTGAGAGGTTATTGGCCCATTAGGGCCCAATAAGAGGGTCTTGGCTCAAATAGGGGTTTTGGGCCGAGTTGTCACACCCCCAAACCAAGGATGGCGGAAACGTCCGGAGGTGGTGGACTTCATGTATAGTATCACAACAAAGAGTATAATAGTGCTCAAAGTAAATACAATCATCATAAATATAATTGAAAAAAAAAGTTACACCATCGTATGTGTTTACATGTTTCAAATCAATTACACTATGATGACAAAATGAAATGTTTTGCGATTTAACGTCCCATCCTCAAAAGCTGTTGATTTCCTGTTTCACTGATTTCCTGAGAATACAAGTAGTTTTGAAAGAGTGTCAACAATTAAGTTGGTGAGTTCATAAGCTTTTGGACATAGAGTTTGAAAACGTTTATTTGTAATCGTAACGTATGCTTCAATAAAATCCATTATTTTCCTTATAAAAAGTTATGTAGCCTTAAGTCCCAAGGCCGAGAGTATGTGTGTGTTTTATACTTATAATGTTTATAATAGTGATGTGTTTCCAAAGAAAACCCAATATTTTCCTTATAAAAGTCATGTAGTCTTAAATCCCAAGACCGAGAATATGTAGTTTTAGATAATTAAAACCCCTTTTTAATGTAGAATTTTCCAATAAACTTGAAAGATTGTTAACTCCCTATGTGAGTCGTTATAACCATACTACAATGAGAATTAACCTGCAACAACGTTATCTAGACGTTAAGATCCTATGACTCTTGTCACCTACAGACCTGCAGGTCCGGCTGTAGCTAGCAGCTAGGTGTGGGGTGTCAATCCCAATATAGATCTATACACAATTATCACGTTCTCCCTACAAGAGACGTTGGTTATAACTTACAGGAATTTGAACCCGTACTCGAAGAGTATGATGGAAGGATAGTCTCATAACTTACGTTAACTAGTTTACATATAGTTTGAGTATAAAACCTCTTCCGTGGAGGAAGTGAAATCACCTTTTATGTAATAATTTCGTGATATGAAATCCATAAACTATTACTATTATAGTTTAACATGTAGTATATGAAAAACCCGTTTGATTTGATAGTAAAACCTTTTTATCATGTAGTATGCATTTATCGTAAAATAGATAACTATACCTATTATAGTTTATTATATGTGTTCGGAATGAATGAAAAACCTTATCATGAAAGACTAATTTCTGTTTATGATGATAAACTAACAAGACTTACATTCAACATTTAGAAACTTATTGTTATGCACTTTGCTCAACATGTTACAAAGTGTTATGAAAGTTGAAAGATGTTAACTAGTTTTTAACCTTTCTGGATTGTTTTAGAAAAATCATAGAAACATCATACAAAGTCGAAAACTGCATCCGTAAACTCCGAGAGTTCAAAAAATGTGTCTAGTTTATTAATAATTTTTATTTTGATTTTTATAAATCCCTAACTTGTGTGAAAATGTTCATATTCACAGACTGGTCCGAATTCGTTTATGAAATGATAGGCAGTGTTGTAAAAATCGCCATAATTTGTAGAAAAAATAGTATGGAGATGTACAAGTAGTCATTTTAAGGGTATGAACATAAACTATTTTCATATTAAATAGTTTTGAAAAAAATTAATTCTAAGTTTGTCGAAACACTCCGAGAATAGAGCTTAACTTTTCTGATGAAAGTTGTTGTTTGTATTTAGATAAGTTTTTGGTGTATTAAATTGTATCCCCCCCCCCCTCCCCCTAAAACTTGAAGAAAACATGAAAATGCAGGGGTATGAACTTAGCTTGAGTGATTCCTTGAGATGAATGTGGAAGAAGAGAGGTTTCCAAGTCAAGAATACTTGGGAGATGCTTGAAGGTTCGAAGATTCTAGGCACAAATATGACGATATTGTTGGATATAGTGTCTAAGTCCATAACTTTATTTGGTATGTACTTGACCCGACCCGGCATGGTCCATTTGGGTTGCATGGCATTGCAATACTTCGATAGACTAAATGAGAGAATATGGCACTTATGATTATTAATATATTATAAGTTCTAATATATTAATAGTAGTGTTATTTAATTAGTATTGATCAAGTATTAATCTAGTATTAATTTGGTGATCAAAGTGAGACTAATTAAATATATAAGGGTTGATTATGACAATCATCAATTCTTTTATGGTGGATTAATGATCCATGGTTTATGGGTTATGGATGTAACCATTTGGAGCTCCATTGATAGTCCATGGGAGTTACAAACCCATGGGTCATGAGAAATGAAGAGTCATGACAATTATGGGTCTTCTTAATGAAACCCTAATTGTGACACCACTATAAAAGGAACCCTTTGGCTAGTAAAATCGGACCTAGTAAGGTTACTAGAGAGGGCATAACCGATTTTAAGTGCTAGAAGTATTCTCTCAAGTTATTCCAAGTTTTGTGGTGTTGTGTGAAGCATTTGAGGCACAACATTTGGGGTGCTAGGCTCACAAAGTCTTGAAGGAATCCAAGCAACAATAAGATATGTATTTCTACTAGTTTTTATGTTTTATATATTCCCCATGCCATGCTAGTTTGGAAATAACCTTGAAAAAGAAATTTTCATGTATATAGAGAAAACATAGATTCAAGGTTATTAGGGTTGCATGTACACTTAGGAAGTGTTAGAATTCTCAAAACCTATCAGTGGTATTAGAGCCTAGGATTGTTTTCTGTATACTTGATGCAAAACTACTTGAAAATCGAAAATTATGCATTCTGACGACTGTACTCGCCGAGTCCATGGGGAGGACTCGCCGAGTCCATGAACAAATTCATCCTACACGCCGAATAGGATAATGCACTCGCCGAGTAGGATCGAGCTGGGCAGATTTTTTGAGTTTTTGTTACTGGAAATGGATTAGAATCCTTATCCCAATATGTTTTGGACTTGTAAAATCTATTTTTCAAAATGATAATGATTATGTTAATCCATTTTACATGACTTTTAACAATTTCAAAGTATTATATATGTTGATATGATTTCATGAAATTGCTTGACATGAATTTGTGTTCTTATGAGTTTTTAGAAGACCATAGGGATTATGTGTAACCACTATGTGTGTTTAATTCTTGCTCTTAATTGTATTGATGGTGTCCATAACTTGTCCTCAAGTTATGGATAACCAAAAGTTACTTCTTTTAATTGTGATTAAAGAACTAAAGAGGTTTCATAAAATGAAGAGTCTTCATTTTTTATGAACCATTAAAACTCATAAGTTACAAATTGAAGAGACTTGGAATAGTTTCAATTCTTGCCCTCAAGTTTTGGAATTTGAAAAGTCTTACACTCTAATACTTTAATTCCAAATTAAACCTTAGATTTTTAAAAAGTTTAAAAATCAACAATTATACTATTATTAAAATTTTGTTATATAGATATGTATAAGAATATGTCATTCTTACCGTTAGTAGGCCTCATTCACGAAGCCGGTCTATAAGGGGGTATACGGTTGTTGCCTATAAAATGGTGACTTAATGGGTGTCCACTCTCACCCACCGCCTCCTTGATCGGTGGAGGGTCGTTAGCCGAACGAGTAGGATATGACTTTAAATTCTCATTAAAAGTATACTGAATTATAAAGTAACTATACATTATAAATTCCCAATCTTAGTTACTTTAGGAAAATGTGAAATTGGTGCTAGCCCATAAAATTACACTTTGTACCTTACCAAGTCGTTAGTGGAGCGTGTGTGGTTAACCGGCACACTAACATGGACTAGTAAGAGTCGCAAAGGGTAACTTGACTTTATTATAGAATGGTGGAGCGTGTGTGGTTAACCGGCACATCGATTAGGTAATATTGTTAAGGGTACCAAGTCAATTTGTATGGTTATTCACACCTTGTTTGTGATCCTCGGCATCCCAGTCACAAACTTGAGAGGGTACATTCGAGATTCAAACATGCCATTGAAAAGTTCAATGTATCTCAAAAGATGTAGGAGTTTCAAAACCAATAAAACCTAATAATAAAATATTTTGTCTTACGGTGGAAATTGGTAAATCGTCATTTACCTTCCTTCAAATATTTTATAGTGTGGATTACGGCATCCCTCTTCCACCTATAAATAGTTTGTTGGATCCTAGCCTTAATATTTCATTTGGGTGACTTATTAAGGACTCTTAATCTAATGAAACTTATCTTCCTTTTATTCCAGATGTCTTCCAATAACGTTGTTGGCTCAAACCCTACAGGCTCCTTTTCCCTAATGAACTTGTGTGGTAAGGTCATCTTTGATGGATCCAACTTTAATGAGTGGCTCAGAAACATCAGGATGATTACCCGCTATGAGGACAAAGAATATGTCCTTGATAGGGAGCTTAAGGTTGTTAATGAAGCCACTGCTACTCCAGAAGAGCTTGCGGAGTTCATTGCACATGAGAAGGATGCCACCAAGGTGTCCTACATCATGATGGCCACAATAACTCCGGAACTCCAAAAATCTTATGAAGATTTCTACCCCTATGAGATGCACCTAGTTCTGATGGAAAGGTACCATCAGAGCGCGCGTCAAGAGAGGTATGAAATCATTTCCTCCATGATAACCGCAAGGATGAAGGATGGTGAACCCATCACCGGTCACTTGCAGAAGATGCAGAGGTTCGTTGACCGGTTGCTAAAGCTCAATGTTGACTTCCCTGAGGAATTGGCGATTGACATCATTGTCCATTCCTTACCTCCAAGTTATGATCAGTTTCGTATGACTTATCATATGAACAAGGAGGAAGTCACACTTAGCAAACTTCAAGGACTCTTAAGGACAGCTGAAAATGGCCTTAAGGGTAAAGCGGTTGCTACTTCTACTCCTTTAACAGCCCCTGTCCTTGCAATTGGGCAAGGGAAGGGTAAGAAGAGGAAAAACCCTTCAAAGGGTACCAAGGGTAAGACTCTTGATGGTTCCTCTTCAAGTGGGACAAAGAAAGGTCCCATTATTCCTTCTTCGAACACAAAGGAATCACAATGCTTCTATTGCCAAGATAAGGGACACTTAAAGCGAAGCTGCGCCAAATATCTACAAGATGTAAAGGATGGGAAGGTCAAACCTACCCATGCAGGTATTTACACAATATTGTCTAACAACTCATCTAATGCTAATTCTTGGGTGCTTGATACAGGATGTGGTATTCACATTTGTACTGATTTGCAGGCACTAAGAAGAAGTGAGCAAGTGGAGCACGAGAAGATAAACTTAGTCATGGGCAACAGGAAAGCATCACCTGTTACCAAGATAGGAGTTTATTCTTTATTGCTTAATAATGTGTTAATGTTAGATTTGAATAAGTGTTGTTACTCGCTTGAAATGGCGAGAAATATTATTTCTTTTCATGGCTTGTACAAACAAGGTTTTACATTTTCATTTGATAATAAAAATGGTGCTATTAATGTTTATTACAATGATGTATTTTACTTTAAAGCAATACCTTGTGATGGTGTATATGAATCCGTGAATGTTGTAGACAATCTAGGAAATAATGTGTTGTATATTGATTCTTCTGATAGCTTGGATAAAGCATCCTTGTGGCATTGTCGTCTTGTACATGTTAACAAGAAGAGCATAGGCCAACTCCAAAAGGCTGGAGTCTTGGAATCATTTGACCTCAAGTCAGATGATAGTTGTGAGTCTTGTTTACTTGGAAAAATGACAAAGTCACCCTTCACAGGTACTTTTGATAGGGGTGAGGGTTTGTTGGACCTTGTACACACGGATGTGTGTGGGCCCTTCAGAGTTGCTACAAGGGATGCTAATCGTTATTATGTGACTTTTACTGATGATTACAGTAGATATGGATATATTTACTTAATCAAGCATAAGTCAGAAACCTTTGAAAAGTTCAAAGAGTTTAAGCAGGATGTTGAGAATCAATTGGGCAGGAACATCAAGATGCTCTGATCCGATCGGGGAGGAGAGTATCTTAGCATTGAGTTCCTTGACTATCTTAAGAAATGTGGGATTGTCTCACAATTGACACCTCCCAGGACACCACAATTGAATGGTGTGGCTGAGAGGCACAATCGAACCTTGTTGGATATGGTTCGTTCCATGATGAGTCGAGCTTCGTTACCAATCTCTTTCTGGGGGTATGCATTAGAGACTGCCGCCCACATCCTTAATCTAGTCCCTACTAAAAAGGTTGCCAAAACACCTCACGAGATGTGGACTGGGAAAGTACCCAATTTGGACCACCTCAAGATCTGGGGTTGTGAAGCTTTGTGAGGCTTGAGACTCATGACAAGCTTGAGCCCCGAAGCGAGAGGTGTATTTTTATCGGCTACCCACAGAGATCCTTTGGGTACCTCTTCTACAGACCCAGTGACAATGTGGTCTTTGTAGCAAGAAGAAGAGTCTTTCGTGAGAGAGAATTCATAAGCCAAGGGGACAGTGGGTGGCAAATTGACCTTGAAGAGCTTCAAGAGTCAAGTGGTGAAGGAACCTCAAATGCTATCAGCCAACCTGGGGAGGAAACTCCTGTTGAGCCGATAGATGAGTTTGTACCTCCAAGACGTTCCACTAGGTTGAGGAACACACCTGAATTTTATTATGGTTATCACATCACCACTGAAGGTGATACATTTATCAGTGATAGTACACTGATAGATTTGGATGAACCTAATAATTATAAGGAAGCCATGGCAGGCCCTGAGTCTGCGAAATGGAAGGAGGCTATGGACAGCGAGATTCAGTCCATGTATGACAATCAAGTTTGGAACTTGGTTGACAATGTACCAGGTCGTAAGACAGCTAGGTGCAAATGGATCTTCAAGAAGAAGACCGACATGGATGGGAAAGTACAAACTTATAAAGCGCGACTGGTTGCGAAGGGCTTTACTCAAACTCCAGGAGTTGACTATGATGAGACCTTCTCACTAGTAGCTAAGATTAAGTCTATTAGAGTGTTGTTAGCCATAGCTACATTTCATGACTATGAAATATGGCAAATGGATGTCAAAACTGCTTTCCTTAATGGGAAGCTGGCTGAGGATGTTTACATGGCTCAACCAGAGGGTTTTGTCGACCCAAAATACCCCAATAGAGTGTGTAAGCTTAAAAAATCTATTTATGTATTGAAACAAGCATCTCGCAGGTGGAATCTTTGCTTTGATGAGAAAGTCAAAGAGTTTTGCTTTTCTAGGAGTGAGGATGAGTCTTGTGTGTATGTCAGGGCTAGTGGGAGCATAGTTAGCTTCTTGGTGTTGTATGTGGATGACATACTTCTCATAGGAAACGACATCCCAACTTTCCAGGAGGTTAAGGCCTGGCTTGGGAAGTGTTTTGCTATGAAAGACCATGGGGAAGCTACCTATATCCTAGGGATAAGGATATTGAGAGATAGGAGTAAGAGACTAATTGGACTTAGTCAAAGTACTTATGTGGATAAGGTACTGACGAGGTTCAGTATGCAAGTTTCCAAGAAAGGAGAATTACCAATCCAGAGTAATGCCAAGCTAAGTAAGACTCAGAGTCCGAGTACAGAGGCTGAGATAGCTGAGATGAGTCAGATATCATATGCTTCTGCTGTGGGCTCGATCATGTATGCTATGACTTGTACTCGCCCTGATGTGGCCTTTGCTTTGAGCATGGTCAGTAGATATCAAGGGAACCCTGGCAAGGCACACTGAACAGCGGTAAAGAACATTCTCAAATATTTGCGGTGGACTAAGGACTGGGTCCTTACCCTCGGAGGCAGTGATGACTTGAGAGTGGAAGGATATAGTGATGCTAGATTTCAAACTGATAAGGACAATTTCCGCTCTCAGTCAGGCTGGGTCTTTATACTAAATGGAGGAGCAATTATTTGGAAAAGTTCCAAGCAGGAGACAGTAGCTGATTCGACTTGTGAATTAGAGTACATAGCAGCAAGCGAGGCAGCAAAAGAGGCGATATGGCTGAAGAACATCATCGGAGACCTTGGAGTTGTACCAGCTATAAAGGAGCCAATGGAAATTTTCTGTGACAGTGAAAGTGCGGTTGCTTTGGCGAAATAACCAAGAGATCACAAGAGATCTAGGCACATTGACAGAAAATACCATTTCATCAGACATAGAATAGAAGAAGGACTCCTCGTGGCAAAGAGGGTATCATCAGATGAGAACCTGGCAGATCCCTTCACGAAGGGACTGAGCAGGGTTAAGCATTTACAGCATGCAAGGCACATTGGGCTGAAGGATGATATTAGTTTCAATAATTAGATTCCTAAAACTTGTAAAATGTAATTGACATTTGATGATAAATAAAAGTTGTTATTTATTTATGAGTAAGGTGTTACTATCTTGTGTTGATTGTTTACTATGTTTCAATTTTGCATGTTTTTACTTCCAGAATAATTATGTTATGGTATATATCATATTATTCAAACCATCCACAGTCGGTCAAACTTTGGTAGTAAGTATTGATTCAAGACTGTTATGAATCTGGCTTGTATGATTTGTCTAAAGTGCTTTAGACAATGCAATGGTTGCCACAACATTCATGAGTACTCATAAGGGCTGAGTATTGGATTCAACCCACGCTCACTTGCATCACTTCATGGAATTTATCTCGAGTGATCGTGAGACGGTAATATCATATAAATCTTCAAACCTAGAGATATGAGTTGTTGACTATGAGTTGCTTATTCATTGATTGTACGAAAACGCATTGGTAACTCGATGTTATAAAATGTGCCTTTGTGAGTAATTCAACAAGTAGTTAGTACAAGCATATCAGTCGAAGTTTATCTGTTCCTTCTAGAAATAGAAGCGATATATGGGCCCCTCGATGATTTGGTTTTGACCTATGTATCGGGCCCGGTCAGAACCTAATTGATGTGTTCAATTTAGTTCTATGTCGAAACAAATCGGAGATCGAGAAACAAATGCTGGACAACAAGTAAGACCATGTTCCATGTGTTTGTCCGGCCGATATCATGAGAGCAGAGGATTATATGATCACTTATCTTAAATGGCGTATCATCATCATCTCAGTTCCGAGAGACTTTGAAAGAGCTACGATTGCTAGTCGGATTTTGAAGTCATATTTGGAAATATAGTTATTAGACTTATCCAAGTGGGAGACTGTTGGATATAGTGTCTAAGTCCATAACTTTATTTGGTATGTACTTGACCCGACCCGGTATGGTCCATTTGGGTTGCATGGCATTGCAATACTTGGATAGACTAAATGAGAGAATATGGCACTTATGATTATTAATATATTATAAGTTCTAATATATTAATAATAGTGTTATTTAATTAGTATTGATCAAATATTAATCTAGTATTAATTTGGTGATCAAAGTGAGACTAATTAAATATATAAGGGTTGACTATGACAATCATCAATTCTTTTATGGTGGATTAATGATCCATGGTTTATGGGTTATGGATGTAACCATTTGGAGCTCCATTGATAGTCCATGGGAGTTACAAACCCATGGGTCATGAGAAATGAAGAGTCATGACAATTATGGGTCTTCTTAATGAAACCCTAATTGTGACACCACTATAAAAGGAACCCTTTGGCTAGTAAAATCGGACGTAGTAAGGTTACTAGAGAGGGCATAACCGATTTTAAGTGCTAGAAGTATTCTCTAAAGTTATTCCAAGTTTCGTGGTGTTGTGTGAAGCATTTGAGGCACAACATTTGGGGTGCTAGGCTCACAAAGTCTTGAAGGAATCCAAGCAACAACAAGGTATGTATTTCTACTAGTTTTTATGTTTTATATATTCCCCATGCCATGCTAGTTAGGAAATAACCTTGAAAAAGAAATTTTCATGTATATAGAGAAAACATAGATTCAAGGTTATTAGGGTTGCATGTACACTTAGGAAGTGTTAGAATGCTCAAAACCCATCAGATATTTGTGTAAGAGATTCATGATTTGAGTGAAAAAAGTAAAGAGTATTCAAATGTAGGATGAAGATACTTACCAAGATTGGAGGAAATTCTCAAGAACAACTTTGAAATCTGGAGTTTAGAGAGAGAAAGTGAGAGAGAAATGAGTTTGCTCTTTGGTGAAGAGTGAGTAAGGTGGGAGGAGTGACAAGGATTTTTCCCAGATCTTTGATCAAGATAACTTGCTGGAAAAAGGGTGTAAGGGAACAAAGAAGAGAATGGGCATGATGGAATTGGTGACATAAAGCATGAATAGTGACATGGAGTGGGTATGGAAGGTTGCTTGTGTCATAACTTTTAAGGCAAAGTCAACACTCCACCTAAAAATCTTATCCAATAGATATTATTCTTAGACCAAGATCTCTCTCAAAAGGTGTTTAAATTATCAATATTTAGGGTCTTATATGTCAAAATAAAAGTTTGGGTGAAAATCCCACGTTAAAATCATGAAAAACGGGCTTAAAACGCAAAAAGGATCGAAAACCAGAAGAAGGGTGCGAATCTGCGAGGGTTCTGGAGTCAGGAGTGTCATGATGTCAGGAGCGTTTGTCTGGATTCAGGAGCGTCCCGAGTCAGGAGCATTCGTCCGGATTTAGGAGTGTCATGATGTCAGGAGCGTTCGACCGGATTCAGGAGCATCCGGAGTTAGGAGCATTCGTCCGGAGTCAGGAGTTTCATGATGTCAGGGTCGTTCGTCCGGATTCAGGAGCGTCCAGAGTCAGGAGAATTCGTCCAGAGTCAGGAGTGTCATGATGTCATGAGCGTTCGTCCGGATTCAGGAGTGTTCGTCCGGATTCAGGAGCGTCCGGAATCAGGAGCATTCGTCCGGAGTCAGGAGTGTCATGATGTCAGGAGCGTTCGTCCGGATTCAGGAGCGTCCGAAGTCAGGAGCATTCCGGACCAAGAGGGTCCTTTTGGTTTTTCTCCTTCGGTTGTGGGCTGTTTTGATTGAGGAAGGTACATAGAGAGATTTGGGAGAGATTTCACATACTTGGAGAGATTTGGGAGAGATTTCACATACTTGGATAGATTTGGGAGAAATTTCGATACAATGGGAGAGATTGAAAGAGACTTTGTCGGGAGCCTTTATTAATGTTTTTCTTCGTAGTTCAAAGACGTAGACTTAGTTACATCTCATTTTGAGTGTTATACACCTCCGAAGGGCACGTAATAGTGTTTTATAGAGTTGCTACTTCCCTCAATCTAATTAGGGTTTAGAATTTTAAACATTTGAAACTTTCAAGTGTTACATTGCATTTAAGATTTAGAGTCATACATTAGTAACCATAAAAAAAATCCCTAATCATATTAGCACTAGTTGAGTTGACCAGTTTGACTTGTTGACTTTCTTTGACTTTGACCTGACTAGAAAGTGACGGTTGTCACACGACTAAGGACCAAAGTTAAGTAGTCTCAGCTTATCGGATTAGGTTTCGGGCTTACACAAGGACGTTTCGACTTGAATCACAATTTTTGAATGTATATGCTTAAATAGCCTTGAAGTTTGATTTATACCAAACGTAGTGTTACAAGGTTACACAAAGGAGTTATCTTGTACAAGGATAGAAATCTTAACCCTAATTTGCTGGTTGTGACAGGAAGAGGTGGAACAAAAGTACAACTCCAACCTTGATCACCTTATCGATATCACCTCGACAATGCTGAAAATCCATGAAGACATGATCAATGCCACAAACGAACTGATCAAACACACACATGTCGATCATGAGAAGTAGATTTAGAGGTTGGAGAAGGAAATTAAAAAGGACAAAATGAATCTCATCATGCAGCAGGTCCTCCTCCAACTCCTCCGAGTTTGTTGGAATATAGTTGGTGTTCCAAGCAACAAGTTCAATGAGATGATTTCCATCATTTCCTCCCTATTTGACCATTTGAAAGCTCAACCTCCCACAGCAGAAGCCTATGATGCCTCATTGAAGAAAATCAACATGAGATTCCAAAAGGTGTTTGAACAGCTCTCTGAAGTCAAAGAAGCTGCCAGACTTTCCTCAGAAGTTTTGCCATCCAATGCAAGAGGGGAAGAAAGACCAAGAAAAAGGGGTCACACCATTCCGTAGGTTCCTGCCTCAGAGACCAGTCTCTTAGATGAATCAGATGATGAAGAACTTCAAATTTTGTCCACATGTATCCCTTTAGATGATTATGATGTTGATGATGATGATGATGACCTCGGGTACATCACCAATGTCGTGTTTGGAATTGAAGCTCCATGAAACTTTGTGGTGAAAATTCTTTAAGAGGATGAGAAAATGATATGGTCTGATGTGACCTGGCCATCATCCTTAGCAGACATTCTTCAAATAAGCTGTGAACTGGACAAAGAGAAAACCTAACTCAGAGTTGATGCATTCTGAGCTACCCAATCCATGTTGCCTCCTATCCCCACTCAAAGAATAGTTGCAATTGATAAAGGCTCTCCTCTTTAGAAGCTCGATGACATCCCGGAATAGCCTCTAATTCCTCCACCTCAATAGTTCACAATCACTGAGAACATTCAACAAGTCATCTCTGACTTCAACAATCAACATCAAGACAAAGGCAAAAAGCATGTCTTGAAATCGCACAGCCCTGAACCGACATTCAAGAAGTCTGAAGGATGCTCAAAAGCCCAAATAGATCAGACCCTTGAAGAGAGCATTCAAATTCAAGCTCTTAAAGACAATCCTAATCCAATGTTGAGCTTATCCCCACTTTTTATAGAAGGGATAATCCATGATCTGGACATTGTGCCATTCATGTATGATCTACCAACGCTAGATGCAGACCAAACCGACCTCCCACTTTCTCCCTATGGAAAATATTATGTCAATTTTGCTCCACTCCACCCAGATGATGATCTGCATATGATTTTCAGAACCGAGAGAGAAAGACTGAAGACATTCTACTCTGTGAATGCACGACCTCAAAAGGAAGTGTGGTCTCGGAAGAGAATCACAAAAATTTATGGGTTCGGAAGAAAAGTATTGAGCAAATTCGAGTTGAACTGCTTGTTGCATATGGACTACATCTTTCGGAACAAATCAAAGCAAGTCACCATCACGGACGCACACTTCCCCTCCATCAATCCAAATGACATTTTGACGATTGTTGCTCACTTATGAACTCGCCTAAACGATCAAATGAGCATCGCTGCTTATAGAGCTAGGATGAACTATCTCAAGGACTATGTTGCTGAGTTCTGCTAATGTGACTTCGAGCTTGCACATCTGTTCGAAACTAAATTTTTTTTTTGGCCAAGATCGACTACAAGCTGCCTGAAGCACAAACTATGGAGGAAGGGCCTATTGATGAACCGGTGTTGGGCTACGTCTACATGCAAAAGAAGACCAACAAAAAAAGGTTTCTTCTGAGTCTTAGACAAGCATCTTGTCCCCACTAGGATTCTTCAGAAGTTCATCACCAATGCAGCCAAGTTAGATGCCACTACTAGAAAAATACTCTTTAATGACACACATTGTGTGTCATAAAAGGGTACAGATGATACACAAATACGTGTCAAGGAAGGTCATGTCATAAAGGAAGATGACACACATTTACGTGTCATAATGATAATAACTACTAATCCGATGTTCTCACAAAAAAAAGGTTTTTCCAAAGTTTTAGTTAATATTTTGAGCTTTCCATTAAATATAGTTTTATGTAAGATTTTTTCGTAAACTAAGCTAAAATACAACCAAGATTTTCCAATATTAAATTATAATTTTAATTGTCCAATTCTTTTTTTTTTTGTTCTGTTTTGCTTTTCTCTGATTATTTTTTATTTTTTATTTTTTTGTTTCTCCTAGCCATGACTCATTATTTATATATTCATAATATATTACTTGTCATTCAATAAATTAAAACATAAAACAGTAAGGATGATTCTACTGATACACTTATATTTTATTTTATTTTTAGTATTCAATTTACTAAACACATCCTAATATATGATGTTTTTGTCAAATTAAAAGGAGATATAATAAATAAAATAAATAGAAAAGTGTATCAATAATAACATCCAACAATAAATATATTATTATTATTATTGCAATATTTTAGTCCAAATACTAGTGGCCACTTTGTTCCACCTATGTATTGCTTATTTATGCGGCCAACCAGTGAAACCTTTATAAAAGAAATGCACACTCGGAATTCAACACATTTTCATGAAAATTATACATTATTTTATATAGTTTATCTCTTTAATAATTAATTTACATAATATCATCTGTATTTATGTTGAGAACTTTAGTTTTGACGTCCATTCATACATCTTTAAATATTATTTGTTAACTTCGATTTCTCTTGTCTTTTTAGTGTTAGGTATCGAAGAATAAAATATGTTATCAAAAAATTGAACGAAGTGATTATATCAGAATAAATATAATTCCGATACATTATTTGTGAATAAAGTTTTTCCGGAAAGAATTGATATGTTGATATTCGGTAGTTAGTGATTGTTTGGATTTAAGCCTTGTTTTTCATTTTTTATGAACGAAAGGGTGCATCAAGTGTGAATTTTTACGATTCGTAAATGTTTTGGGTCGTGAGGATACACTTACTAACTTAGATATTACATAATTAAGTTCGAGGTAAAATACATATAATAGTTAAATATTTTTTCCTTAAATTAGTTTTTTCATAAGATAACAACATAATTTTGGTACTTATGCTCCTTGTGCAAAAATGTAATAGCGTTTTTTCCTTTTATATGACTAATAGGTTGGAATACCTATGTGATTTTAGGGCAGTTAAATGTGGTGCACTTGCAACTTACAGAAATGAATCAAGTTGAATAATCAAACGCTACGATGTACAAAGATGGTAATTTTATAATTCATAGAGTTGATTATGTTCAAGGGAACAAACGTAATCTTATACATGTAGGGCAACTATGTTGTGCCGGTCATCGAGGGGAATTCGATGATGAGTATTGCTACATCATAACAAAGCACAGGGCTCAATATATTGCAAAATCGAAACATGAAGGAACAATGATTCCTTTTTAATCTCCTTAGTAATTTGAACACTGGTAAAAAAATCGACATTGTCAGCACAAAAAATGTGTGACCATATATCCTTAGCCACACATTTGTTTTTCAGCTCAAGTGTGACCAAGGTCGTGTCATTAACTTGAATAGTGTGGTAGTATCATAAAAGCATGGCTAAAAGGTACCAAGAGTTCTTGATGTAATCAAATAGAGTTAATTTCATTGTGCCCCTGCAAACTTTTATGATTTGGTTAAAAGGTCCTTCGTGTTATTTTATTTATTTATTTATTTATTTTTCGTAAAGAAAAACCATTGATTCTACATATTCACAATAATCATCAATGATCCCGAATGAAAAGAAGAAAAACATGATATTAACAAATCAATTGCAAAAAATGCAAAACTCATCACATCAATAAAATGATGCAACAATGCTTGATCCTTTGGTTCGATTATGTCACAACTAGGAATTTGATGTCTTGTAAACATTAAACAATGATAACAAATGTGAGCCAACAATGTTAAAGCATGTATGAAGCTTATTCAGTAACAACAAAATTTCATCAAACACTTCATTCAAGCACTACAAATAGTCCACAAAGAATTGGAAAACCCTTGAAATCCCGGTTTAAGTCCATTTTGGGCTAGGATTTCCTTATTGGACCTAATGGATCAATAAGTTTCCAATTTAATTGAAGCGTCATAGGAGTAATGATAGTTATTCGCATGCCTCTTCTCAGTCGACATGGAAGGAGAACACCAGGGCCTTCAGTTTCACCAGGTCCTAGTAGCCCACGGGATGATCGAAGATGAGCCGGAAGGAGATCAGGGGGGAGCACACGACGTGGGACCTAACGAGTATACAGACACTGACTACGAATTCGATGAGGCTAAGGACGAAATGGAGGAAGAACAATACACCGGCGAGGACTCTGCCACAGCACCTATCAACGAGGCGCAGCAGGACCATCCCACCCCACAAGTAAATCCCGCAAGGGAGAACTGCTCCCCAGAAGCTGAGATTGCCGCCCTGCGGCAACAGTTATTCACCATGGAAGCACAAACAGTGCAAGCTGAGCATGAGTGTCACACCCCAAAACCGGAACGGCGGAAACGTTCTGGGGTGGAGGACGTCATGTCAAGTATCACAACATATGCAATATAGTAATCAAAGTACAACAATCGTTGCATTAATAGTAATAATTTTACATGGGTTACATTTAACAATGATATCAAAGTAAATACATAGAATAACATAGAGTGCAGCTTGGTACATGGTTGTCTTCGCAAAAGCTCCCGGAGTGTACATGTCTATCGATGACCTGAGAATACAAGTTATCTTGAAAGCGAGTATCAGCATATTTAAATGTTGGTGACTTCATAAGTATTTAGTGCCATTAGTATAAATACAGATTTTTCTTCAAAATAAACTCAGAGAAGGTGGTGAATTTAGAATCTACTGAGTGTTAGAATTCTTTCCAGAAAATCCTACATTTTCAAACTAAAAGTAGTCTTCTACCAAGATCCAATCGTTCTACGTTTAAACCAAGGAGTATCTCAATCCAAAGCAGTCTTCTACTAAGACCCGACGGTTTTATGTTTTAAAGAGTAATTTCCCCAGAAATACTATCATTATCAAAATATAGTTTTTACTTTAAAGGAGTTATGAGAAAAATCACAAGTAGAAATAATAGGGGAAAATAATATTATACGTCAGCAGTAATACTGTTGGCTAAAGTAAATAAAATATAGACTCCAGGAGGGTATTGAATGGATGATACGACTGGCTTAGTCTAAAGGGAGTAAAACATAGACTCCAGGAGGGTATCGAATGAACAATACGCCTGGCTCAGACTAAAGGTGAAAAAAACAGAGACTCCAGGAGGGTATCGAATGAACGATACGCTTGGCTCAGTCTAAAAGGGAATAAAAGGGTTGAATGTGAACTCGTATGTAACCATGCTGATTGACGATCGAATCCTTGATGACCCTCGAGGTCACGCGTAGAGTTAGTAACATTATGTCACCCATGGGCCTTACCGGCTCAGACTGTTGCTAGCAGTCAGGATGCGGGAGTGTTTGTCCCGTATAGATCTATACACATGATGTCCGCTCTCCCTCCAGGAGACTCTAGTTACACGGCAATGGCGCTATGAAGCGTCGTATCGGGAAATAATGTGTCACATTCTATTTAAAGTATTATAATAATAGTATAGACTCACGAATGAACTGACTCCTGAGTAATTCTTTGTACTAGAGATAGAGACCGAGAGAGTGAGGGTGAGAGAGAGAGTGAGTGTGACACCCGATATTTTGAAACAATAAAATGTATCACTAGTCAAATATAGGTAAAAATATAACTTTCCAAAAAATCTTATTTGGGTTAAATAAAGTAGTAGAAATCGCATCAAGGTTTTCGTACATATAAAGAACACTAAAATCCGAGTTATAACGAAGAAGTTATGACCAATCTAAGATTCGCGGCAAAAATCGGCAACGCTGATAGACGTTAAACACAAATTTTCGATACAATAATTTTAGGTATTTAAACGAAAGTCGTAGATATCATTAAACCGCGAGCGTACATAAAAAGAACATCCAAATCTGACGTCGTATGAGGAAGTTATGATTTTTCCAAGATCCGAATATATCAGTAGACAGCTAAAACTCGAAATAGAGATCGAGAGACTTTTGGCCAAAACAACTTAAACGAGAGTTGAAGGTCTCGACAATAATAGTTTGATGGTAAAAAGACAAACGAAAACAGACGTCGGATAAAGAAGTTATGGATTTTTAACGAAGTTATCGTGTCCCGGCCTATTAATTAAAATATAATTAAAAATAAAATCAAAATTAGCCGACCGAGTCTAAATGAAAGTTGTAGAGTATTTTCTCACCTTCGTGTGGATATAAAGAACGTCAAAAACGGAGTCCGTACGCGAAAGTTACGGAATATAGAAGATGGAAGCTAGAATTACGCCCAGCGTACTCAGGTGCAGGGTTGAGTCCCATCGGCTGCAGCTCTACGTCTAGCTAGACTCGAGTCGTAATCCATGATGCAAAGTTACGCCTAGCGTAACCGAAGTACGCCCATCGTACTCGCGCCCTCAACCCTATAAATAAAAGGCATAAGCTCCGATTTTAGGACACCTCTCTCTAAATTTCACTCACTCTCACACAATCTTACGTATCAGAGACCATCCTAACACCCTCGATTTCCGCACCCGACCCCCCGAAGAAGGTTCTACGCCACCGAGACCACCGAGAAGCTCGAACACGCAGCTTTCCGCGGTTGAAGTTCTGCTCGACTCTAGTCCCACTCTCTTCAAACCGAACAAGTGAGTTCATACCCCTATAAACTACCTTTTCAAATATGTAATCAATGCTTTTTATACGCTTTCAAGGGGGGGAACACAAGTGAACACATGGTTATTATCGTGTGTAACCTAAAGTTTCATTATATACTCTCTTATTCAAGCAAACCATATGTGATTCATAACTACTACATGGAAACTTTAGTACACAAAATATATCACGATAACATCTTGTCTTTTTAAATTAAATGTGTGGATAAATACATACAAATCAAACACTTTATCAATACTTTGAGTAAATGAGTTCATTTATGTCACTACAAAGGTTACACATTACATAACAAGTGAGTATTTCACTAGGGTTTATTATACAAACGAAACAAACTTTTGGAAAAACTATAATAGTTCACGACAAACATTTTTTCATGATAAAAACTCTTTATCCAACTGCCTTACATATTTTATATTTCCTTTCAAACGCAGTTAGAATCGTGTTTCAAACAAAGGTCTTCTTATACTTAAAAATTGTTTTTATCAAACAAACTACTTTCAAATCGTCTTAAAAACTAACATCAAGTCATCAATTTTTATTTAATAAAATTTTCAAAGGTTTTACAAAACTTCTTTTTATATTTTTATTGTCAAATGCACACCAATATATGAGTATATATATATATATATATATATATATATATATATATATATATATATATATATATATAAGTATATATAGCATGTATACATATATAGACATAAAAGTTTCCATCCGTTGATTCAATACCTTTGGGTAACAAAGACACACTTCGATTATACACGTACAATACTAGTAACTATAATAGGTATAGTTAGGCGATACTACTTACCAATCCAAGTACAACCAAATCACACAAGAGTCGGTATATTTATGAGTCTATACTAATACATTACATACTATATGAAGAGATATGATTACATACAATTACAAGGCATACAATTTCAAGAATATACAATTTAAAGAAATACGATTACATAAGATAGTGTACTTGATCTTCATGAAATTTTACATATTACAAGTACCATATCAAAGAGATATTTTCATATACAAGAACAAATAGACAATTTCATACGTAAATCTATTTTATACTAGGTTTGTGAGACGCTTCACGTACTTTCGAGTATGCATTATTAAGTCCTGTATTATATACCATAATCCCTTGTAGGAGGAGTGTGATACTTGTGTATAGATCTATACGGGATTGACAATCCCACACCTAAGCTGCTAGCTACAGCTAGGCCGGCAGGCCTGGGGTGACAAATGTCATAACATTCCAATGCCTGAAGAACGTTGTTACAGGTAGTCTGGGTCATTAGCATGGTTATAAAGCTCACATGGAGTATTAAAAACACGTTGGTTTACGGGGTTATCAAATACCTTAGCGATTATATACGTATACAAATCTACTATTTTAAACATGAAATACACCATGATAATTCATTTTTGGGACTTTTAAACTACTATCCACTTATAAGAAAATATTGGATTTCTAAGAGCAAACCTTCAAAACAGTCGGGTCTTGGTAGAAGGCTACTTTTTGTACTAGTAGAGAATATGGGATTTTCTAGAGTTTTCAAACGTTTATAATTACTTACAAATATGTTCATTGGTACAAACTTTCCTTCAAACAGTTACAGGTTTTTCTTTATAGCTTTACAAATCAAAGTCACATAAATACTTATGAATTCACCAGCATTATTGCTGATACTCACTTTCAAAATAACTTGTATTCCCAGGACACCGATAGGCAGGTACGAATACCAGGTTCTGTGAAGACGGAGCGGTCAAGACTCGTCTTTTATTTTGAATATTCATTTTCTAGAATTATACTATGAAAGAACTCAAATGTAATTAAAATTATACTATTAATGCAATGGATGATGTTGTTGCTTTTTTACTACGTTGCATTGTTGTGATACATTACATGACGTCCTCCGGCCCAGAACGTTTCCGCCTTTCTTGGTTTTGGGGTGTGACAGATTGGTATCAGAGCATTGTTTATAGTGAATTTAGTATATCAACCCATAAAAGATATACAAACTATAAATACAATAGGGATTAAAAATACTCTGATAAAGAGTCTATACTTTTAAACAATAAAATATTTAAGTAAGTATACGTGCCTGCATTCATACAAAAATCAGTGTCACTAGGACAGAACAAAAGTATTACGATTGTTGGGCAGCACAAGTAGACTTAGAGACATATAGTCAAAACTAGCATGATATAGCCTGATCAACTATATTATCCCAGGGTTGACTAGCATGTGCCTAAGTGTGGTTGTGAGTTGCAACAAGTCTAAAAACTTACCCACAATACCACAATGAGAACAGTAGAACATAAACCTAAAACACTATAGGAGTAATTTGTGTATTACTATAAATTACTTATGTGTTAGATTCTTATACCCCAATTACCGCATAGATAACATAGCTGGACCCCATCCCCACGACGACCCGTACTACCCGAACAAAGGCAATGCTGGATGGTTCAGAGAAGAACCAAAGAATGATCATCCAATTCCTTTTGAATGATCACCATGCTAAAGACTTTTCGGATGATGATAACTCCGAACTTGAGAATGAGAATCTACCCCCGGTAACTCCCGATTCAAACCCTAACCCTCGTCCAGCTCTTCATGGCTCGACACTTCCTTGGGTAGAATGTTTGGAAACATGGAATGAAGAGCAAGATCAACCTATGCCGTCTAAAGGAGACCGAAGCTGTTACAACTTAAGCGAAGGAAGCTCAACAGACGATGTTCTACCAATCCTGATCCGTAGAGTTGCTTGAAACGAAATTCAGGGCAGGACTACTCTCCAATATACCAAAGAGGTTAAATGCCAATACAAGAATGCACATCATCTACACCAATCATCTTGAAAACACTCGTGAGAGATCTGAGAGAGACCATGAGACCCTGCTGCAAGCATTAGCTAAAACACGAGCCGAAGTCATAGAGATACAAGTACGCCAGAGAATGTACGAAGGACACCTTCTTGATAATGGAACGTCAATTGGCTGAACTAAGAGTTCACCAGAAGGATGACCACCGCCAGTAAGAAATGCTTTATTTCCCTTCCTTGTTTAAAGGAATCGTTTTCCTGTGTATGTCCTATGTAGCATTTTTCTATGTAACTATCTTGTACTGTAAGTACTGTTAGTTAGGCCTTTATACGGCCAAAACCTTTCTACTCATGATATGATGTAAGACCTTCTTCAAGATAAAATTTTCCTAAAGTTATTACATCTTAAACATAGATGATATTGACAGTCGGCTAACTTCCGTGTCGCTCTTTGTTCAAAAAGCCTCATCACACCTTCGTTGGAGTCTATCCGAAGCATGCTTTAGTCAAGTCATTGGACTATAGTAATTTAACCTCGGGGACATTTCCAAGTCTCTTTTAGTGGTAAGATCATGTTATTCACCAACCGACGATACCTCGGCTTGAACGACAAACGTCTTAATACCATTCTACAAACATACTTCTACACTGTACTAGGACTGCCTCATAGGGATGTAGGTCAAACCATCATGAACATACTTCCAATCCGTACTAGGACTGCATCATAGGGATGTAGGTCAAACTTTCGAGAACATAATCTTACTCTTTACTTAAAGCAATCGAAGTACATCTAGAATCACTCACAAAAATCTTTATCTTTCATGTTACTGAATCATGTCGTCACCCGGAAATGATCAGCCGAACAACGAAACCCCTATGGTCCATATCGACACCGCTACATTACAAGCTGCAGTAGCAGCTGCAGTGACAACTTTCCTTACACACATCAACTCAGGCAACACAAGCAAGACCGACAAAGGAGCCGAGAGTTCCGATGGCAGTACCAAACCAGGAAACCAACAAATGACAACAGTCCTAGACTTGCAAAGCCGTAAGACCGAAAGGAAGAGATGATATCGTCAAGCCCTAAAGGAGCGCAAGAAATCCCAAAGACTTGCCATGCCACAGCAACAAGTGGCAACTCCTGCAGAACACTTTAGGAAGCAATTTCCAAGGTGGTGTAATGAGGAAGGCACTCGTGTCCACATAACATTGGCTAATCACCTCACTCCCGCCACCAAGGCTAGTACTAGCCAGTCATGTCACCAATGCGGGGAGATAGGGCACCTCAAGAAGGATTGCCCTATAACAAAGAACTCTGGCGCAGACGGTAGGATTCTCAGGATCACAGCTGCAGGAGAACCTACTCCGAACCCACGTTAATGTAATTGAGGTGTTTCGTTGTAACAGACTTATAAACCATCCAAAACTAGTGCAATCAAAGTCTTATCTTTTGCGGGATCCCATTGGCATAGGGATGCTCGTGCTGCGTATACTTGCCTTTTGTAGTATACCTTATTCGCAGCAATAATCTTGTAGTAGTCTAAAGTACTGTAACTTTGTTGATGGTTGCACGGTTGTGTTTTGTGTCTAAACGTCTTATATTCAAATCTAATGTCTTTAAGTTTCTTTATAATTCCGACATTATCATACGACTTGATTCAATTTGATCCTCACAAAAGCAGCTTCATACATACATCCCTTTCTTCGAAATCGCCTTTCCAGTGAATCCGTCATTCCAGAACACCGAAGTACCCATGTATACAGTACCTCATAGTTCTTATCCTTTCCAAAGAAACCTTAGCAAAACTCCCTGAAGTACCACTCGTGCAGTACGTCAAAGTTCAAACCAAGGACCGACCCTTTCAATCTTAATTATATATGACTCGTATACCCAAGACTGTGATTGATGAACCAGGTATGAGTTCTACTATGAACCTCAAGACGGAGACTGCCCTAGGGCTACGAGTGACCGTGCTTCCATAAGAAGAAACTTAGAAATACCTATCCTTTTAACTAATTCATGAGTAGTCATACCTTCTTTTAGATCTTCACGACAGCTAATCCACCCCAAGGTTTTGACATCATAATCAGTAGGAGTTGGTTAAGTCTACATCGAGCCAACATCAGGTGCTTTGATAAAGCAGTTCGTCCTAACCTCCCTAAACAACGAAGCCCTAGTTATTTACAGCCACGAACCAACTAGGTACCCTCTCATCATTTCGTGTATGCATGCTCAGAAATGCTTACGAAAGGAATATCATGCATTCTTTGCACACATCGTCGAGACGTGTCAAGAGTTGAAGGACATTCAGAAACATCCAAGAAGTACGAAGTTTTCCCGACACCTTTCCAGAAGGACTACCGAGACTACCAACACAGCGACAAGTCGAATTCAGAATCGACTTAGTTCTAGGGGCTACCCCAGTAGCTGAATCACCTTATTGTCTAGCTCCAACCGAGATGCGAGAACTTCCTAGCAAGCTTAACAAACACCTCAGAAGGGGATTCTTTAGGACAAGTTTCTCACTTGGAAGAGCACCGAAATTGTCTATACACAAGAAAGAGCGTTCCAAACATTAAAGTAAGTCAGATGCATCGCACCAACATTATCCCTCCCAAAAGGGGATAGAAAATTCTGTGGTGTAATGCGATACATCCAACCAAGGGCTTGGTTGTGTTCTTAAGCAAGAGGAAAAGTCACTGCCCATACCTCAAGACAGGCTAAGACACAGGAAGTTAACTATTCAACACGTGATCTTGAATCATGAGCAGCGGTAATTGCTCTAAAAATCTGGAGACACTACTTGTAGGGTACAAGGTGTAATACTCTCACAGACCACAAAAACACTCAACGCACATTCGACAAAGAAAAGTTATCATACCAATGAAGTCAAACGAAAGAAGCAAAGTCATATCCCGATAGCGGAAGGTTCGCTGGAATGCCAGGCGAAGAGCAAGGTTCACTTAAGAACACGAGTAGCGAATAAAAACTTCTGTCTGTAGTATGATTATTAATACTGCTTAAACTCGAATTTCGGGACGAAATTCCCTCTAACAGGGGGATGATGTGACAACCCGATATTTTGAAACAATAAAATGTATCACCAGTCAAATATAGGTCAAAATATTACTTTCCTAAAAATCTTATTTGGGTTAATTAAAGTAGTAGAAATCGTATCAAGGTTTTCGTACATATAAAGAACACTAAAATCCGAGTTATAACGAAGAAGTTATGACCAATCTAAGATTCGCGGCAAAAACTGGCAACGTTGATAGACGTTAAACGCAAAGTTTCGATACAATAATTTTTAGCCTTAGGTATCTGAACGAAAGTTGTAGATATCATTAAACCGCGAGCATACATAAAAAGAACGTCCAAATCTGACTTCGTATGAGGAAGTTATGATTTTTCCAAGATCCGAATATAGCAGTAGATAGCTAAAAACTCGAAATAGAGATCGAGAGACTTTTGGCCAAAACAACTTAAACGAGAGTTGAAGGTCTCGACAATAACAGTTTGATGGTAAAAACACAAACGAAAACGGACGTCGGATAAAGAAGTTATGGATTTTTAACGAAGTTATCGTGCCCCGGCCTATTAATTAAAATATAATTAAAAATAAAATCAAAATTAGCCGACGGAGTCTAAATGAAAGTTGTAGAGTATTTTCTCACCTTCGCGTGGATATAAAGAACGTCAAAAACGGATCCCGTACGCGAAAGTTACAGAATTTAGAAAATGGAAGCCAAAATTACGCCCAGTGTAATTAAGGAGTACACCCAGCGTACTCAGGTGCAGGGTCGAGTCCCTAAGGCTGCAACTCTAAGTCTAGCCAGACTCGAGCCGTAAGCCATGATGAAAAGTTACGCCTAGCGTAACCGAAGTACGCCCAGCGTAACGCGTACGTCCAGCGTACTCGCGCCCTCAGCCCTATAAATAGAAGGCATAAGCTCCGGATTTTAGGACACCTCTCTCTAAATTTCACTCACTCTCACACACTATTACGTACCAGAGACCATCCCGACACCCTCGATTTCCGCACCCGAGCCCCCGACGAAGGTTCTACGCTACCGATACCCCTGAGAAGCTCGAACACGCAGCTTTCCGCGGTTGAAGTTCTGCTCGACTCTAGTCCCACTCTTTTCAAACCGAACAAGTTAGTTCATACCCCTATAAACTACCTTTTCAAATATGTTATCAATGCTTTTTATACGCTTTTAAGGGGGGATTACAAGTAAATACACGGTGATTATCGTGTGTAACCTAAAGTTTCATTATATACTCTCTTATTCAAGCAAACCATATGTGATTCATAACTACTACATGGAAACTTTAGTACACAAAATATATCAAGATAACATCTTGTCTTTTTAAATTAAATGTGTGGATAAATACATACAAATCAAACACTTTCTCAATACTTTGAGTAAATGAGTTCATTTATGTCACTACAAAGGTTACACTTTACATAACAAGTGAACATTTCACTAGGGTTTATTATACAAACGAAACAAACTTTTGGAAAAACTATAATAGTTCACGACAAACATTTTTACATGTTAAAAACTCTTTATCCAACTGCCTTACATATTTTATATTTCCTTTCAAACGCTGTTAGAATCGTGTTTCAAACAAAGGTCTTCTTATACTTAAAAATTGTTTTTATCAAACAAACTACTTTCAAATCGTCTTAAAAACTGAGTTCAAGTCATCAATTTTTATTTATTAAACTTTTCAAAGGTTTTACAAAACTTCTTTTTATATTTTTATTGTCAAATGCACGCCAATATATGAGTATATATATATATATATATAAGTATATATAGCATGTATACATATATAGACATAAAAGTTTCCATCCGTTGATTCAATACCTTTGGGTAACAAAGACACACTTCGGTTATACACGTACAATACTAGTAACTATAATAGGTATAGTTAGGAGATACTACTTACCATTCCAAGTACAAGCAAATCACACAAGAGTCGGTTTATATATGAGTCTATACTAATACATTACATACTATATGAAGAGATACGATTACATACAATTACAAGGCATACAATTTCAAGAAATATGATTACATAAGATAGTGTACTTGATATTTATGAAATTTTACATATTACAAGTACCATATCAAAGAGATATTTTTCATATATAAGAATAAATAGACAATTTCATACACAAATATATTTTATACTAGGTTTTGTGAGACGCTTCATGTACTTTCGTGTATGCATTATTAAGTCCTGTATTATATACCATAATCCTTTGTAGGGGGAACGTGATACTTGTGTATAGATCTATATGGGATTGACAATCCCACACCGAAGCTGTTAGCTACAACTAGGCCGGCAGGCCTGGGGTGACAAATGTCATTAGCATGGTTATAAAGCTCACATGGAGTATTAAAAACACGTTGATTTATGGGTTTATCAAATACATTAACGATTATATACGTATACGAATCTACTATTTTAAACATGAAATACACCATGATAATTCATTTTTGGGACTTTTAAACTACTATCCACTTATAAGCAAATATTGGATTTCTAAAAGCAAACCTTCAAAACAGTCGGGTCTTGGTAGAAGACTACTTTTTGTACTAGTAGAAAATATGGGATTTTCTAGAGTTTTCAAACGTTTACAATTACTTACAAATATGTTCATTGGTACAAACTTTCCTTCAAACAGTTACATGTTTTTCTTTATAGATTTACAAATCAAAGTCACAAAATACTTATGAATTCACCAGCATTATTGCTGGTACTCGCTTTCAAAATAACTTGTATTCCCAGGACACCGATAGGCAGGTACGAGTACCAAGTTCTATGAAGACGGAGCGGTCAAGACTCGTCTTTTATTTTGAACATTCATTTTGTAGAATTATACTATGAAAGAACTCAAATGTAATTAAAATTATACTATTAATGCAATGGATGATGTTGTTGCTCCTTTACTACTTTGCATTGTTGTGATACATTACATGACGTCCTCCGCCCTAGAACGTTTCCGCCGTTCTTGGTTTTGGGTGTGACAGTGAGAGAGTGAGAGAGAGAGAGAGTAAATAGAATCTCCTAACTATTCCTATAATAGTTACTGGTGTTCTAGACATATGAATAATGGAAGGATGTATTTGCTACCCCACGGAGGGGAACCGGCTGATAGAACTTTTATGACTACATATGTATACATGATATATAACCATTGTTTAAACGACCTTCGGACGGATAACCGATACTCTAAACCACATCCAAACAAGGAAAGTGAATTTAAGCGAATTTAGCCTTCCTAAGTCCATCAAACATTGCTTATATAACTATACATATATAGGCATGCACTTTACAATATACAAGCATAAAAGAACTTTTGGTAAAACCTTTGGAAAATCTATCAATAAGAACTTATGACTTGATGTCTGTTTATAAAACAAGCTTCAAAAACCTTTGGAAAATCTTTAATAATCTAAAAAGAGATATTCATGCCTTAAACGAGATTTGAAAACGAGAGTCAAAACCTTTAGCTGAAAAAAAAAACAGCTTAACAAGCAAAATCTATTTTTGCTATACAGTTATTAATCACATGTGATTTATCTAATAACTCTATAGTTCAACTTGTATTTCCCCACATAAAAGCATTTAAAACCATTTAAAAGGTTTATTCAGGGGTAAGAACTCACCTGCAGCGAGTGGATCGGATTGAAGTGTCGGTTGAGTGCTTGGTGTCAAGTGAAGACTTGAACACACTTAATGACCCTAGTAACATATGAAGACACATGTTTACATATAATTAGTTATTATAACACTAGTTAAACACGTATAAACATCCTAATGCGAAGAAAAACACTTTGGTCAAGTGCTAGGAGGCTATTGAGTTGCAATAAAGGAGTGTAAGGCCTTATACGGGAGTGTAGGGTCAAATGACCATGTTTGTTGGAGTTTGCGGACCAAAGGAGTTTACTCCTGGCTGTAAACTCTCGATTGGGTCACCAAACAAGCCTTAAAACTATAATAACTTAAGTGGTTAAGTGTTCCAAAGCCTAAATAAGAGATTGGGTGGCATTAAGGTCCAAGAGTGGCCTAGTATAGGGTTTACAGCCTAGGGACCACTTCCCCATGAGTTTATGGCCGTAAACTCATGGTGTGAAGTGCCAATTCGTTGATTGAAGTCCCTAACTCATCGAGGTATAATTGTAGGCTAAGGCTCAAGGCTAGGTAACATGATTAGGGCACACTTTGCACCATTTGAGGGATTTTACGGCCTAAGAAGGTCTTGGGCCGTAAACCCTCATTCAAACCTCCAAAACTTGATGTTTAAGGTCCTTAATGCTTCAAGGGTATGATCTAAGATAGGGTCTATGCATAAGGAAGGAGTTAGGGGACATTTTGGCACCAAATTAAGGGTTTACGGCCTAAGAAATTCTTGGGCCGTAAACACATTGTTCTTGTGATTTTTCGGTGATTTCAATGATATACGGACTTGTAATAAGCTTTAATATACTCTAGGGTAGAAGTACCTACAATTTGGGGACGAAACATGAAGATTCTTGGGAGAAATCGGGATTTGAAGAGAGACAGGGTAGAGGGAGAAAGTATCTAAAGTGTGGAAAGAGTGCAAATGAAGTTCACTCAATCCTTATATAGGGTGAGTTTACCGCCCGGAGTTTACCGCCGTAAACTCCATGTTTACGACCGTAAACTCCATCTCATGCAGTTTACGACCTTGTTTTGGTGTTGGGGCTTTAGTGGTTGCTTTTTAACGCTTGCTCCTTAAGTGTGAAAGGCTCGGAATATTAAGACGGACTTTAAATTGTTCTAAAAGATGGTGGAAATAAATTTGACTTCCAAATGAAGTGATAAACTATTGAAATCATATATATATATATATATATATATATATATACATACATATATATGTATATATATATATATATATATATATATATATATATATATATATATGAAATATTTGGGGTTGTCTCATCATCCCCCTGTTAGAGGGAATTTCGTCCCGAAATTAGAGTTTAGGAAAGGAAGTAGGCATGAACAATCAAGTAAAGAGGAGAGGGTTCTTCCTATTCGGTTGGTCCTTGTGTTCCCAAGTGAACTCCGGTCTTTGCTTGGCCTCTCGTTCGATGATTCCTATAGGGTCTTTCACGAAGTTGGGCTCTCATTGATTTCGATCTTGACTATAGGGGTGTCGAGAGTTTCGTCGAACAACCATCTTATCCATGTTAGAGACGCGAATAGACCACGGTGGAATTGATGGAATTCCAGTAGTAGTCGTGGTCTGACAAGGGTTGGACCAATTCTTATAAAGAATCTCGTATGATCCTAAGCTCTTGGGAAGATAGAGCTTTTCATTACTTAGAACATAATGTACTTACATGGTTAGATCATCACTCGATGTGACCGCCACCCTGACGTTCCAAAAGTTCTTTCATACTGGGGGGGGGGTGTATTCTTCGGTTTGGTTTTTAGAAGGCTCAGATCGTCTTCGGGTTCGTACTTCTTAATGGTTGGATTTCGGAGGTTTTCTGGATCATCGGATGTATCGGCTATGTTCTGGCATCTATTGGTTTCGTGACATCTATCTCGACCTAGTGCAAAATAGACCTGAACTTCTAACTCTTGAGGTGTTTCTAACGAAAACTCTCATAGTCGGTGAGATAGGGGGTTTTATCAGACGATGCTTAGAAAATTTTAAATTTTCATTATCATCTTATAGATGCTTTCACAGCACAATCCTTAAACGTAAAGAATCATGCTCTTATTCACTTCCCTGTTTCATGGATAGCTGTCTCTGATCAGGGCTAACTTGTCCCTTAGAGATTTTCTGAAGTGCTAGACTATTTCAGGAGGTGGCTCTACTATCTCTTTAGATACAGTATTCCTTGGAACACCTAGTAGTCCAACGAATCTCTAAGACAAGCCCTATTCTCTAAGGTGTCGGCTCCTTCCAGTTTGTAGGAAACGCGCATGCTCTTGTATAACCCATCGACTAACACCTAGACTGGTGTCACGTCTACAATCTCTCTTGTGACGTGGTTTATAAGGCTCAACACAACATACCATTCTACTTTATCCGAGTATTCTTGGTTGTGGAGGTGGTCATGTGGTTCTGGGCATTCTAGTATTTAACTTTGGAGAGTGCAGTATATCGTCTATAAGGCGACGGTGACTTATTTCACATGAGGAGGCGGTGTGTCCTAGGCACTACTCGTCGGTAACGGGATGGACGAAGTGTCTGAGTAGTGCGTGTATCCCTTGCAACTACTCTTCCGGTGTTTTTGAGCTTCCTCGATCTAAATCAAATCTAGAGAGTATAGGGTTCCGTGACTCGGAACTTCTAACTTCCTCATCCACTCTTCTCAGAGTTTTAACCTATCACAGCTTTGAGGTTTCTGGGATCTCTACTGAGATGCTTAATTCGTGAGATTAAGCATGAATGGATGGTCGCAGTCAATGTTCTTGACTCTTACGACTTGAGTTACTTTACTAACTGAGGGTGTCAGCTGTTATGTTTGCTTAACCGGGAGGACAACAATTTTCGGATCTGTGGTCATTCTAGCAGCTAAATCCAAAGTGGTTCTCTTGACTCGAGCTCCTTCTTTATGGGATAGGATGAAGGTTCTTACTACAGGTTTGTGGTAGACCTCATACTCGGCTTAATCACTAATACTCGGTGTATGCAAGTAGTATACAATTGAGATCGGTGGGATGTTCAGTTGTGTGGCCCCACCCTAAACCCACAACCCAACGAAGAACAGGGAGTAGGGAGGAAGCATACATCTTAAATCTTATTGATCTAAATTATATACCACTCCAAGGCATATACTTATTAGTAGTAAGTTAATCCCATGAGTTCTTTCTCTTGCTTCACGAACCTGGTTGCGCAGTGCAATTGGTCTTTCCGGCGGATCTATTGAGTAGGCTTCGGGTGGTTATCGTCTTCAGGAATACCTGCAGTGCCCTTCGATTCTGGTTCTACATGTCTATGGAGGGGTTGGTTAATAGCGTGTGATACCCTTCTCCTGGGTACTTCGGAACGCTTGGATAAGAGAGGCGATTAATGGTTCGCAATAGGTCTTCCTTATTAGTTTCGAAAGAATCTTTATTTGACGCATAGGCTATGGTGAAAGTTCTCTTTACACAGCACTAGGAATTTTCACATGGTCGCACCAAGTCGAACCATGATTGACGGAAGTGTCGAATTTAACAAACATTGACATGATATGGCATGAAGGTTGATAGGACCATGTGTTGAACAGGGCACACAAGTTCTTAGCGTCTCGGGTCTCATCCATGGTATCACTACCGCGGATACTTGGACCGATGGGATTGACGCGGAACTCTAGGGGGTCCTAATATTTCGGAATAATGTACTTTTCATAAATGAATTTCCCACAAGGTTTCTCTATAATCGACTAGTATACACTAGTCATGTATAATTGAGGTTGAAAGGACTGTTGACTGAGCGACTCCGCCCTAAATTCACAAACCAACGAGGAACAGGAAATAAGGCAGCATCACTCACTCGAGGTCTGTCAATCTTAATTATACATGACCTTAACGTATATATCGATCCATTATAGCTTTACCTAATGGGTTTTTGAATTTGTACAACAGTGCTGCGACTATTGCCTTAACGAGAGAGTAATTACAGCAGTAAATAATAAGGTCCAATTCCATATAATAAACAACTCCCAATCTCTGTACAAACATCTCCAAAAAATCAAACCAAACTAGGGCTTGCTCTTTTAATTTCCTTTTACCAAATCAAAAACTAAATAATTGAAATTTCGTAATGAATACTGACCTATGGTTTTCAGTGGTAGAAATCAACATATAATAACACCTAAATCATATTAGATATCTTAAGATTATGATATTACAAACCATGAAATCTAAGACTTGGTGAATCTTGCATCGTCATCACAGAGTTAAAGCCATGAGTACCCATACCAAATCAACAGTTTTAAAACCTTGGAAACAGCCATACGACAAATTCTAGGAGGTGTCAATCACACTGAAGTTAAGGAAGTAGTAGTTTCCGCAAGACAGAGGTTGCACCTAATTCCAAAATTAGCTAAAGTCATGAAAAAAGAAGAGTTAAATGACATTTCCCTATCAATTGAACTTTGATTGTTAAAGAATCAGAAGATCTAGGGATAAATTTGTGATGAAGGATTGAAAAAGGATTATTGAATTCATACCAACAACCTTGAGTGTGTAACACCAAATCGATGGATCGTATTCCGATCAGCTGGACGAGAAATTATCGATATAACAAGTTCCTCTCAAATTTCTAGTGACGGACGACCCAATTCAGAAGTATGGCAGACTATGTAAGAGAACATCAAGCATGCAAAACCACATAACTAGGAACAAATGCAAAGGAATCTGAATTATTACATGAAAGGTACTCACAAGTTCTTAAGAAAGGCCTTCAGATTCGAATGATTTATAATGATTCCTCCTTGTTTTCCCTTTTCCTAAAACCCTAACGAAGTCACCAATTGGTTTTGCATCTTCCACGGGTACTTCTTCTTCCTCGTCCTATTCTGTTGGCGAGGAAACTTTTTTCTCGTCCTCTTCATCGTCCTTGGGTATTTTCTTGTCTCGTTTAGATGTCGAAATCGACTCATCCAAAGATCAATCGGCAAAAGATGTGTGAGAAGCGAGGTCACGGTGTGTGGACCGACAATATGTGTTGTCGGCGTAGGTTAGAGAAAAGATAAAGGGTAGGGAAGAGAGGGATGAGTGCGTATTAGGTTTGTTTAAATTGGAATTAGCTCTAGAAATAGGGAAAATTGAAACTGGGAAGGGGGGAATGAAAATTAGAGCGGCAACCTAAAATTATCTTGTTTAATTTTGAAAATTTATAAAAACCTAAAATTTTCAAACTCTCAAACTTAAAATTATGGTGTTTAATTTTGAAAATTAATACAAAAACTAAAATTCTTAAACTCTCAAAGTTTATGTTGATATATATTATTAAATAAATTAACCATATATATATATATATATATATATATACACACACACACACACATACATATACACACAAAAGACAAACACACGCACACACACACACATATATATATATATACACACACACACACATATATATATATATATATACACACACACACACAATACACATAAATGGAGATTATAATTTTTGTTGTGCTTAAAAATCAATTTCAAATGTGTTTTGCTAGTCTTTAAAACTTCACATATAAATCTACACCTTGCATTTAAGACGCATGGTGTACGGGTTAGGTGGAATGGCTGAGTCTAAATTCATGGGGTGATGTGTATGTGGTTTTGGATATTATGATGTGTATCATAGGGGTGATGTGTGGTTATGGTTGGTGTAAGGGTGGGATGGGAAAGTAGGTCTGGTTATGGGTATGTGTGGGGAGGATGGTAAGTAGTGGTGTATGGGTTGCATCTATCCTATAGAAGTATGAGGTGAGTCAAAGGTGGGGCAAGTGGGTGGTGTATGGCTCAGGAATGTGGATGGGTGGTGTAGGTTATATAGGGTTAGGGTGGGTGGGCATGGGAATGTGGATATGGATGTAGATATGGAGTGATGTGGTGGTATGGGTATGGGTGAGGGTAGAGTTGGGTTTATGAGTAGGTGGGTGTGGTGTGTGTGGTGTTGATGTGGAGTGGGGTAGGCGTTAGTGTGGGAATGTAGGAATGGGTTCTAGGCAATAAGCTATAAACCAACACATATAACCTACCATATTCCAAATCCCTATATCCACCAAACCTTACCCAAATCCACTCAAAATATATATACACTTAAACTTGAAGGTTCAAATATGAGTATAGGAAGGTGGAAAGAGTTTGGTGTGGGGATATGATGTGTAGGGTGTGTGGTATGGAGGTATAAGTGGATTGGAGGTGAGGTGATCTGATAGGCTACAACGTGGGCTTGTGGGTGTAGGAGTGTGGTCATGGACATGGGGTGAGGTTGGTGGTATGGGTGTAGGTGTGGGTGGGGATAGAGTTTGGTAGTTGGTTGGGTAGGTATGGGATGTGGGTGTGTGGAGGTGGTTGAGGTGAAAGTGAGCCTTTACTTATAAGTCAATGCCCTAATTATTCCTTACGCCTTATGTCATAAGCCATGTTCCTTAAGACCAAAGTTTTGACACTTAAAACTTAAGACTTAAGTCACAAGACATAAACCATGAGGCATAAGCTATAAGAAATAAACCATAAATCATAAGTTATAAACCATAAGTTAAACCCCATAAGCCCTAAGCCCTAAGTCATAATATAAAATCCTTATGACCTAATCCCTAAGTGCTAAGCCATAAGGCATAAGCCTTAAGTCATATGACCTAATCATAATCCTCATGCCATAAGCCTTTAATCCGTAAGACATAGTTTCTAATATCAAAGCCATATGTTATAATATTCAAGCCGTATGCCCTACCCTATACGTCATAAGTCATAATCCATAAGTTATAGGCATTAACCCATAAGTTATAAGCCCTAATCTATAACCCATTAGCCCTAATCTGTAAGCATAAGCCATAGTCCATAAGCCCTAAGTCACAAGTCAGGAGCCATAAGCCATAAGGCCTAAGGACTAAGCCCTAAGCTAACCATAAGCTATAAGTCATAATTCATAACTCATAAGCTGTAAGCCATAAGGCCTAAAGCCCTATGCATAAACCTCAAACCATAAGCCTTTAAGCCTTAATTATGTCATAAGAAATAAGACCTAATCCACAATTCATAAGCCATAATCCCTAAGTCTTAAGTCCCAAGCGATAAGCCATAATAAGTTATAAGCCAGAAACCCTAAGTCTTAAGCCTAAAGACATACTCTAAGCCTTAAGCATAAATCCATACAGTCTAAGCCCTAAGTTATAAGCCTTAAGCATCAAGTTATAAGCCATAAGCCATAAGCCATAAGCCAATTCACAAGACTTTATCCTTAATCTACAAGACATAAGATATAAGCTATAAGCCGTAAGTTGTGAGGTATATTCGTTAATTCATAAGCCCTAAACCATGAGCCATAAGTGGTATCCCTAAACCACAAGCCACATGTCATAAGCCAAAAGCCCTAATCCATACACATTAAACCATGATTTATAAGCCTTAAGCCTTTAGCCATAAGTGAGAAGCCACAAGCATAACCCTTAAGCCCTAAGCTCCAAATCCTACATCCTAATCCCTAATCCACACGGCATGAGCCCAATGATATAAACCATAAGCCTTAATTATAAGGATAACCTATAAATCATGTGTTCTTGTGTCGACACATATTTCAAATTCATATTGTGTGCCTTATACGAGTAAGACATGAGTTTATCCATCTAAACACATATAACACAAGTATAATTTTCATGACACACCACTCGTATATGACACATATAAACACAAAAATATTTTAAGAAATGTAAATTTTCATCCTAAATTCAAAATTAGTAAATCAAAATTTAAAGAATATATATATATATATATATATATATATATATATATATATATATATATATATTTCCCCCCACCACTCCCTTTGATTTTTGTTTTCCCCAAAATATTTTTTCCCAACCCAAACAATTTCAAAGACCCGCTATCTACAATTGTGGTTCGATTCTTCAACCTCCAAATTAACCCCTGTTTCTCCTTCATCTCTTTCTTCATTGATCTACTCCACTACATTATCTTTGGTTTGCCAATCAACACGATCGCCAGTACTCAGTCTCTATATCTCTCTACTCCGTCGCTCTTGTCTCTCGCCACCATCACTTTATCTATTTCGCTACTATTCTCTCTTGTCGGTGCACAACCCACCACTAGTGATTGGTTTCTTCACCACCATCATCTATCCCCTCCGACGAAGGCATCCACCGGTTGACGCTCCCGTCCATCTATAACACTATCCACCATCGACGCCTCCATCGTCCTTTGGTCGCTCCGTCTTGTATGTGTGTTCTTCTACAACAAGTAAGTGAAATTGTTGTTTAAGTTATTCTGAAGATGATGCTTGGTACACAAATCAACGCCTCCACCTTCAAGTATGTGTGTTCGTCTGTAGTTTGATTCCACCGTCGTGTCTATGTGTGTTCATCTACAATTGTTTTGCTTTTAGGGTTCAATTTAGCAAAGGGTTGGTATTCTTGTTTACTCACATTACAACAAAAGATGAATCCTATATAAAAGGTTAAATCAAGGCTGTTGATCAAGAAGAGTGAAAATTATTTATTGGGAAGAGATGTGACTATGGAATTGAAGAATGTATTGACGATAAGAGGAACCCTGCATTCGGTTGATTAGTATCTCAATATAAAGAAAAATTCCCTTACATGGTACAATTCTGAATTTTCATTAATTGTGTGTTTTTCATTTTTAGGTTGAGTCTTACATTGATCTTAGTAGGTTATGTAGAATAGGATCTTTATTTTTTCCTTCTAGTGCCTAGTGGTCAAACGCTCATAGATAATTTTAGATTTTGATTGAATATGATCTGTAATAAACCTCATATCAACTGCTTTGAGTTCGAATTAAGCACCTCAAGATCCATTATATATAGTAAACATAAATTCCATGCTCCTGCTAGTAAGATCCATTATATAACCAAATGGTACAAAGATTCCCTTTGAGATTGGTTTTGTCATTTTGACCACTTAAGTCAATTCTTGACATGTTATTTTCATCAGGTTAATCAAAGTAGTCAAAATTTTTGTCATTTGAAACATTTCTTTATAGGTAAGAAGTTTCGCAATTCGACCGTTTTGGTCATTTTGACCCTTTAGGTCCATACTTGGAATGATAGTTAAAATGACCATTCTCGTCATTTTGCTTGGTTTGATTAGGTAAGCAGAAAAAGAAAAATCTCAGTTGCCATTTACCATTTCAAGGTTTTTCTCATTTCTCATTTTATGTCTTATATTACTAATTTGCCCTTATCCTTATGCAGGTTCTCACAATCCTTATGCAGGTTCTCACATCCTTAACAATCTCCTTCCACGCCCTTCAGCCTCTCAAAGTTCATGCATTAAAACTTATAATTTGCATTTTGTGTTTAATGCTATAAAACCCAAAGTTAGTTGACTAAAGGAATAAAAAAAGTTTCTTGGAAGTTTGCTCGGAAGTGTGGGGTAGTAGCTTCTAGTTCTCCTTTGGAAAAATGGTGCATTGGTTGATGTCAATTAATTAGAAATAGAATTCCTTTGTTTCATTGGTGTTTTGTCCCAAAATGGACAATAATATTCTTATTTCTAAACTATTTTTTTTAACAAAATGGTGGATTATTGATGAAGATTTCTAATTATGAGATTGTACTTTATTTTTCTCTCCTTATAATTGTTTTGTTCCATGTTCTTGTGGCATTTTAATTTGATATAATTTATTTTCCACTTAAATTCTATGAATTTGTATTATTTTATTTCATCTAGATCGATTAAACCATTGCTATATTTATTTTGACCATTTTACAAAGATGTCTAGAGTTTAACTATTAAACATTGAGTATCAGTGGCAAAAAAGTACTTATGGTCACATTTTTTTTCTTCTTCTTTTATCATAACAAATATGGTCTGTTGTTTTTTTGGTGTTTTGATGCGAAAATTGGTAATGACACTAGTCACAATTTATGTCTCCTTCTAAAGGGTATTTTGGTCGACCGAAAGGAGCCCTTCAGATGCAAATTTAACTATTTTTTTTTGTACATGTTGCAATCACTCCAACTATTATATGAACAAAACTCATTTGATAAACAATTCCAACAGGCTTCAAATGAAAAAAAGACATTCTTTTGCAAAAACTGTCCCAAAGTCTAATCATACGTAATGTAGTTTGGGTGGGACTCAATGGCTCTATATAAGTCAAATTGTTGACTAGTTAACAAAGGGTAGTTTGGTGTTATTTATTTATGTTAACCAGATTTTTAACCAAGTACAAAATATATTAATATGTCACCAGTAAATACTTACAACAATACATTTTCGTTTTATATATGGTGACTATTATTTAACTTTAGACAAACACTAGCACGAAAACAATGACCATTATATAATCGTAGTCACACATTCAGTGCAATGATTGAACTTTTTGTTCATTTTTTATTCTACCAAATGATATCAAAGATAAATATGGTTAAATTTAAGAGTCTTCCAAACACAATAGTACAACCAAAATAAACATTACATATGTGTCTATATTTACATATAGACACATATAATAGTTGTAATCGTAACTAAATGCTACTTACACACATAATATTTGTTTCTTCTTAAAGCCAATTCATAATATTTTGACACACATCATAAAAGGTACATGACCGTAAGTAACCAATACTAACTTGTTTTATTTTCTTGCGTTAACTAAGTACAACTAGTACAGAATCGACCCATGGACACACAAATATTTAGTGTGACACATAGAACTACCTCATGTCACGTTACGTTTATCTACTGTCTCTCATATAAAAAGTATGACAATCTTAATCAATACCTATGGTTGATTGTGACCTATGGCCTCAATGGTCGAGTGTGACTAATATTTGTCACATTTGGTATAATTAATTGTGGTTAAAGTTTTGATTATCTATATAATAGCCACACAAACTAATTTAAATGTATCCAAAAACAATCTCTAAATTTTTTTAGTGACCTTTGCCCACACTTTTAATAAAAAGTGTCACATGCCGTTTTTCGGAAAGTGTGACCGTAGGTCATTTTTGTAATAGTGGAGATGGAGGGATTTTATAGTTTAGAGGAGGTGATCACCGGAGATGGTGACGGAGGACCTGCTCTTCCGTGATCACTGAAAAGGAAGTGGAAGAAGAATAATTTGCAGATCTGTTTTACGTAATTTACTCTTAAGTTAAATGAGGGTATAATTGCCTATCACTATTTTTTCAGTGGATAGATAAAAAAACCCATGTGGATAAATCAGCCCCTTTTTATTATGGTGTGACTAATGTTTATCTAAGACCACATGAAATTTTATAATTAATGTGGTTATATTTAACATTCGATCACTTTTTAATGGACAACCACATACATAATCCGACATATTAGCCATTTTTTCAATATTTTTAGAAAATAAAGCGGTAAACATGATAAAACATATAAATCGAATGATATTAACAATTATAAAACAAAATCCATATAGAATTATTCAATTTAAATACTAAAAGTATGAAATTCTTAGTAAAAGATATCTACAATACTTGTAAAGGCTAGTTAAAAAATATATATGAAGTCTTATATCCCCAGCGATTTTGACTTCTTGGTATTGCTCCCGGTCATCTTGTTCATTGCATTTAGCATTGTAAAATGTTTTTTGCTTATTAGAAAATAGATGTAAAACCCATGTATTATAGGGATATATTTTAAAGAAAAAAATATGAAATTCTAAACATTTGAAAAGTTTGAATTTATAAAAAAAATAGAAAAATATTGAATTATTAAAATTAAATTGTTTGTTTTTCTTTTAAATTAAACAAATAATTTAGATAAATAAACAAAGAAAACTAATGAAACTTTAATTTAGAAAATTTTAAGACGGAAATAAATTAATGAAATTGATATGCATTTATTATTACATTTATTTCATTTATTACATTTAAATATTATGTGAAAATTAATAAAATGAAAAATAACAACAAAATGTCATGTGGAAAAAAATTAAGGTCCTGTTTGATAGTTTCTGGGAAAGTGTTGTCCGGTAAAGTGCTAGGAAAGTTTTCTGACTGGGAAAAAAATCATGTTGTTTGATTGTACATCTGATTGACTGTGCTGAATGATCAAAAAAATAATAATTCAATAAAAAATAAATTTAAAAAAAGTTACTTAAAAAAATTAATAATCCAATAAAGAAAGAAAGAGGCGGGGTTTGGTGTATAATTGTCTTTCTAGCCCATTCAGCCAGAAAGATATGATTTTTGGGCTTTCTGGGAAAGACATATCTTACCGGGAAAGACCCTTTCTTTTGTGCAAATCAAATAGTCTTTCCGGTCCATTCAGCTAGAAAAATCTATTTGGACTTGGAAAGATGCGTATCAAACGGGGCCTAATTGAAAATAGCCTCAAAATGACATGTGGCTAAATCAATGAGAGTGTTACATGTGGTAAAAAAATTTGTTTATTATGGAGGATTTGATGTTCACTGTTATCAATTTGGCTGGTTGCTAGAGTTGGCACCTATAACAACAAAAGTTGTTAGTGTTAAATTTGAAACAAAAATTCAAAATGATGGAATTTGATAGAATACTTTATAAAAAATTAATATATTTAATGCATAAATGTAATTAATTTAAAGAATAAACCTTATTATTACATTAGTCAATGTATTTTGGCCAAGCAACAGAACTTTTATGTGTACTTTCCATTGTTTTGTTATTACCACATTCTACTGGTAGATATGTTGCCTCCTATAGGATTTCCTCAACATTCACCTTATAATAATCATATTGGAGTGGAACTCCATGAATGGTTTGTTTTGTCTATGTCAGGTAAACGGTACCATATGCAATGGTGATCATCACATTTAAAGAGTACAAAGTACATTTCATGGTGTATAAAGAATTATGGCATACTAACATCATAAATTTAAAAATCATCTTTATTAGAAATTTGAAATAAAAAGTTGCATTGGGTTATGTGTTGAATATGTATTTTGTTTTGATTGTTGTGAATCTTTATGCAATGGCTTCTCAAGAGTCAGAGTGACATTCTTAGATCCAACAATCTTTTTTATGGTTTTTACATTTTCCTAAAAAAACAGCTAGTTAATTAATATATGGAATAATATAAATTGCATGGAAATTATAAAAAGTAATGAAGTTATCAAATACTAACAATTGTTGTGGCTTGTTTATGTACTACTTGAGAGGTTGCATTATTAGGAAGTGACTTCTTTTTGCAGGACTTGAGACATGGTAGCCTTATTAGGAAGACTACCCTTAGATCCAACAGTATTTTCCAAAGAAATTACTTAAAAAACAGAGGATAAAAAAGCAAAATCAGTAATGAATCCTTTTACCTAAAAAAGTGACAATTTTGGAAATTATACAACACTTGGACAATTCCACTTACATGTGTTGGTGACATTGTATTTGTAGAAGTTGGACAATTTGGTATCAATTGTCCTTGTTGTCACAACTAGCAAATTTGGCTAGGAAATCTTATCCTTAAGTAAACATTAACAATGGCAACAATTTTAACCATGACTTGAAAAAATGATTTATGAGTGTTCAATGACAACAAACTTCCATTTAAAAATCCAAATGCAAGATCAAAGTTCAATACAAACACTTCGAATGGTCAACTACAGATTGGAAACCCTAAAAATTGTAGTTTAAGTCTCCAATTTGACTATTTTGGGCTTAGGACCCTTAAATGGGCTCTAATTGGACCCACTTTCATGATATTTAACATTTTGGTCCATAATGGGCCTAAAATGAAATAAATTACTCTAATAGGTCTTGTTGGGTCATAACAAATCTAATTAGCCCTAATGGGCCACAAACCAAGTCTATTATACAAATTTGGGTCGTAAACATTCACAAGGACCCAATGGGTTGAAAAATATACTACTAGGCCTTGGAATCTTGAAATAAGACAATTAATGGCCCAAGCTAACCAACCTTTTTACTTCTAGCCCATGTTCTCGACCTTATAAAAAAAGAAATGAGTGATTAACTAATGTTTTGACACGCCATTTTTGGTTAGTGGATAATTAGAAAATTACTCAACATGTAACCAAGCACTCTCATGTTCCCATGCATATATCACCTCAAGAATCTATCCTCTCTCTTTCCCTTTAACTCTCGACCAAGAGCATCAAACACACACACAAAATTTTACTTTCTAACACATCCAAATCTCTCAAGAACTTCTACACTTCCTATAAATTTTTGAAGCTTTGTTTTGATCTTCAAGGGGTTTTTCATTTAGATTATCATCTTGATTTTGAAAACCACTTAAGAGTAGTTTGTTCAAGGCCGAAAACTTCTTCATCTTTTCTTCAAAACCAAAACAACAAACCCAAGGTGGGTTCATACGCCTTGTTTTTGTTTTTACATGTTTTTGAGGGAGAATACAAGTACTATGTGTTGATCTATGTGTGTATGCTTGTTATATGTGATTTCTTTGGGTTATGTTGAGAGAACATGATATTATTTGCTAAATCTTGTAATCTATGGCTAAAGTGTGAAGGATACATAAACAAATAACATAAGAAACAACATACTTCAAAGATCTAAGGGTATTTAGGCTCAAGAAGTGAAAACAAAGTCAAAATCCTTATAAGTGTCATTTTTGCAAAAATAACAATGATTTGGGTAAAATATAATATTTTCGGTTCTATAAGGATAAAATGGTATTATTCACATAAAAATCTGACTTTTATGGAAATAAAACTTTTCTAGGGGTCAAAAACATAAGTTTTAGCCTATTGGACTTTAATTTGGGCCTCACAAGTTTTTGGGCCCAAAGTTGCGAAAAAAATGAAGTGTTGAGGGACTGAAATGGAAAACTTAACAAACTATGAGTCAAAAACGTTAATAAACCATTTTTAGGGGCTGAAAATGACTTTGGTGCAAAAATTGGACTAAAAATGTATAGTTTTTTATTTTAGGGTCAAAATTGTAAAACTAACGGAATGTGAGCCAAAAATGTAAAATTTTTACAAATAAAGTTTGGAAATGACAAATACAATAGTTTTGGGCCGAAATTTTTATTTAAATAAAGTTTGGGTCGAAGATGTCAAGAAAAATGGTTTAAGGACCAAAAATGTCAATTTTCATAAAAACGGACTAAAATTGCCATTTTTATAGATAAATGGGCTGCAATGGTCAAAATAAATGTTTTTGGGCCGAATAGAAAAATATTAATTTTTGGGTTAAAAATATCAATTTTATAATGCATGGTTTTATATATATATATATATATATATATATATATATATATATATATATATATATATATATATATATATATATATATATATATAACCAAAGCTTCGTTATAAATCAAACGTCAAAGTATTTTAACACTTCGAATAAACATTTAGCTCACAGCAAATACCTACATTACGAAATTAAGATCATTAAATTATAAATGATTTAATGTTTGGGCTCAAATATCTTCTATTCGTGCTATTGGGCCTTTGTGGCCCAATATCATGGTTATTGTGCCCAATATATTCACACATGTTTATTGGGCACAAGATCTAAGGGTATTTAGGCTTAAGAAGTGAAAACAAAGTCAAAATCCTTATAAGTGTCATTTTTGCAAAAATAACAATGATTTGGGGAAAATACAATATTTTCGGTTCTATAAGGATAAAATGGTATTATTCACATAAAAATCTGACTTTTATGGAAATAACACTTTTCTAGGGGTCAAAAACATAAGTTTTAGCTTATTGGACTTTAATTTGGGCCTCACAAGTTTTTGGGCCCAAAGTTGCGAAAAAAATGAAGTGTTGAGGGACTGAAATGGAAAACTTAACAAACTATGAGTCAAAAACGTGAATAAACCATTTTTAGGGGCTGAAAATGACTTTGATGCAAAAATTGGACTAAAAATGTATAGTTTTTTATTTTAGGGTCAAAATTGTAAAACTAACAGAATTTGAGCCAAAAATGTAAATTTTTTACAAATAAAGGTTGGAAATGACAAATACAATAGTTTTGGGCCAAAATTGTTATTTAAATAAAGTTTGGGTCGAAGATGTCAAGAAAAATGGTTTAAGGACCAAAAATGTCAATTTTCATAAAAAGGGACTAAAATTGCCATTTTTATAGATAAATGGGCTGCAATGGTCAAAATAAATGTTTTTGGGCCGAATAGACAAATATTAATTTTGGGTTAAAAATATCAATTTTATAATGCATGGTTTTAAATATATATATATATATATATATATATATATATATATATATATATATATATATATATATATATATAAATGATTTAATGTTTGGGCTCAAATATCTTCTATTCGTGCTATTGGGCCTTTGTGGCCCAATATCATGGTTATTGTGCCCAATATATTCACAAATGTTTATTGGGCTTCTAGTGACCCAATTACATACCCAATGGGCCTTTATCAGCTTCAACATGATATTGGGCCTTAATGGTCCATTTGCATTGCTAATAAGACCCTAGACATTCATAATATGCTTAATAGGCTATAATGTGTCCGTAGCATACTCGACAGCCTGTAATAACATACAACGTTAGTGGGCCTCCGTTTTCCTCTTTTCTTTGCCTGTTAGGCTTACCTTATATTCAAGTAAACATAAATCGGGATGTAAAACAATGTTATTCAATTTCATTTGGATTTAGTGAGAAATAACGGGTGACACCAATAAGTGTCGGTCGTAGTCTGCAGTTATAATCAGAATCTCCTGAAGGGAGAGCGAAAGTTTGTGTATAGATCTATACAGGTGGGGGTGACTCCCCCACACCTGAGTTGTTCGCTACAGTTAGACTCGGCCAGTCTAGGGTGACAAAATCTTGATCAAAACCGGCATTTAGAAAAATGCCAAGACAGGCGAATTAGTGATTATTATGCATGGTTATAACGACTCACATAGAGATCCATTACCATTTAAACATTCATGAGAAATCATTTTCATACACGTTGACGATACAAAGTGATTTATACAATAATACAAAACTATCATACTATATAAATTGGAAAACATCAGTTTTTTCGAAGAAACGACATTATTCACTTCTACATACAACTGTAATTCAAAGAACAATTATGAAGAACATTCAGTTTTACATGTTTTGAAATCACATACATATGCACTTATGGGATCATCACATCTTTTTCACAAATAGTTTTTGTTACAGAAAATATCGGATTTTCTGGGTTTTACAATCAATACAAACTATCTTATATCAAACATGCTTATGAACTCACCTACATTATTTATGTTGACTGAAGGGCATAATTAGTGGTTTGGTCTAGGCTTTCTATGTAATAGGTTCTTTTGGTCAACGTATAGTTTTTGGTAGTCTTTATGTAATTTACGGCCCGAAAGTGAGTTTATGGCCGTAAGCCTGTTTACGGCCGTAAACCCAAGGCCGGCCCAGGTCCAGTATATATAGAGGTGTGCTAGGTCTTTTGTCAGTTGTTGATGCATCAGAGTTAACGGCTGCTGTAACCACAAGTTGTACCAGACGTTGTTCTTAATACAAAAGCGTGTGCAAGCTTCTTGGTTCTCTATTCTACTCATTCTTTATTGCTAACTGATTGTATTTGCTGTTTGATCACTGGTATGATCCGTTTCAGGACCTTACACCATTTTCAAAATAACTTGTATTCTCAGAAAATCATTAGACTGAAGAACCTCCAAGTGTGTTTCAGGAATTTTCTTTTGTGAGATGTTAATTATCAGACAATTTATGTTTTGAAATCTGTCATGTAAGCAGTGTACTCGATGTGAACAAATTCAGTTGTAATGTATTAATGCATGGTGATGTTATGTTATGTTTCATGTATATTCATTGTGATGATATTTCAATTTAAGTCACACGAACCCCCGGACGTTTCCGCCGTCTGGTTTGGGGGTGTGATAGGTTGGTACCAGAGCTTTGTTTATAGTGAACTAGCATATCTAACCATACATGATATCCAACTATAAACACAATGGGGGCTAAATAACTATGAACAGAGTAAATAAAATACTTACCCATGTGTGCGTTTTAGAATAACAACATAGTACTAAACGATAAAAGTCTTTGGGGGATTTGAACGTTGCGATTTAACCTGGGCAGTTATGCAATCGTATTGGGGATTAATGTAGCTTGATCAACTACATTCATTCCAAGTACAATCAACATGTGTTTGGTAATAATCGTGATGGTGAATAAACCGAAAAGTTACCATCTAACTATCTAAATAGGATGGAGGAACTAAACTTAAGAAAAATAAACACTATAGGAGTATTTTAAGAATACTATCCTTATACACCCTAATGCACATACTTTTCACATCTACACTTCCCACGCAGGCGATATGGCAGGAATGCAGCAAGACGACCCCTACTATCAAGCTCTAGTAGTCTATGGGGAGATTGAGGTGTGTCTAGATGACAATCCTAAAGAAAACCCTAAAGGAGGCCCTGCAATGGGTCAGGAGGTGGGACCCGGAGTGGAACCGGAAGAGTACGTGGTAACTGATTACGAATATGACGAATCTGACCGAGAGTCAGATGAAGGAAAGGACGTTAAGGAGACACCTAGTAAACCTCACCCATCGGAAGCCCTATCATACCCACACACGAATCAGGAAAGTGATACAGACTACATACGCTCTCTTGAGAAAAAAATAGCCAATCTCAAGCATCAACTCTTTGCGGCCGAAGCTAGAGCTGTTCGAGCCGAGAAAAGGAAAGAAGTAATCACCCAGGAGGTGAATGAACTGGCTGAACTCCTGATACGCCAGCTTGACGATTGAGTGTCATCTTCATCATAACAGATAGAACGTACTCTACTACTTGATACTATAGATTCTATATAGTGTAGAACCAGCCGTATCTCCTACAAGTATTGTGTTTCTATGGATATTATGTCGTAATACTGTCGGATCGTTCCTTTTCCTATGGAAAGTATGCCCTTCACGCAAATTTTCTTGTATTAAAAATGGCTATTTCTAGTAGAAATGATGTGTGTTTTAATATGGGGGTTTCACTTCTGTGCATAAACAAACCATCAAAACCGTTAGATACTCAAGAACCTTGAAGCTAAAATAACCTATGAACTCTATGAATAAAACTTAATATTCGTGACAAGTTTACAAATTACCTACCATTATAAACATACCATAGGGATATAGATCAAATCATTGTGAACAATACGACAAAACGCGAAAGTCACAGAGTACCACCGGAAATGACCGTCGTTACTTACGATCCTACTTATCATCATGCAACAAAAGATGTCATTCCACATAAATAACAAGCACACCCGTGAAGCACCACTCTCGAAGATGGACTTTATTACATTCCAAAGTGCTGTCACCACTGCCGTAATCGCTGCTATGGCACAAATCAACACAAACAACACCAACAGAGGTGGAAATAGCATCAACGACACCAGTCGAAGTAACAACCCCAAAAGCCAGCAAATGTCAGCTTATCAAGGCACTCAAAACCCTAAACCTAAGAGCAGGTAGCGAAAGTATGGGTGTAAGAGAAAGGGGCAGCCAACCAAAGAATCCTCAAGGATAACGAAGTGTTGTAGCTGTCCCTATGGCCATGACACCTGCTATATCAACATCAGCAAGACCATATGCTGGGAGCCTTCCGAAATGCAACAAGTGTGATCTCCATCATCAGGGGGCCTATCTAAAGCCGTATTGTAATATATGTAACAAGAAAGGACACACCACCCGATACTGCAGTTCTCGACCACAACAGATGTAGCACCTGGTTCTTGGTACGTATTCCTTTTAATTTTTTTTATATCGAAGTGTTTTGCATTTTTGGCCTTGGAATCGGCGAGTTGAAGGACCAACTCGCCGAGTAGAAGCGGGATGGAACGCGGGACTTAAGTGATGGACTCAACGAGTCAGGTCCCGGACTCGATGAGTAGGCCTTGTTTGGACAAAAACCCTAATCTGAGGGTTTTCACCCTATTTAAGCAACCTTATACAACCTCCATTGTCCCTTATGCACCCATAAATCCTCTATAGAAAACCCTAGCCAATGTTGAAGCAATCTAAGTCATTTTGGTGGATTTTGGTGTTGGTGGTATTAAGAAGGAAGGAGAAGAGCTTGAGGAAACAAGAGGAGACTAGAGGGGTTCAAGTTTGTGCTTCATTTTCAGTCCTCAGAAGGTATAAAGTTGCTAACTTGCTTGTTCAATTGCTAGATCCCATTTTGTGGAGATTTAGGGCTTTTATAAGCCATTTTAGGTAGCCAACCATGAATGCAATAATGGTTGGGGACAAGGCTTCAGATCTAGGTCCTTTGAGGGGTCACAAGGCAGAAAGTGGGTGCTTTTCCACCCAAGGAAGACTCCATGCAACCCAAGAGCTTGTTTTAGGACCTTTTGGACTCAAAGTCCCATGCATTCATGTAAAGTTTGTAACTTTACATGCTAGAACGATTGTAGGAGGTGAGTTACCTTCAAGTAAGGGTGGGTCTAAGGCCACAATGCCGACCCACCAAAAAGGGGTATTTAGAAGATGATTGTCTTTATGACAATTATCTTGGTCTGGTTATGTGTTTTGGTCATGAGACTTAACTGTATGATTATATTTGCTGTTGTATGCTAGTGGTAGGGGGTGAAATAGTCCCCAGTTACCGATTAAAAGATATCGATGGCGGTTACCAGTTGAAAGATACCGATGATGATTACCGGTTGAAAGATATTGATGAAGGTTACCGGTTGAAAGATACCGACGAAGGTTACCGGTTGAAAGATACCGACGATATTGTATGGTATGTGGTATGATGGGGGAACTCACTAAGCTTCGTTCTTATAGTTTTAGTTTTGGTTTCAGGTACCTCTTCGTCGAAGGGGAAGGAGCCGGGAGTGTAGCAGCGCATCACACACACACACATGGTTTCTACATGTAGTTTCTGGGATTGTACTCTGATTTCCATTACTTTGATGTCATGGTTTGAGACAGAACATTATGATATTTTTTTGGTGTTGTTTTTATCGACAATGTTTTGGTAAAATGTTATTAAACATATTAATTCAAAAATGAAATTTTCGTGCTTGAATTATGGATCATTACAAGTTGGTATCAAAGCCCCGGTTTAAGGGATTCAGACACACCCTCGGGGTGTCTGGACTCAAACCGAGGGACTAGAAGATTTTACAAGGAAAATGGTTTTCTAAAATCTAAATTGAGGAATTTTAAGAAAGACGAAGTGTGTGATGCGTGCGATCGGCCGGGCTCAAGTAAGTTTCCCCCAAGATACCCATACTTGCTATGTTATGTTATATGGTTTTGATTCATAGAACTGCATGCTACAATAGGACTAAGGATCTACAAGGATGCCTTGTGTGCCTAATATATGATTCTAAAATTGCATGCTAGTTAGGGATAAAGGTCAAGGAAGGATGCCTTATATACCTGATGTATGAGCTGTATGCTAGGACTGATTAGTCTGTAGTAGGATGGCCTATGTAGGTTATTCCTGGTTTGGTTACACAATGCACAAATGCTGCTTGCTTTGTTCTATGGGGATTATGGCCAACCTCAACTAAATAAGGAATGGATATGTAACAGTATCCGCAAGCTAGTTAGGGGGAGGTGGTGGGGACTCCTAGTGCAGCTGATGGCGGAGAGTAGGTTGGAGAGTGCCCTAGGGAAGCCTAGGATGAGGTCAATGGAAAGGGTATCGGAAAAGGGGACTTGGCGAAGTCAAATCAATCCTTGAGGAAAGTACGAATAGATGTGTACTCGCGTCAAGGAGGGCCTAGATGGAACCAGGAAACTTGGAAAGTGTATGTGACCTTGACAATAGTATGTTTATTTTCAAAATGGTGGTGACGCGATATGGAGCGGGAGGTTTAGGATCCGGGTCTGGATCGGGCTCAGGTGTAGGGTCCGAGCATATGGATAATGGATTACGCGAGTTCATCGCGTCCGAGATCACGCGAGGTATCCTTGATGCAACACCAGTTATCTTCGGGTCGATCAAGGAAGGGATCATTGAGCTGATGGAGGATCGCCTCCGATCGTTCAGGAGTGATCTGGCGTCTGGCCAGATGAGCACGCACACACTGTCCTTTAAGGACTTCAGAGGGAGTGGTGCACCGGATTTCCATGGGGTGAAGGACCCCATTGCCGCTAGGAGATGGATCACGGACATTGAGTGTGCGTAACTGACTAGTTTCTGCCCGGAAGGTTCGAAGGTCTGTTTAGGTGTAGGATATTTGAGGGGTCGAGCCAGAGATTGGTGGGAGGTGATTGGTGACACTTTAGGAGCCCCAACCATTGAGGCTATGACATGGTCAGATTTTATGGCCCGATTCAAGGCCGAGTTTGCACCATCTATGGAGCTTCAACAGCTGGACAGTGAATTCTTGGATATGAGACAGACTACGGAGACTGTGGCAGAGATCACCGCCAAGTTCCGGGAGAGGGCTTTGTTGGTGCACCAGTATGCGGGTGATGAGGACATGAGGAGGGCCCGCTACTATGACATGCTACGGGCTGACATCCGGGAGCATGTCCGTTTTTCAGCTTGCCCTACCCTGGATTGCATGATTGCCAGGGCTAGGGAAAGGGAGATTGATCTGGAGCACATCCAGAAGAGGAAGGCAGAGGAGGGGCAGATGACGGGGGCTTCGGGGAAGAAGCCCAAGGGATACGATGGTAGGCCAAAATGCCAGGGAGGACAGGACCGCTGTGGGAAATGCGGTCGGTCACATGAGGGGGCTTGTCGCACTTGGCCAGGATCAGGTTGTTATAAGTGTGGCAAGGTTGGGCATATTGGCAGAGATTGTACTGTCCATACTCTTGCGATTCAAACATCAGACCAGATTTGCTTTCATTGCAATCAGAGGGGCCATAAAAAGGCCAATTGCCCTATATTGACAGCAGCAGCGGCACCGGCAGTGACCCCGACTCCAGCGATATCATGGGTTGTGGATGGTTGGAAGGTCAAGTCGGAGGCTCCAGTGGTTTGGAGCCGAGCATTTCAGCTGACAGCCGAGGAGGCATGCGCTGCACCCGATGCGGCGACAGGTATGATTTCTTATTTATGCTTTTATTTTATGTTGTTGTGAGTCTGATATATTATGTTCCCTGCTTAGGATCATTCCATGTGAACGGTATCCCAATTCAGGTGTTGTTTGATTCGGGTGCCACCCGATCATTTGTCTCTCTTGCGTTTAGCAAGAAGTTTCCTAAGTCTTCGGGCAGGTTGGATTGCCCTCTAGATGTCGAGATTGCAGACGAACGGTCTGTTCGAGCGTCAGAGGTCTACCGGGATTGTGTTTTGCGGCTGTTCGAGGAACGTTGCCTGGTGGATATGGTTCCCATACCATTACGGGGGAAGAAAGTTATTATTGGTATGGATTGGTTGAGCCCCAATGGGGCAGTGATTGATTGTGTGCAACAGTCAGTGTGGATCAGGACCCCTAGTGGGGGAGAGCTGGTGGTTTAGGGCGAAAGGCCACAGCAAGGACTAGCCTCATGTTCAGCAGTGAGGGCTTGGTGCTACCTCCAGCAGGGTTGCGCAGGTTATGTCGCCTATGTTATGGATACCCGAGAAACAGGAAGGGCGATGGTGGGCGATGTGCTCGTAGTAAGAGAGTTTACAGACATATTCCCCGAAGAGTTGCCTAGGATACCGCTGGAGAGACAGGTAAAGTTTATAAGCGTCAATGGTTATTTTGGTTGAGGCTGAGGTTAATAAGGTAGGTTTCTTGGGTATCTGTTGGGCTGAGTGAAATGATGAGTGATGTGTTTTTGATACATAAAATTAGAGGGTTTTTCATAAAAACTAGCAACAGAATCTTGTAAAATTCACTAGTAATTTTTGAGCATTTTACAAAACAAAACCACCACGGATCGTTTTAAAGTGGTTAAAATGATATTCAAACTAACCAGATGGTGTTTTAGAATGAAAACCTTTGGAGTCTTTGAACCAACTTGGTTTTGTGGTATTGATAAAGATAGAAAGGTCAAAGAGGATGATCTTCTCTATAATTAGTCCTCTATCAAGAGTAAGGTAAAAAGAAATGCTAGTTTCTTCTTGTATTATTGAGTATATTAAGTCTTTAAGTACTTAATACAAGTAAGCACTAAAGGATATTACTCAAGGAATCTTTAAGCAACAAAAACTAACTTCAAAAGAGAGCAATTGTCTGTATGTAGAAACCTACAACCATATGCTTCAATATAGAGAGAAAGATGTAACTTTTTCAAGTTTAGTACTTCTTTAAATACACCGATGCATGATAAATGCTATACATTATAATACTATAAAGTAATGTCTAATAAAAGGAGCATGGGCGACAAGGGTGGGAGGTTGACAAGCAAACTCCCATACCCCTTAAAAGTTGTGTTCGGATGGGGGGTTGAAAGAGACAAAATCCAACTAGCCGTATTCAAGTAAATAAACTTTGTAACTAGTCAAGTAATAAAGTAACCCTTGTGTCTAAAAAAATTGTAGATAAGTTATTTATCATACTATATGATACATTAACTAGTTTGTTCTTTTTCTCGTTATTATTTTCATAAAAGAGTAATTATTCTATAATTAAATACAAGCATTGAATTTATATATTAATAATAAAAAACTTAATAAATATTAAATATGCACCAAATTCATTAAGGTGTGGCCCTATTAGATCATATGTCATTGGCAATATCACTCAATAATAATTCTTGAGTATACATTAGCTGGCATATAGCAGCATGCAACTGCCCCTAACAACACACAAAGGGGTGCCATCATTCAATATCGAAGTCTAGGAGCCCAAGAGTTGCAATAAAAGTATAAGGTAAGTGTATCAATATTCTCATTGTTTTATACATCATGTTGGATATGACACATGGAACGAAAGCATTCTTATTTGACATCCAACTTTAAGTAAGGCACGTTAAATGTCTATCTATCAACACATAAGAGGAACAAATCCTATCTTGACTAGGTAAACACTCTCATATAGTTCATGTTATACCCAATGAAGTCTTTTATGACTACACAACTATGAACAACGTTTAACCATGTTAAAGTACACCAATTACCATACTTGAGTTCTTTAATATGTATCTTCGGTCAAAAGACATAAATATATTTACCAGTGTTCAAGATTCACATATGATAACAATCCACAAAGTGATTCTTGATGCGGTCATATCTAATAGTTGTTCTCTAGCAAATACATATGAATTTGGATGCAACACTTTTCTATTTCACCACTTGAAATAAACCAATCCAATTCATATTAGTCTTAATTCACAATCGCTCCAACAACAGTAACTAACTATGGAAAATTTTGAATAATGACATTATTCAAGGATTAAATAACATGTTAACATAGAACACAATAATATTTAACACAAAAGAGATTACATATTGTTGCTACATAGTTCATAACATCCATATATTAGTAATAGTATAGGTTTAACTCTAATCACTAGCTAATCGAAGAGAGATTCCTTTTGCATGTTTCTCAAACTTTTTTTAAGAAAGAGGTTTTGTGAATGGATGTGCTAGATTATCATCTGTATGAACCTTCTCAATGCATATATTCCCTAATTCCAACTATTGACGAATGAAATTGAATTTCCACTGAATGTGTCTAGTTTTATCGGTAACCATCGAATCTCTTGCGATAGCGATATCACCAGTGTTGTCACAAATCATATCAATGGAATTTTGATTTTTGGAACAACATTTAGATCACCAATGAATGTCTTCATTCAATCAACATCTTGAGCTTCCTTAGACGTAACTATATACTTAGATTTTTGTTGTAGAAAGTGTGACCACTTCTTTCTTTGAACTTCTCTAGGAAATGGATCCTCCATTAACTATGAACACGTATCCTGACTGTGATTGTAACTTATCTCGATCAGTGTTGAAGCTAGCATTAGTGTAACGTCTTAAAACAAGCTCTTCCTCAACTCCTCCAAAAACCAAAAGTATGTCTTTAGTCCTTCTTGAGTAACATTCTTCTAGTTAGTCTAATAACATAAGTAACATTCGACATTGTACATCTGATAACATACATACTTTAACCTACTACTGAAGGATAAGGTATGCGACTCATTCTTTTGATCTCATCGTCAGTACTAAGGCAATCTGCCTGAGAAAAAATTGTTCTAAAAGCGTTGGTACAATTCCTCATTTTGATTTATCCATAGAAAAATGTTTTAAGACTTTCTCAATGTATGTACTCTAACTCAAACCAATGAACCTTTGGTATATATATCTATATATCCTTATACCTAGTATTTACGTAGCATCCCCTAGATCTTTCATTTGAAAGGACTTACTAAGGTAAGCCTTAGTCTCTATCAATATTGGGATATCTTTCTCGATCAAGAATAAGTCATCAACATACAATATTAGAAAAACAATTTTCCTCCCACTTGCTTAAACATATAGACATGGCTCATCGGGACTTCGTGAGAAACCAAAATCTTTGATATTATCATCAAAACGATGATACCAGGTCCTAGATGCTTGTTCTAATCCATAAATTGAAATGTAACACCCATAAAATTCAAGCCAAATTTAAACTTTTCAAAAACACTTTAAATAAATAGTTATTACAACTTTGTTTCCAAAATAGTCTATATTAGAGTTTTCCCAAAAACCATTACAAAAGATGAGGATTTGTACGATCACGCCTTTGCCTTGCCGCGATCCCCCAATATACCTGAAACAATAAACTGAAACTGTAAGACCGAAAGCTTAGTGAGTTCCCCCTAAAACACCCATACTCACATCAATACACATAGAATCACAAACATCATACCATGGGTCCAGTCAACCATCGGATTGGAATACCCCAGGCCCACAACCAACAGGTTGGAATGCCAACATACATGGTGATGGGTTTGAGCCATAAGAACATTCCTATGTGCACCTACAAACCCTAATGCTTGGATCGTTACAAGAAAAAGACCCTTTTACGACGCGCAAACCACGACGCTCATTGATCTATGTTATGCAAAAGAGAGCGACATTAAAAAAGTCTCATCTCTTCAAAAAATTTAAGGATTTAGGTCACGCATTATTGTGTGCCCTTAATTTAGTGTTATAAGAAAAAAAAATTAAAAACACGGAGGGCACCGTATCTTAAACGCGCGTCGTCTATGAGTGTCGCTTTCTAATTTTAATGAACGCGCGTTCGTTTAGTAGATAGGGGGAAATGAAATCCCCAACATTTTGAAAACCCACCTTGTTGTTTTCTACCTTTTTTTCTATTTTTCATCATCACAATCGATTCTCTCCTCTCCCTCCTCTCCAATCCGCTTCCCCCTACTCCTGACCTTACTTGTTAATCGTCTCATCGAATCTCTGCTCTAATGTCTCTCTGAAGATCAAGAAATTTCAAGCCCTAGCCTCCCTCTGAGGCAGAGACGAAAAGAGAAAGAAACATGAAGAATGCACCGATCGTTGTTACGACTTATGATGCTTCTCAAAGCTTCTTAAAGATTTTGATAAGAACACTGGCTCAGTTGCTTCTCAAAGCTTTTTATAAGCACCCCTTTAGCTTTGCATACCGGAAATCGACCCACATCCTCAAATTAGGTTTTTTTTCATCCCTCAAATTACGACCCACATCCTCCATAGATCGATCCTTATTGCTTCATTTCTCACAAGAAATTGAACACTTTACATTCACAGGGCAACAAAATCAACTATTTCTGGAACTTGGGTTTCGGTTCCAATTGAAATTGAACGGTTTCTGGTCACCATGATCAAAGGGTTAGGGTCTCGTTTGTCAATGAATGCTCACAGGGCCACGAAAGCTAGGGTTTTTGGGCAAAGCTAGAATCGATCTTGTCTCGTTCCTTCGGAATCACGAAGATGCTGATTGCCATGGACTGTAGACGTGGTTAACAGAAGATGAGGAAACATGAGAGAAATTTGGAAATTAGGTAAAAACGATAACTAGTCTTCATTCACGCCCCTCTCCAAGCTAATCGAGTTCCATTTTTTTCTTATCTGACTCGCTTGCTAGGTCATCAGTAACCGTTAAAGCTTACTCGGCAGATCAGTCTACTTCTCCAGGTTTCTACTTATTATTTTTAAAATCCTCTACGTATGTATCCATGTGTATGTTTAAACCTCAAAATCAAACTAAGTGAAGTAGAAAGAGGATGTGCTTTGCATTGATCTGAAGGAAACTTTGAGCATCTAACCAGTATTCCATGGAATGCTTTCAGGTGTTGAAAATTTGGTGATTATATGTTCAGGACCTACTGGTTACACAGCAGCAATCTACGCAGGCCGTGTCAATTTGAAGCCTGTAGTGTTCAAGGGATATCAAATACGCGGTGCAATCTGTGATGGAGCTACAAGGGCAACTGCCAAAAGGCTTAAATTACCTCGTGAAGATGAGTTCTGGAGTAGGGGAATTAGTGCCTGTGCAATCTGTGATGGAGCTTCACCAATTTTTAAGGGTGAAGTTCTTGCTGTTGTTGGAGGAGGTGATACAGGAACTGAGGAAGCAATATATTTGACTAAATATGCAAGACATGTACATTTACTTGTACGCAGGGATCAATTAAAGGCCTCACGAGCTATGCAGGACTGGTTAGAAAAAAATGTATTTCTCTTCTCTTTCTTTCCTAATTTTGGTCGTGATTTTATTCCTGTTATAGTTTAAACATGCTATTTCTCATTTGCTATAGTTCCATTTTGTCCTCCTTCCATGAAACTACTAATGGTTTCTTTTATTTATAAGTTTTGAATTGCCTGAAATATGTTTGTATAACAGGTTGATAATCCAAATATCACGGTGCATTTCAAAACAGAGACAGTTGATGTTGACGCACTTGTTAAAGACAGACTTCTTGATAAGCTAAAAACTGGACCTCTGTAAGTCCCCTTTTTTATTATTTCTTTCCAAATCATGTATAAAAATGACTCATCAATAAAAATAGCCTTAGAAATTTGGTTCAATCGGACTCTCTACACATCAAATCAGTGCTAACTTGTTTTCTTGAGAACAAGTAGTAAGAGGTTTTCGTGCTAATATTGCAAAACGAAAATCGGACTCTCTACACATCAAACCATGTATTGGTAAACATATAAATTTTTTTGCTTAAGCTCTTTTTTTTAAGGATTGTCATGATTGATATAAAAATACATATAAACTATTTTATTTCCCTTCACTTTTTTTTATTCTTTAAAATGGAGGTATTCATTTTTCTCATCCCTTCACTTTGAGTATCTGAGCTTCAAGGAAAAAAAATTACATGTAATCATTTTTATCATGATGAACAAGTTATAGCATTCTAACTTGAATAAAAAGAAAACAAGAATCAAGGAAATGGAGATCAAAACAAGTCATTTGCATGATAAAGAGCTACCATTTCCATTGCATAAGAATTAAGAAAACATGAAACTTCTGCTACTACTGCACTACTCCTAGAACAAATTATTAACAAAATAATAAACTAAGAATTAAAAGGATCTGAACACAAATTCAATGAAAATACATGTTCTTAATGACCTAGAGATATAAAACGAAGTTACGAAGCTCTTGTTTCATGATTCTGGTGTGGGCATTCTTTAGATCAGTCATCGCCTCATCTTCGTTCAATCGAGTTTGGACCTGGTTTCACCATCGTTGCAATCAATCACCCTCCTCCACCTCTCACCAGTCACCACTGTGGGTCGCTACAATCAGGTATGTCCCTCAGTTCCTCCATTTATTTATGATGCAAGTAAGCATTGAATAAAATATTAGTCAACAAAAACCCAAAAATGGGAATAAATACTAAACAGGACTCAAGGGAATGGTCCCCTAAAACAGACCTAGGACAAAGTTAGTACTCCCAACATAAGAAAGCAGCCAATAACAACTATAATACCTAAAAAAGACCATTCTACCCCTGGTATATATATATATATATATATATATATGCTTTTAGTAGTTAAATATATATATATATATATATATATATATATATATATATATATATATATATATGTGAATGAATTTTAAGGAGTCACCTAATTCATTTTGTTATGGTTGCAGAGAAGCAGTTAAAGGAGGAACTATGGACCCTAAGGTTAACTTACTTTCTTAAATTGCTCTATTCTATTCCATTAGAGTTTCTTATCAAATACATGAATAGAAATGGGATTGTGGTTAACTTTAAAAATGATTTTTTTAATGTTTAATCAAATCAGGGGCCATTGTTGGATTTTTTTGGTGTTCATGTAAAGGCTGATGATGTATTAAGCCGAGTGGAAGAACTTCAACTCCTTGAAAAATGACTAAACTGCTATAATGATCCGATCTCACAGTTTCAGGCTTTGATGTACCTCAAACCTGCAATCCACATAAGGTGCAATCCACTGTTCCCTTTCAAGTAAATTACACTCCTTTTTTTGTTTATAAATAAAATAAATAAAATTGTGCAGCAGATCTCCAAGTAAATTACACTCCTTTTTTTGTTTATAAATAAAATTGTCAAATAAAGAAATTCTAAACTTGATTACCTTTTTATTTATTTATTAGATGTTCAAGGTGGTTTTTCGACTTAGACAATGCCCTTCCTGAAGGTAGTTTTAGTTGTTTATCTATGTAAGCTTGTTTTGAGTGTATTTATGCAAGTAAGATTTAGTAATTTTTTTCATTGTGGTTTATTTTATTTCATTGTCTTTTTTGATACATAATTACATTAAATATAATTTCTTGGTTTTATTTAGGATAAAGCAAGCTCCATGGTGGTAGTTGCCCTTGGGCCTAAACCAGGGTGGGAGGTTGGTTAATCTTTGATTATATTGATAAGCCCCTTCATCTTCTGGATCTGGGACAGTTGCTGATAGATTAAATTATCTGCTTCCATCACATACCTCAGGTAAATTGCTAAAAATAAATCCATTAAACACTAAATTTATTTTATTTTTTGTTTTGATTAAAGTTCTATGTTATTTTGACATTTTTATGTTGGGGAAGGTGATGGTGATGGTGGTGATGTGGGCCGGCTCCACAAACTTGCTGCTTTCTAGGAGAAGGCATTAATTCATGCAATCTTATAAGTCAGAATTCAATAATTCTGCCTTTTTGTTGTATTGAAAAGACCAAAATACCCTTTTGGTGTGTAATTCATGCATTGTTCAAGATTTCTGATTTACTTCCATAGATGATGGAAGAACTATTTCTTCACTTGTATGCACAAAACTCAGCTCTTCCAACTATGGTTCAAATACTTGCATGATTTGCTACTTCTTATGGTTACTCATCTATCCAACTCTTTGGCATCCTTATGAGTCTTCTTTCATGTGTTCAAAACTGAGTCCTGAAACTGAATATCTTTTGGTGCTATGATCATTTATTTGAAGCTTTGCAGTTTACCCCAAGACTTAAAGGTGTGCTTTCCCAAGCTCTTCCTATTTTAGGGAATGTTAAAGATCAACATCGACCAATTTTTGCAAATGGTGTGCTTAAAGACCCTTTAACTGCTTGTTTCCATGATTCCATTTCACTAATTCTATCATCTATTGGTTCTTTCATACATATGCATTTGTTATCTCAAATTTACATTTATTTTTATCTCTGTTATTGTTTTTTCCAGCTTTCAGGTGTTGGTGTCAAGCTTGTTGGCAATACAGTGTGGAGTACCCTCTTTCATCAATTCTTGATAGTGATGTCACATGAGAAATCATTTTTCTTTTTGTTAAACAAGTCTTTATTATATAAAAAATGTTGAAATGTTACATTTGCCTACTATTGTAATGATTATTTGTATAACATTAACTTTTGTGCAATGCATTGTATTATTTGTATATGGTATTGTATTTTCCATTATGTAACATGAAATGCAAATTTAATATGAAAATACGTGAATCCATAAAAAAAAATTTACAAAAATTTAAAATTACGATACGCAAAAATGTGTGTCATCTTCATTGATGACATGGCCTTTCTTGACAGGGGCTTTCTTGATACACATTGCGTGTCATTAACATGCGCGTCGTAAGGTTACGACACACGAATGCGTGTCGTCTTCCTTTATGACAGGGCATTTCTTGATAGGCATTGCGTGTCGTAAACGTGCGTCGTAATTGTGCTTCGTAAATGCATGTCGTAAATGCGCGTCGTCTATAGACGACGCGCAAAAGCACGTCGTCTCTCTTTATGATAGGGCCTTCCTTGACACGCATTGCGCGTCGTCTGAGCCTTTTACGACGCACAATGAGCGTCGTAAAAGGCTGTTTTTCTAGTATTGGATCTAGGTTTCTCTAACTAACATGCTTACATCCAAGACTTGCAAACCCTAGATCTAGATGATTACCTCTTTCTTGGAAGCGTGAATCTTGTTGTCCTTGGAGCTTAGAGTCACAATTGTCACTTGTCTAATGGCTTACAAGCACCAACTAACAAGTGGGTAGTATTTGAGAGAGGGAGGAGGCACACAAATCGGCTCTAGGGTTCTGGGAAAGCAAGTGGCTAATTTCTGTAACCTAAGGGATCTATTTATACTGTGAGCAGCTAGGGTTTCAGTCAAAACACTAATGGATAGCTTAAACATTAAGCAGCCCATGGTACCTTATGGAATAAGGCCATGGACGAAAATATGATGGACTCCCATCATAATTTCGTTCACCCTTAGTCCATTAGGTTTCCCAACCCAAACTACAACTATCAAACAATTGACAGTTTAAGTCCCTTTATTCAATTAATCTCTTTTAGTCACCAAATTAATTCCTAATTAATCTACGACTAATATTAATCAAATAATATGATTATTCCTTTAATATATTATTCTTATAATATATTAATAAACCATAATATCTTCTCTCTGTCCATAAATTATCCTGTCAAGTTGCTATGGTGAAGGCAACCCAAAAGGACCATGCACAACCGGGTCATGTACCTACCAAATATAGTTATGGGCTTAGACACTAATCCATCATATGGGTCCAATCATCCTCGGGAGGGAATACCCCATGCCACAACCAACATGTTGGAATACCCACATACTATGAGTCCAATCATCCTCCGGATGGAATACTCACGGCCCACAACCAACAGGTTGGAATGCCCTGGTCTATCGGCTTTCGGACAAAGTAGATAAGCCTCGACCGCCAAACAAATATGTACATATATTGTTGGATTAATGTATAAGTCCATAACTATATTTGGTATGTACTTGACCCGACCCGGCATGGTTCATTTGCGTTGCATTTCACCGACACAATTTATATGGATAATCTTTTGAGAATAGTATATTTATGATTATATTAATATATTATAAGTTCTAATATATTAATATGGAATAATATTATTTAATTAGTATTGATTAAGAATTGATTTAGAATTAATTAAGTGATCAAAATGAAATAATTAAATATTGACTCTTATATATATATATATATATATATATATATATATATATGTGTGTGTGTGTGTGTGTGTGTGTGTGTGTGTGTGTCATGGGGCAAGTTCATTTAGGTTGGGCTAAGCTTTCATGGATAGTCCATGGAGTGTTTAACCCATGGATCATATGAAATGAAAGGTCATGGGTTTAACCCTAGTCTCCACACTATATAAAGATGTCCTTGTTTGGTGAAATTGGCACTAGTGTGGGTACACTAAGAGGGCTAGCCGATTTCACTAGAGAGAACCAAAGTATTCTTATTCTCAAAAGTTATCCAAGGTGTTTTGGTGATTTGTGATTCCACTTGAGGCTTCCACACTATTGGAGCTAAGATCTTAAAGCTTGAAGACATCAAGCTACATCAAAAGGTATGTCATCTAACTAGTACTTTGTAGTATAAGAGCTTCATAATATGCTAGTTAGGATTTAAGCCTTGGAAAGTGTTTATTTGCATGTATAATAGAGAAAACATAGATCCAAGGTTTATAGGGTTGCATGTACACCTTAGGAGTGTTAGAATGCTCAAAACCCATCAGTGGTATCAGAGCACAGGTTTGTTTTCTTGTTATACTTGCAAAATTGGCTGAAAAATCGAGTTTTTATGCTGTCTGCTCAGTAGACTCACCGAGTCCGTAAAGGGACTCGACGAGTCCAAGGCAAAATGCATCCAAATCGCCGAGTTTGTTCGTGCACTCGACGAGTTGGACTCCCGGACATCATATATTCAACTTTTTTGGCTGGAATTGGACTAAGAACATTACCCTAAGATTTTTTGAACTTATAAAATTGTTTTTGATGTGATAATGTTCATGCTAATCCAATTTCAAAGATAATTGTCAATAGATTCATGTTTGGTACTAGTTTAAAAGGTATTGCTAATTACATGGAAAAGTTTGATGTGAATTATCTTTGTTCATATGAGTTTCTTAGATTAATAGAAAAGTTAATTGAATAGTTGTTTTCAATCCATTTTAATCTAAAAGTTGATTCTAAAATGTGTTTGTGTAACTTCTCCTCAAGTTACATGAAAAGTCACACTTAAGTTTCTTAAAACTCATAAAAATTGTCATAGGTTACAAAATGAAGAGTCTTGTTCTCATTAAATGGTTTTATGACTTCATAACTTGTCCTCAAGTTGTGGAGGTTCAAGAGTCTCTTCATTAAATAAAATATGTGTAACCTTAGTTAAACTCATAAAGTTTCCATAAGTTATGAATTATGAAGATTCACTTTCTTAATTAGTTTAAAGTCTTCCATAACTTGTCCTCAAGTTATGGAACTTGAAGAGATTTTTAATTAAAACCACATTAAACACATAAGGCATGGAATATAAAAGTTTGGAAAGTTACAAAACCTACCCTCAAGTTTTGGAATTTGAAAAGTTTTCTCTTATTAATACTTTAATTCCAAGTTTAGCCCTAGAATTTTATAAATTAAAATTCAACCCTTATACTTTATAATATTATAAGTTAATAATATATATATATATATATATATATATATATATATATATATATATATATATACGTATAAGAGCAAGTCAGTCTTAACGTTAGTAGACCTTATTCACGAAGCCGGTCTATAAGCGGGGGGGGGGGGGGGGGGGTATAAGGTTACTGCCTATAAAATGGCAGTTTAATGGGTGTCCACTCACCCACCGCTTCCTTGACTGGTGGACGGTCGTTAGCCGAATGGGTAAGACAAAGACTATAAATTCTCCCTTCATTAAAAGTATTAATAATAAATACAAAGTAACTAAACCTTTTATAAATACCCAATCTTAGTTACTTAAGAAAATGTGAATAAGGTGCTAATCCGTGAAATTACACTTTGCATTATGTTTAAATTGGTTAGTGGAGCGTGTGTGGTTAATCAGCACACTAACTCGTATTTAAGAAGGTAGGCAAAGGGTAACTTAATGTTTATCATAGTATCTATGGAGCGTGTGTGGTTAATCGGCACATCGATTGAGGGGTAAACACTTAAGGGCACCAAGTAATTTGCATGGTTACTTCACACCTTTTTTTGTGATCCTCGGCATCCCAGTCACAAAACATGAGGGGCACACTCGAGATTGAAACATGCCTTTGAAAAGTTCAATGAATCTCAAAAGATCTAGGAGTTTCAAATCCAATAAAAAGCTAATAATTTATTTCGTTTTTCATGGTGGAAATTGGTGAATCGTCATTCAGCTACCTTCAAATATTTTATAGCTTGGATTACGACATCCCTCTTCCAAGTTAAAAAATAGTTTGTTGGGTCCTAACCTTAATATTTCATATTGGGTGTTATATTAAGGACTTTAAATCAACTATCTTGAATATCTCCCAAAAGATGTCTATCTATGATCTTCCCAAATCTCTTGGAACTTTACTTCCTCCACCTCCTCTAATTATTTTCCTTAATCCACAAGTTCAAGGTCACTCAAGCCCTATTGGCAAGCAAGGTCTATGTGTGGTCGCATCTTGGAGATGAAGTCATATATTGACAAACAGGTGGAGTTGGGTGTCAAAGTCTTGAGAAAGTTGGTTCGATCACTTTCTAAGTCACATAATGAGTTCCTTTGGGACTCCTATGAAACAGACTATGACAAGAACCTTAATGATCTTATCTATTTGCTTGATGTTGCTGAATCAGCAATGATTTGAAAGGCTAGTAAAGCAAATTTGATTAGAATATTGACTTCCCAAAACTTTATGAGCATTGAAAATGGTGACACTGGAAATCCAGAAAAATATTTGTCTACCCAATGAGAAGGGATCAACCATAGTCAACTCGATTGACCAAATGGTAAAGAGAAAGGCTAAGTCTGAGATTATCCCATGTACCATTCCCAAAGGATCCATATGGTTCTATTTCCAAAAAGGAAAGGGCATTGGTTGCGAAGCTGTCAAATTTACCTGGAAGATTATAAGGATGGTAAAGCCAATAAGTTTGTCTCTACTTCAGGTAAAGTCAACTATCTAACTCAATTAAGTTTCTATTATGAGATTCTTATCACATGATGTGACTAGGTCACATGTTGATGTTTTAAGAATCAAAGGAAAAGTGAAGGAAACTTAAAGAAAGAGTATGTTGAGTCTAATCGCGAAGATGGATTTCTATCGCTTGATTGAAGATCAGATTCTTGAGCTACTCTTAGGAGTTATGATAGATTGCTAGGAAACATGTAATAACATAGTTTTCATTTCAAGTTGAATTGTAAGGAAAAAGTTTTTCTGCATTTTAAAATAAATAAAAGTTTTTTTTTTACTTTATTTTTATATCCTTACAATGACATTCATGAAAACTTGATGTTTGTATGTTTATAGCAATATTGGAAATATGAATTTGATTCTTTCATTTGTGGTAGTGTCTAAATTTACCAAATAAGGAAATATTCTCATCACCCAAGTTTCAATTAGACCGAGACTTGGAATCATACAAGGTGTTGAGAGTGATGTGTGAGAATATTCAACTTTGGAAAATTAAGACTAGTTCCGTGTTCACATGTATATGTGACTCAAGAGAAGGACTAAAGGATCAAGTACACTTTCTTGTGCCCTTGTCAAAGTCCAACAAAAAAGATGGATAAGACTATTCGTCATGATTTACTAAGGGTTAGTATATATGATTATACTTACAAGCTTAAGTATAATTCTGAAACATTGAAAAAATTTCAATGTATGACAGAACGAATAAGAAGAATCAAATTAGGCAGAAGGATAAACGTTTCTCAAATCTGAAAAGATGTGAGAGTACTTTAGTATCATGTATATATGATCATCTTAATGATTAAGAGACCTTATCACAATTCATCCTCTAAGTGCATTATGATAGTCAAGAAGAGGAGTTATGTATTGTTGAGGTGGTTAAATCAAGAAGATGATTCATACTTCGTTCCAAAAACAATTCATCGAGTTATACTCTAAGATTGTAACTTGAGTGACATGTCTTAAAGAAGGTTTAAAACACTTGTCAAATGTAAGACTAAAAGCTTTCTACTCTTGTACATTTGAAATTGGTAAGTTGTGATGTTTTGGATAAAACAAAGACCAACTAAGGCCAATTGTGTTAAGTGTTTGTCTTGATTAGAATCCACGCTATCTCTTCAATATTTGGAAAGAAAGTCTTATAGGTCAAGGAGATAGTGGGAGTCTAAAAGAACCTGAAAGGGTTTCAAGAAGTAATCAAGAATAAAAACCTGTATTTCATCACTAGCACACAACTAGAGATTTATAACCTATCGTGTTGACATTTCTGTGCCCATTCCAGTTAAGTTGGCTATACATTTGAGTTCTACATGTTCTAAATTGTTTGCATAGCTACTTGGAAACAATGGGAGGCCCTTGAGCTGCCAGGTAGCAAGAAGTTAAGATTGCACAAGTTCAATCCATATGAGTTAGGATAGGAACACTTAAACCATAAAATCTAAGTGTCATAAGGTTTCTCATCGATTCATGAAAATGATGTTAAGGAAACTCTTTCACTATGTAGATTTTGAGTAGATAACAATTGTGGAAATGGCAAAAAGTCTAAACAATTGAGACTATGATTACGACGTCACTTTTCATAGTTTTGAAATTGTTTAGACACACTTGTGAGCTATCTAAGAGAGGTGTATGATTTTGATAAAGTCTTATAAAGGCAATCTAGTATCAGAAATCTGAACTTTGGTAAGAAAGTCAATAAAGTATTGATTTCTAGAAGTCCAGTTGATTTCTGGGTACATGTCAAAGCTAGTGGGAGCATAAGTGCTATGCTAATAATCATCATGTTAGTGGGAGCATGATAATTATGGTAAGTATTGCAAGTTAGCAGTGTTAATTATAGAAAACAACAGTTTCAATTCGTGAGGTTGCAGGGGTTGAAAAACTTGTTTTGCTATAATTAAGGGAGAGGAAATTATACTTCGTGTCAATTCTAAAAGGCTTAGAGTGAGATTTTGAGCTTATATTGAGATTTTAATCACCTTTAGTCAAGAATATATATATATATATATATATATATATATATATATATATATATATATATATATATATATATATATGAATTTCATGTTGGATTGGTTCAACTGAAGGAAATTCTATATATTGCGTTCTCAAAATTCGATTATGATTACGACATCCCTTTTCATAGTTAAATTTTGAGAATATGGCAAAAAAAATTATTATGGGAAAAGACTGGTCTAGAACCATGTCTTTATGTGAAACATCATGAATCGTGTCCCATTTACTTTGGGTACAAGATCGATTACATGTGCTATAATATTTATCCTTTCTGGATTTTCCAAATGCCTTGGGGCATTAAGGAGGAAAATGTCTAGAATTGGATATGACTAAAGATATTAAGCAATTGTCGAGGATAATCTAAGGTTTACCAGATATTGATTGCTAAAGGACAGTTGGAAGTATACTGTTAATACTGGAAGGATCATATTGACATAGTTTGAAAAGAGGCAACTCTTGTTCAGAAGTGATAGTCAAAATGGGAATATAGAGTTGTCTCCATAGATGGAATCAATCTGTGTATGAATAGAAATAAAAACTAGTGCAAGAAGCATGTTCAAAGCAATGCATACTTTGAACATAAGGCTTTGTGTCCATGGAGTAGGTCTTCATTGGAATACCCTGTAATGGTTGTTGACAAGTCTTTAACTTTGTACACATTCATTGCAAGAGGGTAGTGCATTTATGTTTAAAATCTAACAGATTTCGATTTGGGAGTGTGAAATTAGAATCATTGAAAGTTTCGTCAATTGGTTTATTTTGCAATCGCAAAGTAAGGGTCATAGACAAACACAGAGTGCATACTTGGTGTATGGCAAAACTATTGTTTAGAAAAACATAGTGTACCTGCTCGAAGCATGGGACAACTATTGTTTTAATTCAAGAATAAAATTGATAGATGAAACAGTATGCAATGAATAATGTGTAATCATATGTTGATAAATAAAAGGTGTTTTATTTATGTTCATAGGTTTTAATACCATATTAGATTCAATTACTTTTGTGTTTGATTTTACATGTTTTGACTTCCAGAATAAACTAGGTTATTCTTCCAGAATGAATAAGTTATTCAAACCATCCATAGTCGGTCATATGTTGGAAGTAGATATGAATCAAGAATGTCATGGGTTGGCTTGTAGAGGTCCAAGTTGGTGGACAAAGTTGTGCTACAACACTCACGAGTGCTCATAATTTATGAGTATTGATTCAACCCGCGCTCATTTGAATCACTTCATGGATTTTATCACGAGTGATCATGAGATGATAATATCTTATATTCTTCAAACCTAGAGATATGAGTTGTTACTATGAGTTGGTTGTACGTTGATTGCATGAAACTGAATTTGGTAACTCAATGTTATAAAACGTGCCTTTGTGTATGATTCAACAAGTAGTAGAACAAGCCATATGAGTCGAAGGTTATCCATTCCTTTTACCTTCGGGGTAAAAGTGATATTTGTGGCCCCCTCGATGATTTAATGATGACACATGTGAGTGCTTGGCTAAGGCAGGACTGATTTGATTTGTTCAATCAGTCAGTCGTCATGAATCGGAAATCGGGAAACAACATATGGACAGAGAGAATTATTATAATCCATGTCTCAGTCCATATGATATCTAGAATGGAGGAATACATGATCCCTTATCTAATGGACAAGTTAGTTGACAAGATCAGAGTTCGACAACAACTTTAAGAGCTACGATTGCCAGTTAGGTTTTGAAGTCATACTCAATAATAGTTTTAGACTTATCCAAGTGGGAGGCTGTTGGATTAATGTCTAAGTCCATAACTATATTTGGTATGTACTTGACCCGACCCGGCATGGTCCATTTGGGTTGCACTTCACCGACACAATTTATATGGATAATCTTTTGAGAATAGTATATTTATGATTATATTAATATATTATAAGTTCTAATATATTAATATGGAATCATATTATGTAATTAGTATTGATCAAGAATTGATTTAGAATTAATGAAGTGATCAAAATGAACTAATTAAATATGGACTCTTAGATATATGTGTGTGATGGGCCAAGTTCATTTAGGTTGGGCTAAGCTTTCATGGATAGTCCATGGAGTGTTTAACCCATGGATCATATGAAATGAAAGGTCATTAGTTTAACCCTATTCTCTACACTATATAAAGATGTCATTGGTTGGTGAAATTGACACTAGTTTGGGTACACTAAGAGGGCTAGCTGATTTATCTAAAGTGAACCAAAGTATTCTTATTCTCAAAGTCATCCAAGGTGTTCTGGTGATTTGTGATTCCACTTGAGGCTTCCACACTATTAGGGCTAAGCTCTTAAAGCTTGAAGACATCAAGCTACATCAAAAGGTATGTCATCTAACTAGTACTTTGTAGTATAAGAGCATCGTAATATGCTAGTTAGGATTTAAGCCTTGGAAAGTTCTTATTTGCATGTATAATAGAGAAAACATAGATCCAAGGTTTATAGGGTTGCATGTACACCATAGGAGTTTTAGAATGCTCAAAACCCAACATATATAACATATAATTTCATAACAGTCTATAGACAGACAAACCGATCTAACAGATCCTAACAACATAGTAACATCCTATCTAACAAGATATTGATCTAACGGATCATAGCAACATATAACATCCTATCTACCACGATATTGATATAATAGATCATAACAACATATAACATCCCATCTACTAGGATACTGATCTAACAGATCATAACAACATATAACTTCCTATCTACCAGGATACTGATCTAACAGATCAGAACAACATATAACATCCCATCTACCAGGATACTGATCTAACGGATCATAGCGACATATAACATCCTATCTACTAGGATATTGATCTAACATATCATAACTACATATAACATCCCATCTACCAGGATACTAATCTAACGGATCATAACAATACTCGAGCATTCAACATATCAGGATAGCAATACAAAAGGGCTGGCCTTGGTGCCTTAGACCCTTGAGTATAGTGAGGAAAACTCACCTTGCAATTGCCGACTGGAAATAGAAAGCTCAACTCTCGAATCACTGCTACGAACTCCACCACCTATATCGAACACATCACAAGGTTCATAAATTCCCAGTTACCCACAAAAGTCAACTGGTCAACCCTCGGTCAAAGTCAAAGTCAACTGCCCGGGTCAACAGTCAATGTTGACCTGAACCTATCGAGTGTATCCATCCACTTGCCGAGTTCCTTGCATAACTCGTCCGCTCGCCGAGTCACCAGAGTGACTCGTCGAGTTCCTAAGGCTCGCGGCCGAAGCTGCTTGTCCACTCGTCGAGTTTTCCCCCTTGCAACTCGACATGTTCGCACGCATCCATATTTTAGGAAAACCCTAACCGACTCGCCGACTCTACGATAATCTTGATCAGACTCGTCGAGTTGTTCATCCAACTCGTCTGGTTCAGGACCATCTTCATATGACTCGCCAAATTGACCATGCGACTTGCCGGGTCCTTTCAATCCTTCATCCATATAGATGCTTTTAAGCCATGTAAAGGCTCCAGATTGTAGATCCACCCTTCGAAGGCCTGCTTGTCATGTAAAGTTGCAAACTTTACGTTCATGCAAACCTTTAAGGCCCTAAATGACAAAACTAAGCTTGACATGAAGTCCAACACTTGAGGGAAAGCTCATTCTTGCCAAAAATATTACCTTTATGGATCCAGGGACCAAAGGGAATCCATATATGAAGTTTCAGCTTCATATCTTGGCTCAAACACAACATCCTTTCCTAAAACCCACCCAAAAGAGATTAAAGATAAGATGACCCAAATAGAGAGCTTAATACCTTTCAGAGAGTGTCAACTGATGTATATCCTTGCTTCCCACGAGTTCCTAGCTTTAATTACTTGTTTCCCCAAGTGTTCCTCACCAAGATAACTCTTCAAATCTCTATCACACAAAAGAAACACACACACAAACACATGATTTAGGGTTTAAGGGTGCCATGAAGCTGTAAAGAGGAGGCTGGGGAAGGCCAATGATCCTTTAAGTAGGGTACAAAACCCCAGGATTTAGGGTTTCATTTGCTAGCCCCCTACTCATCGAGTCCCTTCTTGGACTCGGCAAGTAGATCAATAAAACATGTGGAGCAACCCGCTACTACTCGACGAGAGAGAAGCCAACTTGTCGAGTAGACATTGAAATCAATAAAATTCTCACATAAACCAATACCTGAAAATCGGGGCGTTACAATTCTCCCCCAGTTGAACTAGACTTCATCCTCGAAGTCTGCCATGGTGAACAACTTCGGATAGTGCTCCCGCATCTCTGCCTCTGGCTCCCATGTCTACTCGGACCCCCTCTGATGCTCCCACTACACCTTCAGCAAAGGTATTTCCTTTTTGTGCAAAACTTTCATCTTCCTCTCCAGAATGGCCACCGACCTCTCCACATAATTGAGTCGCTCATCGACCTGAATATCATCCAACGACACTACTGCCTCCTGATTCATAATGCACTTTCGCATATGTGAAATGTTGAAAATGCTGTGAATTCGACTAACCTCCTCTAGTAGCTCTAGCCTATATGCTACCTTGCTAACCTTGGCAAGGATCCTAAATGGACCAATGAAACAGGGACCTAATTTCCCCATTTTCCTGAAGTGGATCACACCCTTCCAAGGTGAGACCTTAGGGAGAACCATGTCACCAACCTGAAACTCTAACTCCGATTGGCGCCTGTCGGCGTAACTCTTCTACGGACTCTGGTCAGTCTACAATCGCTGCCTAATCTGTTGAATTTTCTTGGTAGTCTGCAGAACTACCTCCGTCCATCCCATCAACCTATGTCGAACCTCACCGTAACAAACCGGGGTGTGACATCTCCGCCCATACAATAGCCCGAATGGCGGGGCGCCAATGCTAGAATGATAGCTGTTGTTGTAGGCGAACTCTGCTAGTGGTAGGTGGGAATCCCAACTTCCACCGAAGTCAATGACACACGCCCTCAATGGCGAGCGACGACCTCGAGAACGTACATGTCGGCCAACTTCTTGCCCGAAGAACTCTCCCGTATAGCCAAGAAATGAGCACTCTTGGTCAATCGATCTACGATCAACCATATGGAATCAAACCCCTTCGCCGTCCTTGGAAGTTCGATATTGAAATCCATCGTGATCTGTTCCCGTTTCCACGTGGGGATCTCTAGAGGCTGCAACATACCATGCTGCCTCTAATTCTCGGCCTTGACCATCCTACAGGTCAAGCACCTCTCGACGTACGAAGCGATTTCTCGCTTCATTCATGGCCACCAGTAACTCAAACTCAGATCCTTGTACATCTTGGTGGACCCCGGGTGAATAGAGAAGTAAGACTTATGAGCCTCCTCCATGACTGTCTATCTGACCTCTTCAGACATCGGAACCCAAACCCGACCGCATCGGGTCAATAATCCCTGACTATCATGCACAAACCGGGCGTTCTCTCCCTTGATACTCTCCATCTTCCATTTCTCTGGCCGCATACCCTCAACTTGGGCATCTCAGATTAAACTCATAAGCGGAAAATCCACCGCTATCATTATACATGTTGCTGGGGTGGAAGCCCAGCTGACTTGCGGCTCAAAGCATCCTCAAACACATTTGCTTTACCGAGATGGTAAAGGATCTCCTAATTGTATTCCTTGACTACATCCAGCCACCTGCGCTGCCTCATATTCAGGTTTGGCTGATCCGTGATATGCCTCAAGCTCTTGTGGTCCGTATATATGGTACAACGGACCCCATACATGTAGTGTCTCCGTATCTTGAGAGCGAACACCACCGCTCCAAGCTCTAATGTCACTCCCCCGAACCAGACGGCGTATCCTCAAACGTCTGAGGGCTCGTGTGACTTAAATTGAAATATCATCATAATAATAATACATGAAACATAACATAAACATCACAATGCATTAATACATTACAATTGAACTTGTTCACATCAAGTACATTATTTACATTATAACATCACGGAACATAAATTGTTTAACGATTGACATTGCACAAAAGAAACTTCAGAAACACGCTTGATGATTATTCATTCTAAAGGTTACCTGAGAATACAAGTTATTTTGAAAACGGTCAACATATATAATGTTGGTGAGTTCAGAAGCATGTTTGATATAAAAAAATAGTTTGTATTGTTTGTAAAACCAAGAAAATCCGATATTTTCTGTAACAAAAACTGTTTACGAAAAAGATGTGATGATCTCATAAGTGTATATGTATGTGATTTCAAAACATGTAAAAGTGAATGCCTTTCATAATTGTTCCTTTTATTGTAGTTGTTGTATGTAGAAGTGAATAATGTCGTTTCCCTGGAAAACCCGATGTCTTCCAATTTAAATAGCATGATAGTTTTGTAATATTGTATAAATCACTTTGCATCGTCACGGTGTGTGAATATGATTTCCCATGAGTAATTAGATGGAAATGGATCTCTATCTGAGTCGTTATAACCATGCATAATAGTGACTAATTCGTCTATCTTGGCATTTTTCCTAACGTTGGTTTTGATCAAGATTTTGTCACCCTACACTGGCTGAGTCTAACTGTAGCGAACAACTCAAGTGTGGGGGAGTCACTCCCGTATAGATTTATACACAAAGTCTCGCTCTCCCTCCAGGAGAATCTGATTATAACTACAGGCTACGACCGACACTTATTGGTGCCACCCGTTATTTCTCACTAAATCCCAATGAAATTGAATAACTTTGTTTTACAACCCGATTGATTTTTATGTGAATATGATGTAAGCCTAACAGACATAAAAGAGGACAACGATGGCCCACTAATCATATATGTTATTATAGGTTGTCGAGTATGCTACGGACACGTTATAGCCCATTGAGCTTATGATAGAAGTTTAGGGCCATATTAGCAATGCAAATGGGCCACTAAGGCCCAATAACATGTTTAAGCTGATGAAGGCCCATTGGGCATGTAATTGGGTTTCCAAGGCGCAATAAACATGTTTTGATTATATTGGGCCCTACAATCCGTATAATTGGGTCACGAAGGCCCAATAAGCACGAGTAGTAAATTTTGGGCGCAACCATTGTACCGTTTATGTGTTTATCGATATAAATTGTAGTATAGGATTTGTTTTACACTTAGTGTTGACTTGCGAAATTGAAAACCATGATGTTTGATTTATAACGACTCTTTGGTTATATATATACCCAATTGTTTAAATATTAGTGTGACAACTTGAAATTTCTATCTTGTACAACCATTCACTTCAGTAGAACTCAAGATTTTTCTGCTAACTTTTAAGTTGTTTAGAGTCGGTTTGAGTGTTCTAAAGCCTAGTACATCAAGAGGTAAACATAGGAAGTATGCTTTAGAGTTAGTTGTGCAACATTTAAGTCGCAAAACTCCAAGAGTTTGGAGTTTATGGCCATACAATCTAAGGAGTATAAGTATGACACTCAATCATTTTATTCACTTTTTACCATTTTCAAACCAAGAAGCCATTCTTTCTCAAGTATCATCCGATTTTCCTTCTTGATCATCAACTTAGTAAGTGTTTCCTTCCTTGATTAGTTGATATACTTCATCATCTAGTCATCTTACATAATTTCATCCATGAAATCATCCCCTTTTCTTAGATCATCAAGCATTTTTCATTTCTCCAAGAACACCAAGAACACACACTACTGTTCTTGGGCCGTGAACCCGATTAAAAGCTTCTATATTATAAGTACTCTTACCTTAGCTTATTATAGGCTTGATACACTTGCTAATCAACTAGAAAAAATCAAGAAACACAAGATCATAAGTGTTTACGGCCAAGGCAATCTACTTGGGCCGTAAACTCTAATGAATGGGTCATTATGAGCCCTAGTCCCTTCCTAAGCCTTGGATACAAGTCTTGATCACTTCCTTGAGTAGTATAGGACCTTAAACAAAAATAGAATTAAGCACACATGAGTTTACGACCGTAAACTCATGGGGAAGTGACCATGGGCCGTAAACTCTAAAAGGCGGTGCAATTGTGCCACTATTACTTCCTAAGGCTTGGACTTGATCATAAGATACTTAACCTTGACTTGTAAGACCTTAAAATACAAAATGGTACTAATTACCACGATTTTATGACCGTAAACTCGTGGGGGAAATGACCATTATCCGTTAACTCACATGGTGTTACCATTTGGGCAGTAAACTCCAATATGAGGCCATACTCCCTTTAGATGCAAACCTTTGGTACTCCTAGTACTTAATCAAGGTGTTTTCCATGTCCTAGGGTGTCTTAACTTAGTTAATTAGTTGTTAAATTACTAATTATATACATATATGTGTCATTATATGTCAAATAGGATCCGTGTGTGTGCTCAAGTCTTCACTTGACACTTAGCATCCTATACCATCCGTTCATCCAAACCACTCACTACAGGTGAGTTCATACCCCTTGATGAACCTTTTAAATGATTTTAAATGCTTTTATGGGGGGGATACAAGTTGAACTATTATAGTTATTATATCAATCACATGTGATTAATAACTATCAAACATATGGATTTGCTTACTTTTCAAACTGTGTTATCAAACAAACTACTTCAAAACTGTTTTGCAAACCCTTTTACATGTTAAATACTTTTATTAAACTCTTTTAAACCTATACTTTGTCAAATGTGTATCTATATAGACATAGATATATAAGTAGGGTTGAAAGGACGTAGGACTGATAGCTCGCCTTGCTTCAGGTTCCTTGTTTGGTTGTGGACTTAGGGTATCGGTTATTTCTCCGAAGGTCGTTTGAATCCTAGTTATGTATTATGTATATGTATATAGATATAAAAGTTACTTCTTTCATTTCAATACATTTGGGTAGCAAAGGTGTACAAACATGTTCATACATACAAACAACATTACTAGTAAACTATAATAGGTATAGTTTAGGAAGTTACAAATACTATTACTAGAACAATGAAACGTACAATGAGTCAGTTCATACATGAGTCAACACATACTATAACAAGAAACAGATAGAGAATACTATGATGAGAAACACACAATAGCATACAGAGAGAACATACATACATAGTAGACAGAGAGAGAACATATAATACAGCTAGTACATACTATACATTATACAAGAGAACATACTATTATGAGAAACAAAGAGAAAATACATACATACTAGACAGAGAGAGAACATACAATACAACTAGTACACACAATACATATACAAGAACATTAAAACAGTTATGTAAGCCACGTAACGGGGCATGCCATCACCCGTCATGGCTCGTTTTGTATCCAAAGTCTCCTAGAAGGAGAGCGTTGAATTTGTGTATGGATCTATATTGGATTGACTATCCTACACCCTACTGCTCGCTACAGTGGGACTTGTAAGTCCACGGGTGCCAAATGTCATTTCTTCCGACGTCTTTCATCGTCGTGTTTATAGTCGGTAGTATGGTACAGGCATATCACATGTTACTTTAAATAACAAATTGGTTTAAGGTAATTAGTACAACAGTAGTTACTTAATAGAACACTACAGTACTTTAATATTTCCCCATTGCATTCACTTTGTGATTTTCACACAATGAACGGTAATGTAAAAATCATATTGTGGTTAATGATAGTCAAACTTGGGAAAATACACACTTTTACCAGAAACATACATACATTTCAGTTGATGCCTTGGTAGAAGGCTACATTTAGTAGAAAATATAGGATTTTCTAGGAGATACAAACATTTACAAAAATTTAAAAACATTTACAAACCTATACATCAAGTACATACAAACACTTTCATACAAACATTGACACTAAAATACTTATGAACTCACCAGCTTTAAAGCTGATAAACTCTTTCAAAATAACTTGTATTCTCAGGTCATCAGTAGATAGGTACTGATGCCAAGCTTTTGAGAAGATGGAGCACATTCAAGGCTCATCTCATATTTTGATTTACATTTTGGTGTTTGTTAAACTTCACAGAACACACTGGTATTAAATTATATTATTAATGCAATGGATGATGTTGTTGCTTGTTTACTACTATGCATTGTTGTGAAACTGTACATGACGTCCTCCACCCCTGAACGTTTCCGCCTTTCCGGTTTTGGGGTGTGACATACTGGTAACAGAGCATTTTTTATAGTGAATCGAGTATATTAACCCATAAAAGATATACAGACTATAAACAGAATGGGATTAAAATACTCGGACCAAGAGTTTATACTTTTAAATAATAAAATATTTAACCAAGTATACATACCTGAATTCATACTAAAATCAGTGTCACTAGGACAGAACAAAAGTATTACGATTGTTGGGCAACACAATTAGAATTAGAGACATATGGCCAACCCTGGGAAGATATAGCCTGATCAACTATATTATCCGAGGAGTGACTAGCATATGCCTAAGAGTGGTTGTGAGGTTGCAACAAGACTAAAAACTTTCCAACAATACTACAATGAAAACGTTAGAACAGAACATAAACTTAAAATAATATAGGAGTATTTTGTGTTACTATAAATTACTTATCTGAGAACTAAAAAGGTCATTATCAGTAGGTCAATAGTTGCTAAGTGGATACACTAAGGTTATATGTAACTAGGATGTCATAGACTTTGAATCTATAATCTTTGCTTTACTGCCTGTTCCTTGTTTGGTTTTGGGCTTAGAGTTAGGGTCACTTATTTGAAGGTCTATCCTGTTTTGAGTACATATATCTGGTATGCTCTAAATAAGTATTGAAGAAACTAATAAAGATCTTCTTATAATTATCAAATTAGTGTGTCTATTTAGTTATATCTTATACCCCTTTTCTTGCGTAGATATCATGGATGGATTCCATCTTCCCGGAGACCCATACTATCCTAACAACGACAATGCTGAATGGCTTGAAGAAGAGCCAGAGGATGATCATCCAATCCCTTTGGATGATCACTATGCTGAAGGCTTTTCTGATGGTTCTAACTCAAAACCTGAAGTCAACAACCTACCCCTAGTAGCTCCAAACCCAAACCCTCGTCCAACATTTCAAGGGCTCACACCTCTGTGGGCCACAAACTTGAACAAATCGACTCAGGAACAGGGTCAACCCATTCCCTACAATGGGGACAGAATCTTTTACAACCTAAACAAGGGAGGTTCAGCTGACCAAGTCCTGCCCATCATGGCCCGCAGGATTTCTTGGAACACCAAGCTAGGTCGAGCAGCTATCGACCGAGTAGTGGAGATTAACGCCAACACTGACGTTAACACAGTCCGCATTTGTCAACTAGAGTCTGATCAGGAAAGGAATCAGGTCCATAATGCAGCCCTGCGGAGAGAACTTACTAAAACCCAAGCTGAAGTCAGGGAACTTCGAGCTCGATAGGCAATGACAGAAAGGCGCATGAGAGACATGGAGCGCCTTCTGTCAGAATAAAGGACTCGCTCTAGTGGCTCTCGTCGTATACAGAGCCTACTCAAAATCCTCTTTTTGATATAAATTAGTTATGTAAAAGCTCTAGTTTAACTTCCCATCTTTGTAAAGACCTTATATTTATTAAGTCATGATTTGGTCATAGTTCTGTCAAAAATTTTCCCATCTTGGTTTGATGTGAGACCTACTTCTAGGTTATTTTTCCCGAACTTGTTACAGCTATAATACCAATATTATTGATAGATATCTAATCTCATGGAAATTATTATCCAAATACTTTCATCTCTTAGTAGTAGATCTACATTCAATCATACTATTCAAATGTGTTGTTGGACTATGGAGAGTTAGTCCATGAGTTATTCTCATCAATTCTCTCTATTTTATTCTTATCAATATCTTCATCTTTGTAAACGTATAGTTAAAAGATGCCTCTGCGCTGATCAACGAGATGCAATCCTCCATTAACTGCAACACCACCTACTCCTCAAATCGATACAGCAACTCTAAATGTTGCAGCAGTTGCGGCTGTGACAACAACCATGGCTCAATATCATTCTTCCGGTTCCACTAGAATGGGAACCCCCGTTCAGTCTACTCATGGTGAAATCCCTATGCGCTTGAGAGAGTGCTCCTACATGGACTTCACCAACTGCAAGCAAAAGTCCTTTAGAAGGGACTGGCGGAGTCATTTCCCTCTCACAATGGTTCGAGAAAACCGAATCGGTTTTCGAAATCTGCTCCTATCCAGAAGGGAGCAAGGTCAAGATCGCTGCTTGCACCTTCGAGGAAATATCCCTAACACGGTGGAATAGCCATGTTAAGTCGCTATCTCTAGTGGTAGCTAATGCTATAGGCTGGGAAGCTCTTAGAGAGCTAATGATTGAAGAATATTGCCCGAGGGGTGAAATCTAGAAATTGGAACAGGAACTATGGAGCCTAACCATGAAGGGCTCCGACATAGTTTCCTATACCGCCAGGTTCAGCGACCTGGTGGCCCTCTGTCCCAACATGGTTCACATAGAGGGAAAGAAAATAGAGAGGTAAATCTGGGGGCTGGTGCCTTCATTTTAGGGGAATGCTTTAGCTTCAAACCCCACTACGTTCGATAGTGCTAAGCAGTTGGCATAGCGGCTCATTGACCATGTGGTCCGTACCCCGGCCGCAATAACAATCCTAGCCATCTTAGAACCCTCCACAACCGCTGATTCCAAGCGGAAGTTCTGGGATGAAAACAAGATGAAGAAGGCTGCCAAAAAGCAGTAGGTCGTGGCAGTACATGCTGCAATAGTACCTGCCGCTACTGCTCTGGTAAAGCAGTACGCTGGAAGTTTTCCCAGCTGCAACAAATGCAACTTCCACCACATTGGAGCCTGCCGGGAAATGCAGTGCTCTAATTGCAACATGAAGGGGCACACTTTAAATTTCTGCAAGGCTCCTGTGAAGCCAATCACCCAAGTCCCCGACGCTAGTGTACGCCAGGCTTGTTATGGTTGTGGCGAGGTGGGTCACTACAAATGGAACTGCCCAAAGGCAGGGATCGCCAGCGGAGTGGGAAGAGTTCTAGCTATAGGCCACGACGAAGCGGTTGCCGACCCCACAGTGGTCACTGGTACGTTTCTCCTCGATAACTTATATGCATGCATACTTTTTAATAGTGGAGCGGAGAGGAGCTTCATGAACCAAAAATTTGCTCATTTACTTAAGCAAAAATCACAAGCACTTAAACAACCGTTCACTATAGAAATGGCTAATGGGAAGACAGAGAGTACTAGCTGCATATACATAGGTTGTACCATAACTCTAGATAGCCATTCATTTTCGATCGAACTCACGCCGGTCTCAATTAAAAGTTTCGACGTCATTATCGGCATGGATTGGGTGAGTCTGCATTGTGCCGACATCATGTGTTATGAAAAGGTTGTTCGCCTTAATCTGCCGTCTAGCGAAACTCTAGTAATATACGATGACAAACCCGACACTAACGTTCGCCTCATCTCGAATATTCAAGCCCAGAAATACCTTCGAAAGGAATGTCGAGCATTCCTCGCTCATGTTGTCGATGTGAGCCAAGAAGCGAAAGACATTAAGAGCATTCCATTAGTACATGATTTTCCCGACATATTTCTAGAAGAACTCCAAGGATTACCTCCGCAACATTAAGTCGAGTTCAGAATCGACTTAGTTCCACGGGCTACCCCAGTGGCCAAATAGCCCTATCGTCTAGCACCTAAAGAGATGCAAGAACTGTTCAGTCAACTTAACGAACTGCTTAGCAAGGGCTTTATAAGACCAAGCTTCTCACCCTGGGAGCTCCAGTCTTGTTCGTCAAGAAAAAAGATGGATCGTTTCATATGTGCATCGACTACAAGGAGCTCAATGTAACATCCGGATTTCCAGGGTTATTATTGTGTAGTTTAATCTTTTGATTAAAGGAGAGACTCGGCGAGTTGAGGATCCAACTCGCCGAGTCGAGTCAGATTTCTCGTGCGGATTTAATGAGTGGACTCGACGAGTTAGAGCAAGGACTCGTCGAGTAGGTTCTGGGCAGAGAAACCCTAATTTCTTGGGTTTGGGACCTATTTAAAAGTCCTTATGGCCTTCATTTGCAGTCACTACAACCTGAGAAACCATAGAGAGCAGAGAGGAAGCTTGTAGTGCAAGAGGAGGGCTAATTCATCATCCTTTGGAGTGTTTTAGCAAAAGGAAGGAAGGATTTTGAGTTGGGCTGTATTGTGGGACTCAAATCTTCCATCATTTCGTTTAAAGCTGCTATGAGAGGTAAGGATTCATGTCCATCTTCGTTTGTTTAGTAGATTTCATGAATCTAGGGTATCTTCATGCTTCATTAAGCTTGAATCTAGAGTATAAGAGGTCCCATGGTGAAATTATTCCTAGATCTGGACCTTAAGAGGTGCAGAGAGTCCCTTCCATTCTGCTTTATGCCTTTTCCTTGGAGTTATGAGCTAGGGTTGTCATGATATGAAGGATTTCACCAAAATAAGCATAGAGAACCTTGCATGTGTACCAAGATTCGACCTTTACGTGGTTATTGGTCATAGGAAAGTCAGATCTATGGTTTCGAGGAATGGATCTGACCTCAGAAGGTCAGATGGGTGTTGTCATGGGAGCAACTCACCGAGTTCATGAGAGGACTCGACGAGTCGGGTCGGGGTTGCCCCGTGATTCATACCAGGTGTAACTCATCGAGCAAGGGGTTGGCTCGACGTGTCAAGCGAGGCTAGGAGGAGGATTCCGTGGGCACGTGTGGACTCGCCGAGTCGCCCATGTAAACTCGACGAGTCGGGTCAAAGTTTGATCGTTGACTTTCGTTGACTTTAGGGTTTTTGCCAAGACTGACTTAACAAAGTTCAGGGAAGGGTAGAATGGTCTTCTAACCAATCTTTAGAGCTAAGACAATGAGAGAGTATTGATCGGGGATGTTATTTGAATAATAGGAGGAGGCCAGGTCGGGACGTTGAGCACGAGACTCCATCCGACTTCGTTTGAGGTGAGTCTTCTCACTATACTTTACCTAGAGTGGTAATAGAGTTATGTGACAATGTATTTTTGAGTTATGTGCCGGTGTATTCGTATGCTATTTATGTGTTGAGATTTATTGTGATATGTGATATGCATGATTCAGGGTTATGAGAGTTAGGACCTTTGAGTCCATAGAGTTAGGACCAGAGGGTCCATAGAGAGTTAGGACTGGAGGGTCCCACTCAGACACACTGACCATAGGGTCAACAGAGTTATAGCCTTGAGTGGCAAATATGTGTTAGAGTGGTATTTTGGGGAACTCACTAAGCTTCGTGCTTACAGTGTTTTTTGTTATATGTTTCAGGTTTTCTTAGGATCAAGGGACGAGCACCGGCTCGATTGTACACACTAGAGGAAGCATTTGTTTTGAGGATCCTGGTTTATTAATTGATTGAATAAAAGAGTCATGTATTGTAATTTAAATAAAAAAATGAGATTTTTATGAAAAGTGTTAAAGAGATAAGCAAATTTAAATGAAAAACTTGTTTTGAAAATTTCGGTGTTACAAGTTGGTATCAGAGCCTTGGTTTGAGGGATTCGGATGCACCTTCGGGTAAATCTAGACTCAAACTGAGGAAGTAAGAAAAGTTTTCAAAGAAATGATTTCCTAAAAGTGAATAAGAGTTCAAAGAGAAAGCGAGAAAGAGTAGTGTGTACACTCAGCCAGAGCCCGAACGGTGATTTCCCAAAATACCCTTACTTTTGTGTTATGAGATATTTATGATACATTTTACGAGATATTATGCATGCTAGAGACAGGCTAGGTATTTCATATCATAGGACTAGAGTGGCCTGATTTGTGATGCCTTAGCCTAGGAGTTGTTGTTATATGTGATGTGCTTTTGAGTATGAGTGAGAGTATTCAGCTGGAATCCTTTTAGGGGATTTGAGTAGAGGAGTAATCTAGGAGAGACGCCTAGATGAGTATTGTGGTGCTTATCGAAAGAATGGTTAGAACCCGCGAGGGGTAGAGCTGCAGAGTTCGGTGGTACTTTTCAGAATGAGCAGAGCAAGCGAAGTTATTACCCAGGGTGAGTTCTATGTATTATTCGATGCCCAAATGCTGCTTGCTTCGTGCTTTGTGGAACTCTAATGATGGGAGTTAGCTACCAAGTGAATATGACCATATTCAGGAGGTAGATGGCTAGTATCATTAGGAGCTCTTCAGCAGCTGATGACGGAGAAATGGGAGGACCAAGGAAGAGCCTAGGGAGTGACCTTAGCCAGATGAATACGCTGGCGGAATAGAGCATTTCGCTGAGGTGCGAGCACGCGTGGCGGAATTAGTGAACGAGAAGGTTGAGCAGCTACTTAGGAGCTCTGGAATGGTCCGTGTGGAAAGTATGGGTAGATGTGGCAGGTAGTATAGGCCTGTACTATCGAAAGCAGAGGACCCATACTCAATACAGGGAGTATTCTAAAGGTTTTAAGTAGCAGATTGAGGAGTGATGTTATGGTTCGAGTACCATACATCAGAACAGATTGAGGAGTGATGTTATGGATCGTGTACCATGCATCGTAGTAGATTGAGGAGTGATGTTGTGGTTCGAGTACCATACATCAGAGTAGATTGAGAAGTGATGTTATGGTTCGAGTACCATACATCGGAGCAGATTGAGGAGTGATGTTATGGTTCACGTACCATGCATCCTAGCAGTTTGAGGAGTGATGTTATGGTTCGAGTACCATACATCAGAGCAGATTGAGGAGTAATGTTATGGTTCGGGTACCATGCATCGTAGCAGATTGAGGAGTGATGTTATAGTTCGAGCACCATACATCGGAGCAGATTGAGGAGTGATGTTATGGTTCGGGTATCATACATCGGGGCAGATTGAGGAATAATGTAATGGTTTGAGAGCAGATTGAGTAGTGATGTTATGGTTCGAGTACCATACATCGGAGTAGATTGGGAAGTGATGCCATGGTTCGAGTACCATGCATCTTAGTAGATTGAGGGGTGATGTTATAGTTCGAGTGCCATGCATTATAGCAGATTGAGAAAAGATGTTAGGGGCTGAGTACCATGGTTCTTAGCAAAAGATGCTTGTGATTCTCCGGTTGTCCGATCATGATTGATTGGTGGAGTTTGGACGCGATGGGGTTTTAGGCCTGAGGGCCATGATTGAGTCCGAAGAGGCATCCCTTGAGAGGGAGGTTGAGAGAATTTCAGAATACCTTGGTAAGATGTCTGATGTTGTCGCAAGACTTAGGGATTAGTATAGAAGGCATTTATGGGGGATTGCGGTTTGAGTGAGCAATCAACCGATGGAGGAGATGTCATCTTCTGTGACTTGTTGTGTGTTATTTATGCTTCCTATGGAAAGTTGGAGAGGCGTGAGATTTTAGTTTTGGGTTTAGGAGTAAACCCTACGGGTTGACATTGATGACGAATTTTTCCACCGAAGTATCAGGCAGCATGTCTGCCGCAAGGAAATGATCTACCATGAGCAGGTAGTCAGTGGGGACTGAGATGGTCAAGGACCAAATTACACCCTAATTGAGTATAATATGCGTGTGGTAGCGGTATCAGCGGGTAATCCAGACGAGTATATCAGAGGAGTGGCTCTTCTTTCTATGATGGGTATTGAGTATGGTAGTGGAGTCCCTGTTCTTGTGATGATTCACATGTTGGGATGGGGGTTGAGATGTCGAGGATGAGGAGTATGATGATTTATTGTTTCAGTCTAAGAGTCAGAAATAGTACTGGACAGTTGAGATGTTCGGTATTGGGATGGTATGAGGCTTCGAATGGCTAGAGCCAGTCATGATGAGAAGTTCTTGAGGATTTCATCGGAGATTTAGGGTATTTGAGGTTTCTTGATCCCTACGTGGGGAGATCATTGGGCATTGGGTGACACCTTCCAAGAGTAGGTTGTTGATGTGTCAATTGGTGATGGTTCGAACCCTAATTGGGGGAGAAATGGGTATTTTATTGAGGGAACCAGAGATTTGTGCAAGAGCGGTTAGGGGTTGGATACAGAGACATGCGACTTAAATTCATGAGACCAGGGTCATTGGTGATCAAGGAGAAGTGCAGAGCGAGATAATGCATGTGGTACGTGTCTGAGAAAGGATGAGTGTCTCCATGGCAGGTGGTCAATGGTCAGGAACCTGGTGGTGGTCAGGGCCATTTCAAGTGGAAGGCTCGTAAGGATGGTATGGGCTGTTGAGAACTTCTGAATTGAAGTATGGATTGTATATGCCCCTTTGGGGTAGATAGAAGATGATCGAGCAGCCAACTCCCGGTCCGGTATGTGAATTATTGCTTGGATTTTGAGTAGTATAGGAAAGTGTTTTAGAGGATCATCAATGTGTTCTGAAGCGTTAGCACTTTCTCTATATTCCAATTGAGTATTTGGATACACCGAATTTGCGCATTGGGTAAAATAAAGAATTAATTATGGGGTTCATGTGATAGGTATTGTTGTATCTGTATGGTGCTGGGAGTAGGAGATCAGTGGTTGAGCCAGGACAATGTGATGTTCTGTAATGGTGTTCCGTGGTACCCGGGTATAATGTCCCGATTTCGGAGTTATTTAGAATCTTGAGTTGACACGACTAGTGGTGTATCATGTATCTACGGTTCCAGTGGGAGCCCTTCGAGTATTGACATCAAGAGGGATTATTTAAGAAAGTGGATCTCCGCAGAGGTAGGTATTGTGTTATGACGGTTGCCGCTAGGGTCTGTGATGCATATTTGGGTCGAGTATGTGTAGCTATCTATGATAGTTTGCGGAGCATGAGTTAGTGGACGTAGTGTAGTGTTGTGATGCTACGGGGAGTCGTAGTGCTCACAAGTCAGAGATAGGGAGTTGTGATACTACGGGAAGTCGTAGTATTCATTAGTAAGAGGGTGCTGTGATACTACGGGGAGCCATAGTACTCACTAGTCAGAGGGTGTTGTGATACTATGCGGAGCCATGGTACTCACTGGTCAGAGGGTGTTGTGATACTACGGGGAGCCGTAGTACTCACTAGTCATCGAAAGGTTATCATGATGTTGCAGGGAGCCATAGTACTCACTAGAATGCAAGAGAGTGTGATGATGGAGTGTTCTCCGATCAATGTATGATGCAGAAGAGTTTTAGGTTTGAGTAGCCCTAGTATTGAGTTTTTGGAGCTTGGTGGTTGAACCAGGGGCGAGACTGGGGTCTCCGTCTCTGTCAGGAATCATTATATTTTGTTTTGAGTTGTGATTGTCGCAACATGAGGAAATTGGAAGCGTGGTATTGAACAGGGCGCTGGTCGAGTCATGAGATGAGTATCTCATTGGGAAGCGAGGTTCCAACTTTGGGTCGGACCAAACTCTCGAGAAGAGTTTGGCATTGATGGTGCGAGGATAAACTAGATGGAATTCTGGAATTCTGAGGTGAATTTTTGGATGAGGGGAATTGTTGTCATTAGATGTCTTAACCTGTATAGGTCAGTACTCGGGTGCGGGAGATACCGCGAGATGCATAGAGATATGTGCAGTAGACATTAGAGGTCGAGGCTAAGTCGATCTTAGGTTGGATTGGAGTTTTCGTTTGAGAAATTTGTGACTTGTGTGTCACAGGGCCAAGATAGTTGATGCGAAGAGGAAGTCAGTGAGACATTTTGGATCATGTTATGGGTAACCATGTAAGTTCAACTATAGGGTTGAGGTCAAACCTCATGTGGTGTTAAAAGAAATATGGAATTTGGAGCTGAGGCTTATGAATGGGATGTTTGAGGACACTTCTGAGCGAGCACGGTTATGCTTTTCTGTCTATGGACAGAGTGTTGGGGATTCTTTGTTCGGATGGTTTCTGATAGAAGTCTAGTACATGTGCCCCAGTGGAGTGTGAACCCTTTTATTCGTGGGGCGTGATTCATATGATTTAGCATGATAGACTTGGAGGAGAGATAGCCTGTTGTTGGACGTGGTCTTATGAGAATCAGAGAGCCAGTGAGGAAACTGGGTTGATATTCGAGGAACAAATATCATGGTGATCGCTCAAATAGGCGGTCTGGCGGCGGATCAGGCCACTAGAGTTTCCGATTATTGGGAAGAGGTATTTATAGTGGCGAAAGAGTTGGTTTAAACTCTGGTTTTGGAGGATCTATGTGGTTTCGGATGTCTATAGAGAAAGATATCAATGTGGTATGAAGATCGTTTCGGTAGTGCCTTTCGGGTTAATGATTTAATCTATGTGTGGTTAAGGAATGATTTCGAGGGCGAAATCTAATTCAAGTGGGGGAGAATTGTAACATCCGGATTTTCAGGGTTATTATTGTGTAGTTTAATCTTTTGATTAAAGGAGAGACTCGACGAGTTGAGGATCCAACTCGCCGAGTCGAGTCGGGTTTCTCATGCGGATTTAATGAGTGGACTCGATGAGTCAGAGGAGGGACTCGCCGAGTAGGTGCTGGGTAGAGAAACCCTAATTTCTCGGGTTTGGGATCTATTTAAAGGTCCTTATGGCCTTCATTTGTGGCCACTACACCCTGAGAAACCATAGAGAGCAGAGAGGACGCTTGTAGTGCAAGAGGAGGGCTAATTCATCATCCTTTGGAGTGTCTTAGAGCTGCTGTGAGAGGTAAGGATTCATGTCCATCTTCGTTTGTTTAGTAGATTTCATGAATCTAGGGTTTCTTCATGCTTTATTTAGCTTGAATCTAGAGTATGAGAGGTCCCATGGTGAAATGATTCCTAGATCTGGACCTTAAGAGGTGCAGAGAGTCCCTTCCATTCTGCTTTATGCCTTTTCCTTGGAGTTATGAGCTAGGGTTGTCATGATATGAAGGATTTCACCAAAAAAACATAGAGAGCCTTGCATGTGTACCAAGATTCGACCTTTACGTGGTTATTGGTCATATGGAAGTCAGATCTATGGTTTAGAGGAACGGATCTTACCTCAGAAGGTCAGATGAGTGTTGTCATGGGAGCAACTCGCCGAGTTCATGGCAGGACTCAACGAGTCGGGTCGGGGTTGCCCCGCGATTCATAGCAGGTGTAACTCGTCGAGCAAGGAGGAGGATTCCGTGGACACGTGTGGACTCGCCGAGTCGCCCATGTGCACTCAATGAGTTGGGTCAAAGTTTGACTGTTGACTTTCATTGACTTTAGGGTTTTGGCCAAGACTGACTGAAGAGAGTTCCGGGAAGGGTAGAATGGTCTTCTACCCAATCTTTAGAGCTGAGACAATGAGAGAGTATTGATCGGGGATGTTATTTGAATAATAGGAGGAGGGTAGGTCGGGACGTTGAGCACGAGAGGTCATCCGACTTCGTTAGAGGTGAGTCTTCTCACTATACTTTACCTAGAGTGGTAATAGAGTTATGTGACAATGTATTTTAGAGTTATGTGCCAGTGTATTCGTATGCTATTTATGTGTTGAGATTTATTGTGATATGTGATATGCATAATTCAGAGTTATCAGAGTTAGGACCAGTGGGTCCATAGAGTTAGGACCTTTGGGTCCGTAGAGTTAGGGCCAGAGGGTCCACTTAGAGTTGGGACTGGAGGGTCCGACTGAGACACACTGACCAGAGGGTCAACATAGTTATAGCCTTGAGTGGATAATATGTGTTATAGTGGTATTTTGGGGAACTCACTAAGCTTTGTGCTTATAGTGTTTTGTGTTATATGTTTCAAGTTTTCTCGGATCACGGGACGACACCGGCTCGATTATACACACCAGAGGAAGCGTTTGTTTTGAGGATCCTGGTTTATTAATTGATTGAACAAAAGAGTCATGTATTGCAATTTAAATAAAAAAAATGAGATTTTTATGAAAAGTGTTAAAGAGATAATCGAATTTAAATGAAAATTTTGTTTTCAAAATTTCGGTGTTACACTCAACAAACTGACCATCAAAAACCGTTATCCTCTGCCTCGTATTGGCGATTTATTTGATCAACTTTAAGGGGAGAACTTCTTTTCAAAAATCGACTTAAGATCCGGGTATCACCAACTACGAGTGCTAGGGGAGGATGTTCCGAAGACAGCCTTCTGAACTCGTTATGGACACTACGAATTTGTAGTGATGTCGTTCGGATTAACCAACGCGCCCGCAATATTCATGGATTTAATGAATAGGGTGTGTCGTCCTTACTTGGATCAGTTCGTTGTCGTCTTCATCGATGACATAATTATCTACTCTCATAGTAAGGAGGAGCATAGTCAACATCTACGACGAGTCTTAGAAATGCTACGATTGGGAAGCTCTATGCGAAGTTCTCAAAATGCGAATTTTGGATCCGAAGAATCGAATTCAAAGCCATTGAGAGATGGTCAGCACCGAATATGCCTACTGAAATTCGTCAATTTCTAGGCCTCGCTGGCTACTATCGCAGGTTCATTCAGAACTTCTCGCGAATTGCGAAACCTCTTACCACACTGACCCAGAAAGGCGTACCCTTCATTGTCTATTGCGATGTGTCAAATCAAGGGCTCGGCTATGTTCTAATGCAACGAGGTAAGGTCATCGCCTATGCCTCGAGATAGCTGAAGACACACGAGGTCAACTACACCACTCGCAATCTTGAGCTAGTAGCAATTGTGTTTGCTCTGAAGATCTGGAGACACAACCTATACGGTACGAAGAGCACTATCTTCACAGACCACAAAAGCCTACAACATATATTCGAAAAGAAGGAGCTCAACATGGGACAACGACAGTGGGTGGAGCTACTTAGTGATTACGAATGTGAAATTCAATATCATTCGGGTAAAGTCAACGTAATAGCTGACACCCTAAGTCGTAAGGAATACTCTGGTCGTAGAGTCAAATCTTTGACTATGAGTATCCATTCACACTTATCCACACAAATCGAGGCAGCTCAGCTCGACGCTTTAAAACCTGAAAATGTGGCAAGTAAATCCCTTCGAGGGATGGATAAGAAGTTGGAAGTCAAGTGTGTCAGAGCTTTATATCTCATGGATCGGATCTGGACACCAAAACACGGTGGCCTCAGAGACTTGATCATGACCAAAGCTCACAACACTCGATATTCCATCCACCCAGGTTTAGATAAGACATATCTAGATTTTAAAAAGCTATATTGGTGGCCTAACATGAAAGCAGAAATTGCTACCTTCGTAAGTAAACGCCTTTACTTGCGCCAAGGTTAAGGTCGAATACCAGAAACCCTTAGGTCTACAACAACATCCGGAGATACTGGAATGGAAGTGGGAGCGGATCTTAATGGACTTCATAACCAAGCTACAGAAGAAGACTGGTGGTCTCGATACCATTTGGGTGATCGTAGACAGGTTAACCAAGTCTGCAAACTTCCTACCGATCAAAGAAAAAGACAAGATGGAGAAGCTAACAAGAACTTACATTCGGGAGATTGTACGACTACACGGTCTCCCCATATCCATTATCTTTGATAGAGATAGTAGATTCATTTCGAGGTTCTGGCAGTCGCTACAAAGTTTCCTAATAACTAGGCAGGACATGAGTATAACCTACCATCCACAGACCGACGGACAGAGTAAGAGAACTATCCAAACATTGGAGGATATGTTGCGATCCTGTGTGATCGACTTTGTGAAAGCATGGGATACTCATTTACCCCTTGTCGAATTTTCCTATAAAAACAGTTATCACACGAGCATAAAGGCTGCTTCATTTAAAGCCGTCTATGGCCGAAAGTGCAGATCCCCTCTGTGTTGGTCTGAAGTGGGTGAAACCTAGTTAGCTAAAGGACGAGTTCCTAACAGCACTCTCACAGGTTCGAAGATCATTCGGGAAACAACAGAGAAGATCGTTTGGATTCATGAACGATTGAAAGCCTCTAGAGACCGACAAAAAAGCTACGCATATAAACGAAGGAAACCATTGGAATTCCAGGTGGGCGACTGTGTTCTATTGAAGGTCTCACCCTAGAAAGTCTTGATACACTTCGGAAGAGCGTGGAAAGCTGAATCCAAGATACATATGGCCTTTTGAGATTCTCGCTATAATCGGCCCGGTAGCTTACAAACTCAACTTACCATGCGAACTCAGTAACGTACATTCAACTTTCCACATCTCGAACTTGAAAAAGTGTCGGTCCGACGAGACTCTTGTAATCCCACTCGACGAAATCGAGATCAACGAGAGCCTCAACTTTTTGGAATAACTTGTAGATATCATGGACCGAGAGGTCAAGCAAACAAAGCAAAGCCGTATCCCGATTGTGATGGTTTGCTGGAACGCCAAGCGAGGACCTGAATTCACTTGGGAGCGAGAGGATCAGATAAAAATGAAATATCCTCATCTTTTTACTTAGTTATTTGTAACTACTTATTTGCTTAAACTCTAATTTCGGAACAAAATTCCCTCTAATAGGGGGATGATGTGACAACTCGAAATTTCTATCATGTACAACCATTCACTTCAATAGAACTCAAAAAATTTTCAACTAACTTTTAAGCTATTTAGAGTCAGTTTGAGTGTTCTAAAGCCTAGTACTTCAAGAGGTAAACATAGGAAGTATGCTTTAGAGTTAGTTGTGCAAAATTTCAGTCCCAAAACTCCAAGTGTTTGGAGTTTACGACCTAAACATGGAGTTTACGGCCGTAAACTCATAGGAGTTTAAATACGACACATAGTCATTTTATTCACTTTTTACCATTTTCAAACCAAGAAGCCATTCTCTCTCAGGTATCATCCGATTTTCCTTCTTGATCTTCAACTTAGTAAGTGTTTCCTTCCTTGATTAGTTGATATACTTCATCATCCAGTGATCTTTCATGATTTCAGCCATGAAATCATCCCCTTTTCTTAGATCATCAAGCATTCTTCATTTACAAAGAACACACACTAGTGTTCTTGGGCCGTGAACCCCCTTACAAGCTTCTATATTGTAAGTAATCTCACCTTAAATTGTTGTAGGCTTGATACACTTGTTAATCAACTAGAAAACATCAAGAAACACAAGATCATAAGTGTTTATGGCCAATGCAATCTCCTTGGGCTGTAAACTCTAATGAAAGGGCCATTAGGAGCTCTAGTCCCTTCCTAAGCCTTCGATACAAGTTTAGATCACTTCCTTGAGGAGAATAGGACCTTAAACAAACAAAAGAATCAAGCACACATGAGTTTGCCATGGGCCGTAAACTCTAGAAGGTGGTGCAATTGTGCTACTCTTACTTCCTAAGGCTTGGACTTGAACATAGGATACTTAACCTTGACTTGTAAGACCTTAAAACACAAAATGGTACTAATTACCATGAGTTTACGGCCGTAAACTCATGGGGGAAATGACCATTGGCCGTAAAGTCACATGGTATTACCATTTGGGCAGTAACCTCCAATGTGAGGGCATACTCCCTTTAGATGCAACCCTTTGGTACTCCTAGTACTTAAGCATGGTGTTTTCCATGTCCTAGGGTGTCTTAACTTGGTTAATTAGTTGTTAAATGAAAAATTAAATACATATATGTGTCATTATATTTCAAATAGGATCCGTGTGTGTGCTCAAGTCTTCACTTGACACTTAGCATCCTATATCATCTGTTCATCCAAACCAGTCACTACAAGTGAGTTCATACCCCGTGATCAACCTTTTAAATGATTTCAAATGCTTTTATGGGGAGAATTCAAGTTGAACTATTGTAGTTATTATATATGTCACATGTGATTAATAACTATCAAACATATGGATTTGCTTACTTTTCAAACTGTGTTATCAAACAAACTACTTCAAAACTGTTTTGCAAACCCTTTTACAGGTTAAATACTTTTATTAAAATCTTTTAAACTTATACTTTGTCAAATGTCTATCTATATAGACATAGATATATAATTTGGATTGAAAGGACTTTGGACTGATAGCTCGCCTTGCATCCTGTTCCTTGTTTCGTTGTGGACTTAGGGTATCGGTTATTTGTCCGAAGGTCGTTTAAATCATAGTTATGTATTATGTATATGTATATTGATATAAAAGTTACTTCTTTCATTTCAATAACTTTGGGTAGCAAAGGTATACAAACATGTTCATACATACAAACAACATTAATAGTAAACTATAATAGGTATAGTTTAGGAAGTTACAAATACTATTACTAGAACAAAGAAACATACAATGAGTTAGTTCATACATGAGTAAACACATACTATAACGGGAAACACACAGATAATACTATGATGAGAAACACACAATAGCATACAGAGAGAACATACATACATACTAGACACAGAGAGAACATACAATACAGCTTGTACATACTATACATTATACAAGAGAACATACTATTATGAGAAACAGATAGAACATACGTACATACAAGACAGAGAGAGAACATACAATACAACTAGTACATACAATACATATACAAGAACATTATAACAGTTATGCGAGCCACGTAACGGGGCATGACATCACCTGTCATGGCTCGTTTTGTATCCAGAGTCTCCTACAAGGAGAGCGTTGAATTTGTGCATAGATCTATACTGGATTGACTATCCTACACCTTGTTGCTCGCTACAGTGGGACTTGCAAGTCGACGGGTGTGACAACCCGAAATTTCCATTCTGAACAAACCATATCAAGCCAATAGAAGCTAGAACAGTTACAGAGAAATTCCAGACATTGGGTATAAGTTTGAGTATTTCAGGTTTAACACTTAAGGATATATCAGGAGAGTGGATGCACTAGGGTTTTGTGCAACACTGTTATTCCAATACTCTACGATATTAGAGTTCATTCCGGGAATAAAATATTTTCTGCCAAAAATCTCAGGACTATAAATAGAAATCTGAGCTATATTCATTCATTAGTTACATTTCCAACTAGAGAAAAGTCATTTTCTCTCTCTCAGATCTTCAGGTTTTTATCCCAAATCGTGAGTACCTCTCTCTAGTTCTATTATATAGCTTAGATTGTGCTTAATAACATCAAAATCATGATAGAAAAACAAGATTTGTGAGTTTACCGCCCAAGAACACCTTGGGGAGTAAACTCCTTTTTAAGGGCAAAATGGTGCCTAGTCCTTCCTTAAGCCATGAAACAAGTTTGGACTTGTACAGTAATGAGTTTAGGGATAGGAAACAACCTCAAAACACCAAGAAAATGGTGTTCACGACCCAAGATCTTCTTGGACCGTGAACGCTAAATTTAGGGCCAAAAGTGTGCCCAATGTCCCTCCAAACTTTAAAACTAAACCTAGAGACTACCCATGGCTTGTTTAGACATCCAAAACATTGAGAATCAAGGGTTGAAAGTGAGTTCACGGCCAAGGATATTCTTGGGCCGTGAACTCCATATTAGGGTGCCAAAATGCCCTAAATACCTTCATTAAGCCAAGAGACAAACATAGAACTTTACCTTGATGTGTCTAGGACCCAAAACAATGAAAATATCAACACCCATGAGTGTTTACGGCCGCAAACACATGACCAAATGGTCCATGGGCCGTAAACTCAAGTTAGGGGTGTTTTGATGCCACAAACAGTTCCAAAGGCTTAGGCTTGAAATTAGAATGCTTCCTTATGACCTTTAGGACCCTCATAAACATAAATGGCCATGATTTTATGGTAGTAAACTCATTTGCGTCGTGAAATCCTTAGAACATTAAAGAAAGTGGGTTTTCTTCATCCTAGGTTAGAGCTAATGTCCCTAAACCATTCCCTAGCCTTCAAACTTTCATTCCCACATGAGTAGCCATGAGTTTACGGGCGTAAACTCCCTTGGGCCATATATATATATATATATATATATATATATATATATATATATATATATATATATATATATATATATCATTTATGACTTATTGTGTCTCGTGACTTCATTCGTAGAACTTCTCATCCCTACACGCGTACCCACTAGAACCACTCACAACAGGTGAGTTCATACCCCTAAATCAATGTTTTAAATGATTTTAAATGCTTTAATGGCGGGGAGGGGGGATACAAGTAGAAAACAACATGTTATTAAATCATTCATATGTATTTTATAACTGCGTTTTCATTTAGCAGATTTCACATACTACAAAATGTGATGCATGAAATGGTTTCATATCTTAAAAATACCTTGATAGCAAAAGTATTATGTTTGAAATGTTTATTAAAATGACATCAATTCATTGTTAATTATTGTTCAAAACTCATAGATGTTTTTCAAAACCATTTTTTCCCTCTTGAACAAAACTATATCTAATAACTTATGTTCTTTTATATGTATTGATATTATAGTTTGCATCCTTCATTCAGTTTCCCTCACCCTTGTAAAGCAAGGGTGTATAAACCTACTTGAACAACCAATTACCTTTCAGTTAATTATCATAGGGATAGTTAGAAGATACAAAACATTATTCCTATTACAAGGAATCACACAAGAGTCAGTTCATTCATGAGTTTATACCAGTACATTACCTGATACATCAGTACATTTACATATGCTTACATGATACATGAGTACATTTACCTATGCTTACATGATACATGAGTACATTTACCTATGCTTACATGATACATGAGTACGTTTACATACATACATTTACCTGAATGCGCTTACATGAATACCATACATGAGTACCATTACGTAGATACATTTTCCTATATACACTTACATGGATACTTGTACCTAGAGTTATGAGGAAGATTTATTAGTACCTTCTGTGTAAATTTTCTTGCCTATCCCAGTTCAACGGGATGTCTAGACTGGACTAACCATTCCGAAGCCCAGCTGTTAGCACCAGTGGGCGATGAACATCTACGGATGCCTACAATTATTACTTATATTAGTCTACAGCTACGAGACTAACCATTCCTCTAGCCTACTGTTCGCTACAGAGGTTGATGAACATCTACGGATGTCTACGGTTAATACTTATATTAGGATTCGTTTACGGGACTAACCCTTCCTCCGCCCTACTACTGCTACAGAGGACAATTGGACAACCTTCGGATATTCATTAGGTTATACATTTCGCTTACTGCGATGTCGTGTTAGTCCTGGTACCAAAGGATAACACTTATATCATATTCTTTTTCCTACTTTACTTTATTTTGTGATACATTCACATAAACGATGAGTTAGACTATGTACTGTTTTGTAATAGTCAAAAAGAAGGAAAAACCATCATTTTCATAACAAGACATTCGGGTCTTGGTAGAAGACTACATTTCATACTAGTAGGAAATAAGGCATTTTCTAGGGTTTTCAAACTTATATCAAATGTTTCATTTAAAGATTTAGAAGGCATTCATAACAGTTTTCCAAAACAAGACAATAACACTTAAATACTTATGAATTCACCAGCCATAGGCTGATACTCGCTTTCAAAATAACTTGTATTCTCAGGTCACCAGTTAGTCAGGAACGATGGCCAGGTTTTGAGAAGATGGAGCACAGTCAAGACTCATATTATTTGGATTATTCATGTTATTGTTGTACATTATGAAAGAACATACATGTATTAAAACTTTACTTTGAATGCAATGGATGATGTTGTTGCTTGTTTACTACTTTACACTGTTGTGAAACTTCACATGACGTCCTCCACCCCGGAACGTTTCCGCCGTTCTTGGTTTTGGGGTGTGACAGATTGGTATCAGAGCATTGTTTATAGTGAATATAGTATATCAACCCATAAAAGATATACTAACTATAAATACATTGGGATTAAAACACTCTTTCTAAGAGTTATACTTTTAAATAATAAAATATTTAAGTAAGTATACGTGCCTGCATTCATACTAAAATTAGTTTCACAATGACAAGAACAAAAGTATTACGATTGTTGAATATAACAAGTAAGCTTGGGGAGTGGCATAGCCTGATCAACTATGTTGTTCCAAGGAGTGATTAGCACATTCCCTAGAATGGTTGTGATATGGCAACAAGTCTAAAAAACTTACCATCATTACCACAATGAGAACATTATAACAGAACCTAAGTCTAAAATACCATAGGGTGTTTTGTGTTACTATAAGTACTTTATACTTGAGAACTAAAATGGGATCTTCTTTACTAGGTTGATAGTTGCTAAGTGGATACACTAAAGTTATATGTAACTAGGATGTTATAGACTTAGAATCGGTGAAATTTTTGCTTTACCCCTATTCTTTGTGAATTTGGAGTTGAGGTCACTTATTCGAAGGCCTATCCTGTGTTGATTACATATAACTAGTATGCACTTTACAAATAGCGATATAACTAATGAAGGTTTTCTAATAATTATATAGATAGTTCGTCTAATAATTATTTCCCTACCCAAATTCTCGCATAGATAACATGGCTGGACTCCATCCTCACGGCAACTCGTACCTTACGAATGAGGTCATTGCTGAATGGTTTGAAGAAGAGCCAGAGAATGATCATCCTATCCCTGTGAATGATCACCATGACGAATACCTTTCGAACAGTGCTAACTCCGAACCTGAGGTTGGGAACCTACCTCATGCAGCTCCCTTTCCAATTCCTAACCCTTGCCCGACTTTTCATGGCCCGACGCCTGAGTGTGTGGAATGCTTGGAAACATGGAGCCAAGGAAAATATCAGCCCATGCCATTTAATGGCAACTGAAGCTTCTATAACATGAGCAATGGGGGATCAGTAGACAGAATCTTGCCAATCTTGGCCCGCAGAGTGGCCAGAAACGAGGTTCAAGGCAGGACAGCCCTACCCGAGATCACTGAAGTTGTCGCCGATGCGAGAATGCATACCCTCCGAACCATTCGTCTAGAATATGCTCGGGAGAGATCTGAGAGAAACCATGAAACCATGCTGCAAGCACTGGCTGAATATTGAGCCGAAGTCATATAACTTCGAGTACGCCAGAGGGTGTACGAAAGACACCTACTTGATGTGGAACGCCAACTGGCTGAACTGAGTGTTCACCAGAGGGATGACCGTCGCTAGTAGTAGATACTTTACTTTATATTCCTTTTTAGAAAGGAATCGTGTTCCTGTCTATGCCCGATGTGGCATTTTCTATGAAACTATCTTGTACTGTAAGTACTTTAGTTAGGTCTTTATACTGTCAGGAACTATCTTCTATGGATATGATGTGAGACCTTTTTACAAGGTCATTTTCCCAAACTTGTACGTCATGAATATGAAAGATATTGACAGTTGGCTAACTTCTGTGTCATTCTTTATTCAAATACTCTTATCATACTTTCATTAGAGTCTATTCGAAACATGCTCTAGTTAAGTCATTGGACTATAGCAATTTAACTCCGGAGACATCTCCAAGTCTCTTTTAATGGTTGGATCATGTTATTCACCAACCAACGATACCTCGGTTCGAATGACAAACGTCTTGAGACCATTGTACGAACTTACTTCTGATCTTTGCTAGGACTACATCATAGGGATGTAGGTCAAACCTTCTTGAACATACTTCCTTTCCGTACTGGGACTGCATCATAGGGATCTAGGTCGAACCTTAGAGAACATACTTCTATACTTTACATGAGCAATCAAACTAAGTCTAGGTTTAACTATTCTCGCTCATAAAATTCATTTCTCTTTCCGTGTAATAGAATCATGTCGCCAAAGAAAAATGATCAACCCCTCAACCAAACATCAACTCTTCAGATTGATGCAGCTACCTTTCAAGCTGCAGTCTCGGCTGTCGTGTCAGCTATTCTAACCCACCTGAACGCTAACAACGCAAGTGTTAGTGGGATTGTTAACAACAATTGCAACCGAGTGACAATCAAGCACCACAACGAGCAACAAACTACCACGGTACCCCGAGTCCCAAGACCAAGAGTAACAAACGGAAGACTTGGGCTAAATCTAAGGACAAATTGCCTCGAAGGGCGAACAGGAAACAACCACCAGTAACAACCTTCATAGCCACGACATCGATACCTCCTACTACCCCCCTTTCGGGCATCCCAATTGTCCCTAACCCAGTCAAGCAATATGCTGGCAATCTCCCAAAATGCGTTCAATGCAGTTTTCACCACCTTGGACCTTGTAGGGAGATGCTGTGCTCAAACTGCAACAGAAAGGGGCACACCAGACGTTACTGAAAGAGCCTAACAAGGCCGATCAACCAAGTGCCCAACACAGGTGTGAACCAGGCTTGCTACGGTTGTGGCAAGGTAGGTCACTACAGAAGGAACTGCCTAGAGGCAGCAAATGCTGGCACAGACGGAAGTATGCTACCGACCACCGCCACAGGAGAGTCTACTCCGGACCCACGTTAATGTAATTTAGGCGTTTCGTTGTAACAGACTTATGAACCATCCCAAAGCTAGTGCAACTAGAGTCTTATCTTTTGCGAGATCCCGTCCGTTTAGGGATGCTCGTGCTGCGTATACTTGTCTTTTGTAGTATACCTTGTTCGCAGCAATAGTCTTGTAGTAAATCCTAAGTACAGTAACTCTGTTAAAGGTTGCATTGTTGTGTTTTGTCTGTAACGCCTTATGTTCAAATCTAATGTCTTTAGTCTCCATATGATTCCGAATTTATCATACGACCTGGGTAATTTCGATCCTCGCAATACCAGCTTCATACGTACATCTCTTTCTCAGTAATCGTCGTTTAGCGAAGCCGTCATATCAGAACACCGAAGTACTCATACAAGGATTACCTTAAAGTTCTTTTCCTTTCCGAAGGAATCCCCACGGTATCACTCGTACAGTACGTTAAGTTAAATCCAAAGATTCATAGGGTCAAGCTAACATTGAAGTATGTATACATGAGAGTATTATATAATCAAGGTTCTACAAGTTTAGAATTGATGATTCCAATTTAACTTCTTTTCCCTCAATGGGATGTGAGCTTAAAGAAGAATCAATTATTTGACTACCTTTTCAATCTTAATTATATACGACTCGTATACACGAGATTGTGATCATTGAACCATGTATGAAATCTAATATGAACTTCAGGACGGAGACTGCCCAAGACTACGAGTAATTGCATTTAGCATGTGAACAAACTTAGAACCCAATATGACTCTTATAACCAGATCGCCTTACAGTCTAAACACCTACGGAGATACAAGAAACAACTCAGAAAACTCAGCGAACTACTCAGCAATAGAATTGGAAGACTAGGCTTCCCACCCTTGAGAACTTCAGTCCTATTCTTCCAGAACTTCGTTAAGATTTCCTTTAAAAATCGTTGTCTCTGCCTCGCATGGATGAGTTGATTGAGCAAACGCAGGGAAACAATTACTTTCAGAAATGGACCTGAGATCCGAATATCACCAGTTCGAGTGTTAGGGAAGGATGTCCTAAAGACTACCCTCCGAACTCGATGCGGACAATTCGAGTCCGTAGTGATACCCCTCAGATACGACCAATACGCCCATAGTATTCATGAGCTAAATGAGTGAGGTACGTCTTTCTTACTAAGATCAGTTCATCATTTCTCCATGTAATGACTTACTTATCTACCCTCGTAGTAAGAAAGAACCCATGGAAAACATTACCCTCGGAGATACTTTTCGCAAAGTTCTCTAAACATGAGTTTTGGAATTAAGAGTACAATTTCCTGAGACACACTATTAGTGATGTGGAAATTCTTGAGTACTCTGGCAAATTATCCAGAACCATTGTGTCACACCCCAAAACCACGAACGGTGGAAACATTCAGGGGTGGAGGACGTCATGTACAGTATCACAACAGTGTAATATAATAAACAAGCAACAACATCATCCATTGAATTATAAGTAAAGCTTTAATACATGTGTTCTTTCATTGTAGTAAGACACCAAAAATAGACAATCAAAATAAAAGAAGAGACTTGTCTGCTCCGTCTTCTCAAAACCTGGCCTCCGTACCTGTCTACTGATGACCAGAGAATACAAGTTATTTTGAAAGAGAGTATTAGCTTTAAAGCTGGTGAATTCATAAGTATTTAAGTGTCATTGTCTTTCTTATGAAAATCTGTTATGAAGGCCATGTAAACCTTTAAGTGAGAATGTTGATGTAAGTATGAAAAACCCTAGAAAAACCTTATTTTCTATAAGTATGAAGTGTAGTCTTCTACCAAGACCCGAATGTTTTGTGAGTATAATGATAGTTTTCCTTTAATTGTTTAGTACTAAAGTACTTAGTCTAACTCATCGTTTATGTGAAAGTATCACAAAATAATGTAAACAGGAAAAGGTACTACTGTAAGTGTTGTCACTGGGTACTAGGACTAACATAGCATATGTAACTGTTATCCAGAGGTACTAGGGTTAACACGACCTATATAACCTAATGAACATCCGAAGATTGTCCAATCGTCCTCTGTAGCAGCAGCAGGGCGGAGGAAGGTTTAGTCCCTGTAAAGGTACTCCTAGTATAATTAATAACCGTAGGCATCCGTAGATGTTCATCACCCATTGTTGCTAACAGATGGGTTCCGGAATGGTTAGTCCCGTCCATATATCCCGAGGTACTAGGGATAGGGTCTTGTCTAGATATCCCGAGGTACTAGGGATATGCAGGAAGATTTACACAGAAGGTACTAATATATCATCCTCGCAATTCGAGATACCAATATTCAAATAAGTACACACAGGTAAAGGAATCTACGTAAAGGTACTCTTGTAATGTGTTCATGTATCATGTAAGCATATGTAAAGGTACTCAAGTATCAGGTAAGGTACTAGTAAAGACTCATGAATGAACTGACTCTTGTGTGATTCCTTGTAACAGAAGTAATGTTTGATATCTTCAAACTATCCCTATGATAATTAACTGGAAAGTAAGTGTTTGTTCAAGTAGATTTATGCACCCTCGATACACCAGGGTGTGGGAAACTGAACGAAGGATGAAAACTATAATCTCTATCATATAAATGAAGATATATGCAAAAGTATAGTTTGATTCAACAAGGTAAAACAATGGTTTTGCAAGATATCTAGGAGTTTTGAACAATAATTAAAAATGACTTGATGTCATTTTTATAAACATTTCAAAACTAATACTTTTGTTATCAATGTATTTTAAGATAGAAAACCACTTCATGTGTCACCTTTTGAAATATGTGAAATTTACTGAGTGAAAACATAGTTATAAAATACATAAGATTGAATTAAATAACATATTGTTTTCTCCTTGTATTCCCCCCCCCCCCCAATTAAAGCATTTAAAATCATTTAAAACATTGATTAAGGGGTATGAACTCACATGTAGTTGGTGATTAGGATGAACTGAACGGTATAGGATGGCTAGGTGTCAAGCGAGGACTTGTACACGCACTACGATCCTAATGAACATATAATCACACATATATGCACTCAATTAGACTCAAATCACTAACTGATAATTTTAAGACATCGTAGACATAATAAACACTTTACATAAGTGTTTTAAGCCTTAAGGATTGCATCTAAGCTATTGTGGGACAAGGTATTTGTGTTTAGGGTTCCAAAGGATCCTACATGTGAGTTTACTCCCCATAAACCATCACACATGGAGTTTACGGTTGTAAACTCTTGAGTTTACGGCCGTAAACTCCCAACTTTGGGGGTTTGGTGTGTTTTGAAGTCCCAAATGATTCCTAGAATTATTCTAACTTGGTGGTTAAATCCTTGGAAGAGTTTATGGTCTAGAAATACTCCAATTAAGAGTTTACGGCCCTGAGGCCATTCCCCTTAGATTTTACGGCCGTAAACTCTAAGTATTAGGTGTTTTTGTTGTTTTCAAGCCTCTTGCTTTTGAAGGATATGTTCTAGACAATTGTTTAAGGCAAATGAGGACCCTAGGCACACTTTGGTGCCATTCTTTCATGTTTACGGCCCAAGAGCATTCTCTTGGCCGTAAACTCACTTTGTTAAGTGATTTGGATGAGTTTTGGTCCTTCAATTAAGTGGAAACAATTCCTTATAAAGGTCTAGGGCTTTAGGTGTCTTAAAAACACCCTTTTGTCCATTTCTATGGAGATTATCGCCTAAGATACACTTGGGCCGTAAACTCTCATTTGTATGTGTTCTTTGATGTGTTTAAGGCCTTACACTAAAGGGGAACTAGTCTAGATAAAAGCCTTAAAGTTTTAGAGTCCTTAAAACACCATTTTGAGTGTGAAAAGGGAGTTTACGGCCTATGAATCTCTTTGGCCGTGAACACCCAAACATGGGTGATTTATGGATTTTTTCTTGTTCGTAACACACATACATAATAGTCTAAGGCAGTGGTATAACACAAGGGTCGGTTTTCGCTTCATTTCGGGAGTTTACCGCCCAAGAACACCTTGGGGAGTAAACTCCTAGATCTAATGATTTAGCCATCTAAATCATGTTATAAGCACATAATAAGCATTCTAACACTCCTAGAAAAGGGTACTCACAATTTGGGATAAAAACCCGAAGATCCGTCAGAGAGAAAATGGTTTTTCTCTAGTTGGAAATGTCAATAATGAATGAATTTGGTTCAGAAATCTATTTATAGTCCTGAAATATTTTTGGCAGGAAATATTTTTATTCCTAAAATGATCTCTAATACAATAGAGTGTTGGAATAATAGTGTTGCACAAAACCCTAGTGCACCCACTCTCCTGATATTTCCTGAAGTGTAAACCCTAAATTACTCAAACTTACGCATAAAGTCTGAAAGTTAACTGTGACTGCTATAACTTCTATTGAAGTGATATAATTTGTACATAATGGAAATTTTGGGTTGTCACATCATCCCCGCGTTTGAAGGAATTCGTCCCGAAATTAGAATTTAAGAAAGTAAGAAATTACAAATAACTAAGCAAAAAGGTGAGGGTATTTCAGTTTCATCTGATCCTCATGTTCCCAAGTGAATTCCGGTCCATGCTTTGCGTTCCAGCGCACCTTCACTATTGAGATACGGCTCTGCTCTGTTTGCTTGACCTCTCGGTCCATGATTTCTACTGGTTCGTCCACAAAGTTGAGACTCTCGTTGATCTCGATCTCGTCGAGTGGAATAACAAGAGTCTTGTCGGATAGACACTTTTTCAAGTTTGACACGTGGAAGGTAGGATGTACGTTACTGATTTCTTTCGGTAGATTGAGCTTGTAAGCCACAGGGCCGATTCTCGCGAGAATCCCGAAAGGCCCTATGTATCTTGGATTGAGCTTCCCACGCTTTCCAAAGCGTATCAAGCCCTTCCAGGGTGAGACCTTCAGTAGGACTCGGTCACCCACCTGGAACTCCAATGGTTTCTTACGCTTGTCAGCGTAGCTTTTCTGTCGGTCTCTGGAGGCTTTCAATCGTTCACGAATTTGAACGATCTTCTCTGTCGTTTCCCGAATGATCTCCGGACCCGTGAGAGTGCTTTCAGGAACTCGTCCCTTAGCTAAGTGGGTATCACCCACTTCAGCCCATCACAGAGGGGATCTGCACTTTCGGCCATAGAGGGCCTCGAATGGAGCTGCCTTTATGCTCGTATGATAACTGTTGTTGTAGGAAAATTTAACAAGGGGAAAATGAGTATCCCAAGCTTTTCCAAAGTCAATCACACAGGCACGCAACATATCTTCTAAGGTTTGGATAGTTCTCTCACTTTGCCCGTCGGTCTGTGGATTGTAGGTTGTACTCATGTCCAGCCTAGTTCCTAGGGAACTTTGTAATGACTACCAGAACCTCGAAGTGAATCTACTATCTCGGTCTGAGATGATAGATAAAGGAACACTGTGCAGCCTCACAATCTCCCTAATGTGAGTTCTGGTAAGTTTCTCCACCTTGTCTGTTTCTTTGATCGATAGGAAGTGTGCAGACTTGGTCAGTCTATCGACGATAACCCATATGGAATCAAGTCCACCCGTCGTCTTGGGCAACTTGGTTATGAAGTCCATAGTGATCCACTCCCACTTCCATTATGGTATCTCCGGTTGTTGTAGAAGACCGGAGGGTTTCTGGTATTCGACCTTGACCTTTGCGCAAGTAAGGCATTTACTCACGAAGGTAGCAATATCTGCTTTCATGTTAGGCCACCAGTATAACTCTTTAAGATCCAGATACATCTTATCTGAACCCGGGTGGACGGAATAACGAGTGTTGTGAGCTTCGGTCATGACCAAGTCTCTGAAGCCACCGTGTTTCGGTGTCCAGATCCGATCCATGAGGTATAAGGCTCCGTCACCCTTGACTTCCAAGTTCTTATCCATCCCTTTAAGGGATTCACCCGCCACATTTTCAGGTTTCAAAGCGTCGAGCTGAGCCTCCTTTATTTGCATGGACAAGTGTGAATGGATAGTTAGAGTCAAAGATTTGACTCTACGACTAGTATATTCTTTCCGACTTAGGGCGTCGGCTAGTACATTGGCTTTACCCGGATGATAGCGAATTTCGCATTCGTAATCACTAAGTAGCTTGACCCACCGTCGTTGTCTCATGTTGAGTCCTTTCTGGTCGAAAATGTGTTGTAGACTCTTATGGTTTTTAAAGATCGTGCTTTTTGTACCGTATAGGTAATGTCGCCAGATCTTCAGAGCAAACACAACTGCTCCTAGTTCGAGATCGTGGGTTGTGTAGTTAACCTCATGTGTCTTCAGCTGTCTCGAGGCATAGGCGATGACTTTACCTCGCTGCATCAGAACACATCTGAGTCCTTGATTGGATGCATCGCAATAGACAATGAAGTCTTCTATTCCTTCAGGAAGGGATAGTATTGGGGCGGTGCACAAGGCTCGTTTGAGCGTATGGAACGCTCTTTCCTGTTTCTCTTCCCAGTCGAAGGCCACGCCTTTCTGGGTCAGGGTTGTAAGAGGTTTCGCTATGCTGGAGAAGTTCTGAATGAACCTGCGATAGTAGACAGCTAGACCTAGAAATTGACGAATTTCGGTAGGTGTCTTTGGTGCGGACCAGTTCTCGATGGCTTTAATTTTGGAAGGGTCCACGTGTATACCTTCTTCGCTAACTACATGGCCCAAGAATTCGACTCGCCGAATACAAAATTCGAACTTTGAGAACTTCGCGTAGAGCTTCTCCGATCGCAATGTTTCTAAGATTTTATGGAGATGTTGACTATGCTCCTCCTTACTTCGAGAGTAGATGAGTATGTCATCAATGAAGACAATGACGAAATGATCCAAGTAAGGACGACACACCCTATTCATCAGATCCATGAATACTGCGGGCACGTTAGTTAATCCGAATGGCATTACTACAAACTCGTAGTGCCCATAACGAGTTCGGAAGGCTATCTTGGGAACATCCACCTCTAATACTCGTAGTTGGTGATATTCGGATCGCAGATCTATCTTCGAGAAGTAGTTGGCTCCTTGAAGTTGATCAAATAAATCGTCAATGCGGGGCAAGGGATAACGATTTTTAATGGTAAGTTTGTTGAGTTCTATATAGTCGATGCACATGCGAAATGATCCATCCTTCTTCTTGATGAACAAGACCGGTGCTCCCCATGGTGAGAAGCTTGGTCGAATGAATCCCTTCTTGAGAAGTTCGTTAAGTTGACTGGAAAGTTCCTGCATTTCAGCCGGTCCCAGACAATATGGAGATTTGGCTACGGGGGTAGCCCCTGGCACTAAGTCGATTCTGAACTCGACTTGGTGTTGTGGTGGTAAACCGGGAAGTTCTTCTGGGAATATGTCGGGAAAGTCGCGTACTTCTGGGATTTTATGGATGTCTTTCAGTTCTTGACTGGTATCGATGACGTGTGCGAGAAATGCATGGTACTCCTTCCGCAAGCACTTCTGGGCTTGAATGCACGAAATGATGCGAAGGCTCGTACTAGGTTTGTCGCCGTAGATAACTAAGGTTTCCTTGTTAGGGAGGTTATGACGAACTGCTTTTTCGAAGCACATAATGTCGGCACGAAGAAGACTCAACCAATCCATGCCGATGATAACGTCAAAACATTTAATAGGGACTCGCATGAGATCTATCTTGAAAGTATGGCCATCTAAAGTTAAGGTACAACCTACGTATATGCAGTTTGTACTCTCTGTTTTCCCGTTAGCCATTTCTACCGTGAATGAACTCTCTAATGCACATGGTTTTTGTTTAAGCAGGTGTGCAAATTTATGACTCACAAAACTTTTCTCGGCTCCACTATCGAAAAGTATGCAAGCATATGAGTTATCGAGGAGGAACGTACCAGTAACTATCGTAGGATCAGCTACTGCTTCCTCATGGCCTAGGGCCATAACTCTTCCTGCCCCTCCAGCCATTCCTGCTTTAGGGCAGTTCCTCTTGTAGTGGCCCACTTCTCCACAACCGTAGCAAGTTTGGCCCATACCAGCGTTAGGAGCCTGGGCGGCTTGAGCTGTTGGAGCCTTGCAGAAACGGGCGGTGTGCCCCTTCCTGTTGCAGTTAGAGCATAACATCTCCTTGCATGGTCCGTGGTGGTGGAAGCTGCACTTGTTGCACTTCGGAAGAGTTCCAGCATAAGCTTTTGCTGGTCAGGGGCTCGCAGGGACAACAGAAGTCACTGTGGCAGCATTGATCACCACACGTTGTTGTTTACTGGAGGATCCTTGCAAAGCCCCTCTTTTCCTCTTATTCCACCCCTTCTTGTTGTTGTCGAGGTTGGACTTTTGGGGTACGGGTGTAGGGATTGTTGGGTTCTGAGGTTTTCGGTGATCGATGAGGGATTGTGCCAGTTCCTTGGCGCTATCAAAGGTAATAGGCCTGGAAGCAATCATACTTGACTGGATCTGGGGCGACAGTCCCTAGATATATCTCTCGATCTTTTTGCTCTGGCGAGCAAACATATCAGGGCATAAGTTTGCCAAATCACATAACCTATTTGTGTAGGTAGTGATGTCGGATCCAACCATTTGTAGACCCCAGAATTCTTGCTCGAGTTTTGGTATTTCACCTCGAGGACAGTATTCTTTCATCAGCATGTCTTTCAACTTTTCCCAGCCGATGGAATACGCCACCACCAAAGTTAGATAGTTAACATGGCTGTTCCACCATGTTAGTGCTCGGTCAGATAGTTAACTTGACCTTGTTGACCTCCTGGCAAGCATAGATTTCAAAGACAGATTCCATCTTTTCAATCCATTGTCTCAACACCATTACACCCCCAGTTCCATTGAAGCTGCGGGGTTTGGCGTTAGTGAAGTCCTTGTAGGTGCATTCCCGAGGGTGTCCATGGCTTTCGCCGTGGTTCGAGGATGGTGCACCTGTTCCTGATCCACTAGGGGCAGGAGCGTTGATTACTGACACAGCAGCTGCAACTGCTGCTGTGAAAGCTGCCTGGAACATGTTGGCATCGAAAGGATTTGGTGGTTGAAGAGGTTCAGGTGGTGGTATTGGTGCTTCGTTGTTTGGGTTTCGCCTTGGATTCCTGTGTGGCGGCATCTTTAACTGTAGTTTAAAATATGACGACATAGATAAGAATAAATGATAAATGAATGTGTCTCATGGACTAAATCCCCATAGTCCAACAACAGAAGGAATAGTATGACTAAATGAAGAAGATAGCATTTGGATAATAATTTCCATAAGATTAGATATCTGTCAATAATACTGGAATTACAGATGTAACAAGTTCGGGAAAAATGGCCTAGAAGTAGGCCTTACATCAACCAAGATGGAAAATTTTGACAGAATTAAGACTAGATCAAGACCTAACAGGTCTAAGATTTATACAGATAGGAAAGTAGACCAAAGTTTTACATAAACTAGGTTATATCCAAAAGATGAGTTGACGAGATTCTATCGGCGACGAGAACTGCTAGCATGAGTCCTCGATCCCGACAGTAGACGTTCAATTTCCCTTATATGCCTGTCCGACCTTGTTTGCTGAGCTTGGAGTTCTCTAACTTCAGCTTGAGTTTCAGCAAGTTCCCTATGCAGATTTGCATTGCGGACCAGAGTCCTTTCATGAGCAGACTCTAGTTGGCGTATGTGGACAGTGTTAACACCAGAGTTGGCGTCAACTTCCAAAACTTGATTGATAGTCGCCTGAGCTATTATCGAGTTTCGAGAAATCCTACGCACCATGATTGGTAGGACTCTATCAATAGAACGTCCTTCAGTGAGGTTGTAGAAACTTCGGTCTCCATTGTAAGGAATGGGCTGACCCTGTTCATGACTCCATGTAATCAAGTTAGTGGCCCATAGAAATGTGGGTCCTTGAAATACAGGGCGGGGGTTCAGGTTTGGGTTTTGAGCATTTGGGGGTAGGTTGTTGACTTCTGGCTCCGAGTCAGAACTATCAGAAAAACCTTCAGCATGGTGATCATCCAAAGGAATTGGGCGACCATCTTCTGGTTCAGCTTCTAGCCAACCAACATTGCCTTGGTTTGGGAAGTACAGATCGCCATGGTGAAATCCAGCCATTTTAATCTACGCGAGAAAAGGGATTATAAGAAATAGCTAAATAGACGAACTGACTAAGATAATTACAGTAAGACCAAATACCCATATGGTATTTCTTTATGGTTGTGTTGGTAAGTTTTTAGACTAGTTGCCATATCACAACCATTCTTGGGCATATTCTAATCACTCCTCGGACCAGCATAGTTGATCAGGCTATGCCATTCCTAAGACTGACCATATATCCCCAGGCTTACTTGTGATATTCAACAATCATAATACTTTTGTTCTTGTCGTTGTGACAATGATTTTAGTATGAATGCAGGCACGTATACTTTGTTAAATATTTTATTATTTAAAAGTATAACTCTGAGACAGTGTGTTTTAATCCCGATGTATTTATAGTTAGTATATCTTTTATGGGTTGATATACTATATTCACTATAAACAATGCTCTAATACCAATCTGTCACACCCCAAAACCACGAACGGCGGAAACGTTCAGGGGTGGAGGATGTCATGTACAGTATCACAACAATGTAATATAATAAACAAGCAACAACATCATCCATTGCATTATAAGTAAAGTTTTAATACATGTGTTCTTTCATTGTAGTAAGACACCAAAAATATACAATCAAAATAAAAGACGAGACTTGTCTGCTCCGTCTTCTCAAAACCTGGCCTCCGTACCTATCTACTGATGACCTGAGAATACAAGTTATTTTGAAAGCGAGTATCAGCTTTAAAGCTGGTGAATTCATAAGTACTTAAGTGTCAATGTCTTTCTTATGAAAATCTGTTATGAAGGCCATGTAAACCTTTAAGTGAGAATGTTGATGTAAGTATGAAAAACCCTAGAAAAACCCTTATTTTCTATAAGTAAGAAGTGTAGTCTTCTACCAAGACCCGAATGTTTTGTGAGTATAATGATAGTTTTCCTTTAATTGTTTAGTACAAAAGTACTTAGTCTAACTCATCGTTTATGTGAAAGTATCACAAAATAAAGTAAACAGGAAAAGGTACTACTCTAAGTGTTATCGCTGGGTACTAGGACTAACACAGCATATGTAACTGTTATCCCGATGTACTAGGGTTAACACGACCTATATAACCTAATGAACATCCGAAGATTGTCCAATTGTCCTCTGTAGCAGCAGCAGGGCGGAGGAAGGGTTAGTCCCTGTAAAGGTACTCCTAGTATAATTAATAACTGTAGGCATCCGTAGATGTTCATCACCCACTGTTGCTAACAGATGGGTTCTGGAATGGTTAGTCCCGTCCATATATCCCGAGGTACTGTCACACCCCAAAACCACGAACGGCGGAAACGTTAAGGGGTGGAGGACGTCATGTACAGTATCACAACAGTGTAATATAATAAACAAGCAACAACATCATCCATTGCATTATAAGTAAAGTTTAATACATGTGTGTTCTATCATTGTAATAAGACACCAAAAATATACAATCAAAATAAAAGACGAGACTTGTCTGCTCCGTCTTCTCAAAACCTGGCCTCCGTACCTGTCTACTAATGACCTGAGCATACAAGTTATTTTGATAGCGAGTATCAGCTTTAAAGCTGGTGAATTCATAAGTATAATAGTGTCATTGCCTTGTTTGTGAAAATCTGTTATGAAGGCCATGAAAACCTTTAAATGAAAATGTTGAGGTAAGTATGAAATCCCTAGAAAAACCCTTATTTTCTATAAGTATGAAATGTAGTCTTCTACCGAGACCCGAATGTTATGTACGTACGAAGTGTAGTCTTCTACCAAGACCCGAATGTTTTGTAAGTATGAAGTGTAGTCTTCTACCAAGACCCGAATGTTCTGTTTGTAAAATGATAGTTTTTCCCGTGTAGTGACTAGTACTAAAAGTGCTTAGTCTAACTCATCGTTTATGTGAATGTATCACAAAATAAAGTAAACAGAAAAATGTACTACTATAAGTGTTGTCACTGGGTACTAGGACCAACACAACATCGCATTAAGCGATATGTATAACCTAATGAACATCCGAAGATTGTCCAATTTTCCTCTATAGCAGCAGCAGGTGGGTGGAAGGGTTAGTCCCAATCGATCTACCTAATATAAATAGTAACCTTAGACCTCTGTAGATGGTCATCGACCACTGGTGCTAATCAGTGGGGTTCGGAATGGTAAGTCCCGCCTAGCTATCCCATTGAACCGAGATAGGAAAGACAATTTACACAGTAAGTACTAATAAATCATCCTCGTAGTCCTAGGTGCAAGTATCCAGGTAAGTGAATACAGGATAATGCACCTATGTAAAAGTGTTCCTGTATGGCATTCATGTATGTGTGTCCATGTAACAGGTAACTATATGTGAACATATTCATGTATCAGGTAAGCATCTGTAAGTAGTCATGTATCAGGAAATGTACTAGTATAGACTCATGAATGAACTTACTCTTGTGTGATTCCTTGTAATAGAAATAATGTTTGATATCTTCAAATTATCCCTATGACAATTTACTGTAATATAATTGGTTGATCATGTAGGCTTATACACTCTTACTACTCAAGGGTGTGGGAAACTAAATGAAAGATGTAAAATCATTTCATGCATCACATTTTGTAGCATGTGAAATCTGTTAAATGACAAACACAGTTATAAAATACATATCAATGATTCAATAACATGTTTGTTTCTACTTGTATCCCCCATTAAAGCATTTAAAATCATTTAAAATATTGATTAGGGGTATGAACTCACATGAAAGTTTGAAGATAGCGAGATGGAAAACCGGGCAGAGTTTCGTCTCGGGAAACGGATTTTTCTCGGGAATCTCGAGAGTAAAATTGACCTTCGGGACTTGAGCAAAATGACCAGGGCTTCGGGTTTGAACGGGCACGGAAAACGAGGCAAAACGTAAGAGAAGTGAGAAGAAATGAGCAAGTTTTCCGGAAACCCTTGCATTCTATTTATAGGGGCTGAGTGGCCTCGGTACGCGGGGTGTATGCTCGTACGCAGCGCGTACTCGTGCGTCACCCGTGACCGAGTCATCGACTGCTTCGCTTCGGATGGGACGGGTCGGGTAGGCTCGCACAGGGGCGACGTGGACGAACCGAGACCAAGGCCCTCGGGTACGCGGGGCGTACTGGGTTACGCAGCGCATAACTCGGATGAGGACGCTGACTCCTCCCTCGGATATTACCGGATTTTTGATTTATTTTTATATATAATTTATTTAATAAACTTCAAAAAATCATATCTTCTTCATACAAACTCCGTTTTCGATGGTCTTTATATCCACGCATAGGTGAGACTATGCTCTACAACTTTAGTTTAGACTCCATTGGCAATTTCCGAAATTATTTTTATTATTTATTTATAAAATGTCGTGATTAAGGAATTTCTTTAAAAATTCATAACTTCTTTATCTGACGTCGGTTTTTGCCAGACTTTTCACCGCTGAAATACCATTGTCGAGACCTTCGATTCTCGTTTAGGTCATTCCGGCCAAAAGTCGCTCGATCTCCGATTCGAGTTTTTAGTTGCCTGTTGCTAAGCCGAACTTAGAAAAATCATAAGTTCAATATACGAAGTCGGATTTGGGCGTTCTTTTTACCTACGATCATGGTTTGATGATATTTAAACATAGAAGAAAATTAAATAGGAACTTTTTGGACTTTTTATTATCGAAGTTAATTTTATTAACTCAAAAGTGGTTACAATACTTGACCCTTTTAGGTCATTACAAAGAGTTGAAATATCGGGTTGTCACATCATCCCCCCATTAGAGGGAATTTCGTCCCGAAATTTAAAGTAAGAAAACACTTGTGGATTAGGGAAACAGATGTGGGTATTTGTGTTTCATCTGATCTTCGCGTTCCCAGGTGTATTCAGGTCCTCGCTTTGCATTCCAGCGGACCTTCACGATGGGGATGCGACTTTGCTTGGTTTGCTTGACCTCTCGGTCCATGATTTCTACTGGCTCCTCCACGAAGTTGAGGCTCTCGTTGATCTCGATCTCGTCGAGTGGAATAACAAGAGTATCGTCAGATAGACACTTTTTCAAGTTTGACACGTGGAAGGTAGGATGTACGTTACTGAGTTCTTGCGGTAGATTGAGTTTGTAAGCTACAGGACCGATTCTCGCAAGAATCTCGAAAGGCCCTATGTATCTTGGATTGAGCTTCCCATGCTTTCCAAAGCGTATCAAGCCCTTCCAGGGTGAGACCTTCAGTAGGACTCGGTCGCCTACCTGGAACTCCAATGGTTTCCTATGCTTGTCAGCGTAGCTTTTCTGTCGGTCTCTAGAGGCTTTCAATCGTTCACGAATTTGAACGATCTTCTCTGTCGTTTCCCAAATGATCTCCGGACCCGTGAGAGTGCTTTCGGGAGCTCGTCCCTTAGCTAATTGGGTATCACCCACCTCAGCCCAGCACAGAGGGGATCTGCACTTTCGGCCATAGAGGGCCTCGAATGGAGCTGCCTTTATGCTCGTGTGATAACTGTTGTTGTAGGAAAACTCGACAAGAGGTAAATGGGTATCCCAAGCTTTTCCAAAGTCAATCACACATGCACGCAACATATCTTCTAAGGTTTGGATAGTTCTCTCACTTTGCCCGTCGGTCTGTGGATGGAAGGCTGTACTCATGTCCAGCCTAGTTCCTACGGAAATTTGTAATGACTGCCAGAACCTCGAAGTGAATCTACTATCTCGGTCTGAGATGATAGATAAAGGAACACCGTGCAGCCTTACAATCTCCCGAATGTAAGTTCTGGTAAGTTTCTCCATCTTATCTGTTTCTTTGATCGGTAGGAAGTGTGCAGACTTGGTCAGTCTATCAACGATGACCCATATGGAATCAAGTCCACCCGTTGTCTTGGGCAACTTGGTTATGAAGTCCATAGTGATCCGCTCCCTCTTCCATTCTGGTATCTCCGGTTGTTGTAGAAGACCGGAGGGTTTCTGGTATTCAACCTTTACCTTTGCACAAGTAAGGCATTTACTCACGAAGGTAGCAATATCTGCTTTCATGTTAGGCCACCAGTATAACTTTTTAAGATCCAGATACATCTTATCTGAACCCGGGTGGACGGAATAACGAGTGTTGTGAGCTTCTGTCATGACCAAGTCTCTGAAGCCACCGTGTTTCGGTGTCCAGATCCGATCCATGAGGTATAAGGATCCGCCACCCTTGGATTCTAGGTTCTTATCCATCCCTCTAAGGGATTCACCAGCCACATTTTCAGGTTTCAAAGCGTCGAGCTGAGCCTCCTTTATTTGCGTGGACAAGTGTGAGTGGATAGCTAGAGTCAAAGATTTGACTCTACGACTAGTATATTCTTTCCGAGTTAGGGCGTCGGCTACTACATTGGCCTTACCCGGATGATAACGAATTTCGCACTCGTAATCACTAAGTAGCTCGACCCACCGTCGTTGTCTCATGTTGAGCTCTTTCTGGTAAAAAATGTGTTGTAGACTCTTATGGTCTGTATAGATCGTGCTTTTTGTACCATACAGGTAATGTCGCCAGATCTTCAGAGCGAACACCACCGCTCCTAGTTCAAGATCGTTGGTTGTGTAGTTAACCTCATGTGTCTTTAGCTGTCTCGAGGCATAGGCGATGACTTTACCTCGCTGCATCAGAACACATCCGAGTCCTTGATTGGATGCATCGCAATAGACAATGAAGTCTTCTATTCCTTCGGGAAGGGATAGTATCGGAGTGGTGCACAAGGCTCGTTTGAGCGTTTGGAACGCCCTTTCCTGTTTCTCTTCCCAGTCAAAGGCCACACCTTTCTGGGTCAGGGTTGTAAGAGGTTTCACTATGCTGGAGAAGTTCTGAATGAACCTGCGATAGTAGCCAGCGAGACCTAGAAATTGACGAATTTCGGTAGGTGTCTTTGGTGCTGTCCAGTTCTCAATGGCTTTGATCTTGGAGGGGTCCACGTGTATACCTTCTTCACTAACCACATGGCCCAAAAATTCGACTCGCCGAATCCAAAATTCGCACTTTGAGAACTTCGCGTAGAGCTTCTCCGATCGCAATGTCTCTAAGACTTTACGGAAATGTAGACTATGTTCCTCCTTACTTCGAGAGTAGATGAGTATGTCATCAATGAAGACGATGACGAATTGATCCAAGTAAGGACGACACACCCTATTCATCAGATCCATGAATACTGCAGGCGCGTTAGTTAATCCGAATGGCATCACTACAAACTCGTAGTGCCCATAACGAGTTCAGAAGGCTGTCTTGGGAACATCCTCCTCTAACACTCGTAGTTGGTGATATCCGGATCGCAGATCTATCTTCGAGAAGTAGTTGGCTCCTTGAAGTTGATCAAACAAATCGTCAATGCGGGGCAAAGGATATCGATTTTTAATGTTAAGTTTGTTGAGTTCTCTATAGTCGATGCACATGCGAAACGATCCATCTTTCTTCTTGACGAACAAGACCAATGCTCCCCATGGTGAGAAGCTTGGTCGAATGAATCCCTTCTTGAGAAGTTCGTTAAGTTGACTGGAAAGTTCCTGCATTTCAACCGGTGCCAGACGATATGGGGATTTGGCTACGGGGGTAGCCCCTGGCACTAAGTCGATTCTAAACTCGACTTGGCGTTCTGGTGGTAAACCGGGAAGTTCTTCTGGGAATATGTCGGAAAAGTCGCGTACTTCTGGGATTTTCTTGATGTCCTTCAGTTCTTGACTGGTATCGACGACGTGTGCGAGAAATGCATGGTACTCTTTCCGCAAACACTTCTGGGCTTGAATGCACGAAATGATGCGAAGGCTCGTACTAGGTTTGTCGTCGTAGATAATTAAAGTTTCGTTGTTAGGGAGGTTAAGACGAACTGCTTTTTCGAAGCACATAATGTCGGCACGAAGAAGACTCAACCAATCTATACCGATGATAACGTCGAAACATTTAATTGTGACTGGCATGAGATCTATCTTGAAAGTATGGCCATCTAAAGCTAAGGTACAACCTACGTATATGTAGTTTGTACTCTCTGTTTTCTCGTTAGCCATTTCTACCGTGAATGGATTATCTAATGCACATGGTTTTTGTTTAAGCAGGTGTGCAAATTTGTGACTCACAAAACTTTTCTCGGCTCCACTATCGAAAAGTATGTAAGCATATGAGTTATCGAGGAGGAACGTACCAGTAACTATCGTAGGATCAGCTACTGCTTCCTCGTGGCCTAGGGCCATAACTCTTCCTACCCCTCCAGCCATTCCTGCTTTAGGGCAATTCCTCTTGTAGTGGCCCACTTCGCCACATCCGTAGCAAGCTTGGCCCATACCGGCGTTAGGAACCTGGGCAGCTTGAGCTGTTAGAGTTTGGCAGAAACGGGCGGTGTGCCCCTTCCTGTTGCAATTGGTGCATTGCATCTCCCTGCAAGGCCCGCGGTGGTGGAAGTTGCACTTGGTGCACTTCGGGAGAGACCCATCATAAGTTTTTGTTGGTAAGGGGTTCGCAGGGACAGCGGGTGTCACTGTGGCAGCATTGATTGCCACAAGTTCTCTTGGAGGATCCTTGCGAAGCCCCCTTTTTCCTCTTAGACCACACTTTCTGGTTATTGCCAGGGCTGGACTCTTGGGGTACGGGTGTAGGGATTGTTGTGTTCTGAGGTTTCCGGTGATCGATAAGAGATTGTGCTAGTTCCTTGGCACTATCAAAGGTAATAGGCCTGGAAGCGATCACACTTGACTGGATCTGGGGCGACAGTCCCTAGATATATCTCTCGATCTTTTTGCTCTGGAGAGCAACCATATCCAGGCATAAGTTTGCCAAATCACAGAACCTATTTGTGTAGGTAGTGATGTCGGATCCAACCATTTGTAGACCCCAAAATTCTTGCTCGAGTTTTTGTATTTCACCTCGAGGACAGTATTCTTTCATCAGCATGTCTTTCAACATTTCCCAGCCGATGGAATACGCCACCACCAAAGTTAGATAGTTAACATGGCTGTTCCACCATGTTAGTGCTCGGTCAAAGAAGGTACAAGCTGCGAACTTGACCTTGTTGCCTTCTTGGCATCCGCAGATCTCGAAGACATATTCCATCTTCTCAATCCATTGTCTCAACACCATAACACCCCCAGTTCCATTGAAGCTGTGGGGTTTGGCGTTAGTGAAGTCCTTGTAGGTGCATTCCCGAGTGTGTCCATGGCTTTCGCCGTGGTTCGAGGGTGGTGCACCTGTTCCTGATCCACTAGGGGCAGGAGCGTTGATTGCTGACACAACAGCTGCAACTGCTGCTGTGAAAGCTGCCTGGAACATAGTGGCATCGAAAGGATTTGGTGGTTGAAGGGGTACAGGTGGTGGTAGGGGTGGTGGTGTCGGTGCTTCGTTGTTTGGGTTACGTCTTGTACTTCTGCGTGGCGGCATCTTTAACTATACGTTTAAAAGATGACGACATGGATAAGAATAAATGATTAATGAATGTGTCTCATGGACTAATCCCCATAGTCCAACAACAGAAGGAATAATTAAAATAGACGACTGACTAAGGTACTTATAGTAAGACCAAATACCCATATGATGTTTATTTATGGTTGTGTTGGTAAGTTTTTAGACTTGTTGCCATATCACAACCATTCTTGGGCATATTCTAATCACTCCTTGGACCAGCATAGTTGATCAGGCTACGCCATTCCTAAGACTGACCATATATCCCCAGGCTTACTTGTGATATTCAACAATCGTAATACTTTTGTTCTTGTCGTTGTGACATTGATTTTAGTATGAATGCAGGCACGTATACTTTGTTAAATATTTTATTATTTAAAAGTATAACTCTGAGACAGAGTGTTTTAATCCCGATGAATTTATAGTTAGTATATCTTTTATGGGTTGATATACTATATTCACTAGAAACCATGCTCTGATACCAATCTGTCACACCCCAAAACCACGAACGGCGGAAACTTTCAGGGGTGGAGGACGTCATGTAAAGTATCACAACAGTGTAATATAATAAACAAGCAACAACATCATCCATTGCATTATAAGTAAAGTTTAATACATGTGTGTACTTTATTTGTAATAAGACACCAAAAATATACAATCAAAATAAAAGACAAGACTTGTCTGCTCCGTCTTCTCAAAACCTGGCCTCCGTACCTGTCTACTGATGACCTGAGAATACAAGTTATTTTGAAAGCGAGTATCAGCTTTAAAGCTGGTGAATTCATAAGTATAATAGTGTCATTGCCTTGTTTGTGAAAATCTGTTATGAAGGCCATGAAAACCTTTAAATGAAAATGTTGAGGTAAGTATGAAATCCCTAGAAAAACCCTTATTTTCTGTAAGTATGAAATGTAGTCTTCTACTGAGATCCGAATGTTATGTACGTACGAAGTGTAGTCTTCTACCAAGACCCGAATGTTTTGTAAGTATGAAGTGTAGTCTTCTACCAAGACCCGAATGTTCTGTTTGTAAAATGATAGTTTTTCCCGTGTAGTGACTAGTACTAAAAGTGCTTAGTCTAACTCATCGTTTATGTGAATGTATCACCAAATAAAGTAAACAGAAAAATGTACTACTGTAAGTGTTGTCACTGGGTACTAGGACCAACACAGCATCGCATTAAGCGATATGTATAACCTAATGAGCATCCGAAGATTGTCCAATTGTCCTCTGTAGCAGCAGCAGGTGGGTGGAAGGGTTAGTCCCAATCGATCTACCTAATATAAATAGTAACCCTAGACCTCCGTAGATGGTCATCGACCACTGGTGCTAATCAGTGGGGTTCGGAATGGTAAGTCCCGCCTAGCTATCCCATTGAACCGAGATAGGAAAGACAATTTACACAGTAAGTACTAATAAATCATCCTCGTAGTCCTAGGTGCAAGTATCCAGGTAAGTGAATACAGGATAATGCACCTATGTAAAAGTGTTCCTGTATGGCATTCATGTATGTGTGTCCATGTAACAGGTAAGTATATGTGAACATATTCATGTATCAGGTAAGCATCTGTAAGTAGTCATGTATCAGGAAATGTACTTGTATAGACTTATGAATGAACTGACTCTTGTGTGATTCCTTGTAATAGAAATAATGTTTGATATCTTCAAATTATCCCTATGATAATTTACTATAATATAATTGGTTGATCATGTAGGTTTATACACTCTTACTACTCAAGGGTGTGGGAAACTAATTGAAAGATGTAAAATCATTTCATGCATCACATTTTGTAGCATGTGAAATCTGTTAAATGACAAACACAGTTATAAAATACATATCAATGATTCAATAACATGTTTGTTTCTACTTGTATCCCCCCATTAAACCATTTCAAATCATTTAAAATATTTATTAAGGGTATGAACTCACATGAAAGTTTGAAGATAGTGAGATGGAAAACCGGGCAAAGTTTCGTCTCGGGAGACGGATTTTTCTCAGGATTCTTGGGAATCTCGGGAGTAAAATCGACCTTCGGGACTTGAGCAAAATGACTAGGGCTTTGGGTTTGAACGGGCACGGAAAACGAGGCAAAACGCAAGAGAAATGAGAAGAAATGAGCAAGTTTTCCGGAAACCCTTGCATTCTATTTATAGGGGCTGAGAGGCCTCGGTACGCGGGGCGTACGCTCGTACGCAGCGTGTACTCGTGCGTAACCCGTGACCGAGTCCTCGACTGCTTTTCTTCAGATGGGACGGGTCGGGTAGGCTCGCATAGGGGCGACGTGGACGAACCGAGACCTAGGCCCTCGGGTACGCGGGGCGTACTGGGTTACGCAGCGCTCAACTCGGATGAGGACGCTGACTCCTCCCTCGGATATTACCGGATTTTTGATTTATTTTTATATATAATTTATTTAGTAAACTTCAAAAAATCATATCTTCTTCATACGAACTCCGTTTTCGATGGTCTTTATATCCACGCGTAGGTGAGACTATGCTCTACAACTTTCGTTTAGACTCCGTTGGCAAATTCCGAAATTATTTTTAATATTTATTTATAAAATGTCGTGATTAAGGAATTTCTTTAAAAATTCATAACTTCTTTATCTGACGTCGGTTTTTGCCAGACTTTTCAATGCTGAAATACCATTGTCGAGACCTTCGATTCTCGTTTAGGTCATTCCAGCCAAAAGTCGCTCGATCTCCGATTCGAGTTTTTAGTTGCTTGTTGCTAAGCCGAACTTAGAAAAATCATAAGTTCAATATACGAAGTCGGATTTGGGCGTTCTTTTTACATACGATCATGGTTTGATGATATTTAAACATAGAAGAAAATTAAATAGGAACTTTTTGGACTTTTTATTATCGAAGTTAATTTTATTAACTCAAAAGTGGTTACAATATTTGACCCTCTTAGTTCATTACAAAGAGTTGAAATATCGGGTTGTCACAGGTACTAGGGATAGAGACCCATCTAGGTATCCCGAGGTACTAGGGATAGGGTCTTCTCTAGATATCCCGAGGTACTAGGGATATGCAGGAAGATTTACACAGAAGGTACTAATATATCATCCTCACAACTCAAGACAGGTAATGGTATCTACGTAAAGGTACTCTTGTAATGTGTTCATGTATCATGTAAGCATATGTAAAGGTACTCAAGTATCAGGTAAGGTACTAGTAAAGACTCATGAATGAACTGACTCTTGTGTGATTCCTTGTAATAGAAGTAATGTTTGATATCTTCAAACTATTCCTATGATAATTAACTGGAAAGTAAGTGTTTGTTCAAGTAGATTTATGCACCCTCGATACACCAGGGTGTGGGAAACCGAACGAAGGATGAAAACTATAATCTCTATCATATAAATGAACATATATGCATAAGTATAGTTTGATTCAACAAGGTAAAACAATGGTTTTGCAAGATATCTAGGAATTTTGAACAATAATTAAAAATGACTTGATGTCATTTTTATAAACATTTCAAAACTAATACTTTTGTTATCAATGTATTTTAAGATAGAAAACCACTTCATGTGTCACCTTTTGAAATATGTGAAATCTACTGAGTGAAAACATAGTTATAAAATACATAAGATTGAATTAAATAACATATTGTTTTCTCCTTGTATTCCCCCCCCCCCCCAATTAAAGCATTTAAAATCATTTAAAACATTGATTAAGGGGTATGAACTCACATGTAGTTGGTGATTGGGATGAACTGAACGGTATAGGATGGCTAGGTGTCAAGCGAGGACTTGTACATGCACTACGATCCTAATGAACATATAATCACACATATATGCACTCAATTAGACTCAAATCACTAATTAATAATGTTAAGACATCCTAGACATAATAAACACTTTACATAAGTGTTTTAAGCCTTAAGGACTGCATCTAAGCTATTGTGGGACAAGGTATTTGTGTTTAGGGTTCCAAAGGACCCTACATGTGAGTTTACTCCCCATAAACCATCACACATGGAGTTTACGGTTGTAAACTCTTGAGTTTACGGCCGTAAACTCCCAACCTTGGGGGTTTGGTGTGTTTTGAAGTCCCAAATGATTCCTAGAATTATTCTAACTTGGTGGTTAAATCCTTGGAAGATTTTAAGATCTAGAAATACTCCAATTAGGAGTTTACGGCCCTGAGGCCACTCCCCTTAGAGTTTACGGCCGTAAAGTCTAAGTATTGGGTGTTTTTGTTGTTTTCAAGCCTCTTGCTTTTGAAGGATATGTTCTAGACAATTGTTTAAGGCAAATGAGGACCCTGGGCACAATTTGGTGCCATTCTTTCATGTTTACGGCCCAAGAGCATTCTCTTGGCCGTAAACTCACTTTGTTAAGTGATTTAGATGAGTTTTGGTCCTTCAATTAAGTGGAAACAATTCCTTGTAAAGGTCTAGGGTTTTAGGTGTCTTAAAAACACCCTTTTGTCCATTTCTATGGAGTTTACGGCCTAAGGTACACTTGGGCCGTAAACTCTCATTTGTATGTGTTCTTTGATGTGTTTAAGGCCTTACACTAAAGGGGAACTAGTCTAGATAAAAGCCTTAAAGTTTTAGAGTCCTTAAAACACCATTTTGAGTGTGAAAAGGGAGTTTACGGCCTATGAATCTCTTTGGCCGTGAACTCCCAAACTTGGGTGATTTATGGATGTTTTCTTGTTCCTAACACACATACATAATAGTCTAAGGCAGTGGTATAACACAAGGGTCGGTTTTGGCTTCGTTTCGGGAGTTTACCGCCCAAGAACACCTTGGGGAGTAAACTCCTAGATCTAATGATTTAGCCATCTAAATCATGTTATAAGCACATAATAAGCATTCTAACACTCCTAGAAAAGGGTACTCACAATTTGGGATAAAAACCCGAAGATCCGTCAGAGAGAAAATGGCTTTTCTCTAGTTGGAAATGTGAATAATGAATGAATTTGGTTCAGAAATCAATTTATAGTCCTGAAATATTTTTGGCAGGAAATATTTTTATTCCTGAAATGATCTCTAATACAATAGAGTGTTGGAATAATAGTGTTGCACAAAACCCTAGTGCACTCACTCTCCTGATATTTCCTGAAGTGTAAACCCTGAATTACTCAAACTTACGCAGAAAGTCTGAAAGTTAACTGTGACTGCTATAACTTCTATTGAAGTGATATAGTTTGTACAGAATGGAAATTTCGGGTTGTCACACATTGGGAAATTGTCGGCACTCTAGTGACCGATGGAAAATCTGCCAAATTCTAGGTCTTACAGACCTACTATCATAATCCATTCATAACTCCTCGCAAATTACAAAAACCCTTTCGACTTTGACCCAACAAGGGGTGGCCCTTGACTGGGAAGTTAAGCGAGTGAAAGAACCTTTGGAATCCCAAGTGAGAGAACAAATTCTTTAATAAACCTCACCCGGGGAATGGCTTAATACGCTTCGTGAAGCGTGGAAAGCTAAATCCAATATAGTTAGGACCTCCGAGATTCTTACCAGAATCGGTCCTACAACTCACCGACTAGATCTACTCCGTGAACTCAATAACGTACATTTTACACTTCGCGTCTCGGTTTTTAAACCATACCTTTCCGTTAGGAATCTCGTAAGCCCTCTCGACGAGATCGAGATTCACGAGATCCTCGCCTTCGTCTTAGAACCGTAGTGACCCTCGACCGAGTGGTCAAGCGGACGAAGCAACACCGTCGCTCGTTAGTGAAGGTTCGTTGGAATACCAACCAAGAACCCGATTTCACTTGGGAGCGCGAGAACCAATCGATTAGGAAGTTTACCTATCGACTCGATCACTTCTACCTACTTCCTTTCATAGATTCTAATTTCGGGACGAAATTCCCTTTAACAGGGGGATGATGTGACAACCCGAAATTTCCATTCTGAACAAACCATATCAAGCCAATAGAAGTTAGAACAGTTACAGAGAAATTCCAGACTTTGGGTATAAGTTTGAGTATTTCAGGTTTAACACTTAAGGATATATCAGGAGAGTGGATGCACTAGGGTTTTGTGCAACACTGTTATTCCAATACTCTACGATATTAGAGTTCATTCCGGGAATAAAATATTTTTTGCCAAAAATCTCAGGACTATAAATAGAAATCTGAGCCATATTCATTCATTAGTTACATTTCCAACTAGAGAAAAGCCATTCATTAGTTACATTTCCAACTAGAGAAAAGATCTTCTTGGACCGTGAACACTAAATTTAGGGCCAAAAGTGTGCCCAATGTCCCTCCAAACTTTAAAACTAAACCTAGAGACTACCCATGGCTTGTTTAGACATCCAAAACATTGAGAATCAAGGGTTGAAAGTGAGTTCACGGCCAAGGATGTTCTTGGGCCGTGAACTCCATATTAGGGTGCCTTCAAACTTTCATTCCCACATGAGTAGCCATGAGTTTATGGCCGTAAACTCCCTTGGGCCATGAACTCATGGTAGTAAACTCATGTGAGTGCCTTTATACCTTCCTATGTTGAATCACATGTGATTCCAACACTTGGTCAAGATGTTACCTAGTCCCAGAAAGTGTTTCCTTTCATATAGATGTTATAAACACTATAGTCATGTCAATATGTGTCCTTATATATATATATATATATATATATATATATATATATATATATATATATATATATATCATTTATGACTTATTGTGTCTCGTGACTTCATTCGTAGAACTTCTCATCCCTACACGCGTACCCACTAGAACCACTCACAACAGGTGAGTTCATACCCCTAAATCAATGTTTTAAATGATTTTAAATGCTTTAATGGCGGGGAGGGGGGGATACAAGTAGAAAACAACATGTTATTAAATCATTCATATGTATTTTATAACTGCGTTTTCATTTAGCAGATTTCACATACTACAAAATGGGATGCATGAAATGGTTTCATATCTTAAAAATACCTTGATAGCAAAAGTATTATGTTTGAAATATTTATTAAAATGACATCAAGTCATTGTTAATTATTGTTCAAAACTCATAGATGTTTTACAAAACCATTTTTACCCTCTTGAACAAAACTATATCTAATAACTTATGTTCTTTTATATGCATTGATATTATAGTTTTCATCCTTCATTCAGTTTCCCTCACCCTTGTATAGCAAGGGTGTATAAACCTACTTGAACAACCAATTACCATTCAGTTAATTATCATAGGGATAGTTAGAAGATACAAAACCTTATTACTATTACAAGGAATCAAACAAGAGTCAGTTCATTCATGATTCTATACCAGTACACTACCTAATACATGAGTACATTTACATATGCTTACATGATACATGAGTACATTTACCTATGCTTACATGAACATGAGTATGTTTACATAGATACATTTACCTGAATGCGCTTACATGAATACCATACATGAGTAACATTACATAGATACATTTTCCTGTATACACTTACATGGATACTGTAAAAGTGTGTATTTTCCCAAGGATAACACTTATATCATATTCTTTTTCCTATTTTACTTTATTTTGTGATACATTCACATAAACGATGAGTTAGACTAAGTACTGTTTGTAATAGTCAAAAAGAAGGAAAAACCATCATTTTCATAACAAAACATTCGGGTCTTGGTAGAAGACTACATTTCATACTAGTAGGAAATAAGGGATTTTCTAGGGTTTTCAAATTTATATCAAATGTTTCATTTAAAGATTTAGAAGGCATTCATAACGGTTTTCCAAAACAAGACAATAACACTTAAATACTTATGAATTCACCAGCCTTAGGCTGATACTCGCTTTCAAAATAACTTGTATTCTCAGGTCACCAGCTAGTCAGGAACGATGGCCAGGTTTTGAGAAGACGGAGCACAGTTAAGACTCATCTTATTTGGATTATTCATGTTATTGTTGTACATAATGAAAGAACATACATGTATTAAAACTTTACTTTTAATGCAATGGATGATGTTGTTGGTTGTTTACTACTTTACACTGTTGTGATACTTCACATGACGTCCTCCACCCCGGAACGTTTCTGCCGTTCTTGGTTTTGGGGTGTGACAACGGGTTCCAAATGTCATTTCTTCGGACGTCTTTCATCTTCATGTTTATAGTCGGTAGTATGGTACAGACATATCACATGTTACTTAAAGTAACAAATAGGTTTAAGGTAATTAGTACAGCAGTAGTTACTTAATACAACACTACAGTACTTTAATATTTCCCCATTGCATTCAATTTGTGATTTTCACACAATGAACGGTAATGTAAAAACTATATTTTTTTTAATGATAGTCATACTTGGGAAAATACACACTTTTACAAGAAACAAACATACATTTCAATTGATGCCTTGGTAGAAGGCTACGTTTAGTAGAAAATATAGGAATTTCTAGGAGATACAAACATTTACAAACTTATACATCAAGTACATACAAATACTTTCATACAAACATTGACACTAAAATACTTATGAACTTACCAGCTATAAAGCTGATCTACTCTTTCAAAATGATTTGTATTCTCAGGTCATCAGTAGACAGGTACCGATGCCAGGGTTTTGAGAAGATGAAGCACATTCAAAGCTCATCTCCTATTTTGATTTACATTTTGGTGTCTATTAAACTTCACAGAACACACTTGTATTAAATTATATTATTAATGCAATGGATGATGTTGTTGCTTGTTTACTACTATGCATTGTTGTGATATTGTACATGACGTCCTCCACCCTTGAACGTTTCCATCATTCCGGTTTTAGGGTGTGACAATTAGCACGTTGGACCCGAAAATATTTATTTGACCATTTCAGCCCCTTTTCACAAAAAGTTACATTTTTAGCCCTTCCTTAATAAAATGACATTTTTAGTCCTTTTTGATGGAAAATTAACATTTTTGGTCCTTAAACCATTTTTCTTGACATTTTTGGCCCAAACATAATTTAAATCATAATTTCAGCCCAAAAATATTGTACTTTCCATTTCCAGTCCTTATATGTAAAAAGTTTACATTTTTGCCCCAAATTTCGTAAGTTTTACAATTTTGCTCCAAAATCCAAAAACATTACATATCTAACTCAATTTAGGATTAAAGGACATTTTCAGCCCCTGAATTGGTTTGTTTATGTTTTTAGACTCATACTTTGATGAATTTACAATTTCAACTCCAAAACCACATTTTTTCGTAATTTGGGCTCAAAAACCCGTGAGGCTCAATTGTAAGCCCAATAAGCAAAAATTTATATTTTTGACCCCTTAAAAGTATTATTATCATAAAATCCCAGTTTTTATGAACGTAACTACCATTTTTATCCTTATGAATCCGAAAATGTCATTTTTATCCCAATACTTTGTTATATTTGCAAAAATTGTTACTTGTACAATCTTTTGCGTTGTTCTTAACTTCTCACACAAGAAAACACTTATATCATTGAAGTATGTTGTTTAATATGTTTTTGTTTATGAATCTTATACATTTATGCTATAGATTTCGATATATAACAAGTATTATAAAAATTTTCACAACAATAACCAAAGAAATCACATATAACATGAAAACACACATAGATCAACACATAAGACTTGTACTCTCCCCCGCCCCCCCCCCTCCCAAAAAAAAAAACCGAAAACCAGGGGGTATGAACTCACCTTGGGTGATGGATCGGTTTTGATGAGAAGAATGGAAGAAGATGGTGTGGTTTTTTTTGCCTTAGATACTTCCTTGAAGAGAACTTTCAGGTTTAGAGGTTTTCTAGGAAGTATGATCACCAAATGAAGTCATATAAGGAGTTGTTCTTAGCTTAAGAATGGAAACCAAGGCTTATGTATAACAATAACTTACCAATAATGGTGATATAAGTGAAAGATCTTCTTGGAGCCACACTAATTTTCGAGATTTTGAGGGAGGTAAGAAGATGTTCTTGAAAGGTTTGAGAGAGTTTGAAATGAAAGTTGAAGGTGGCGAGGGTGTGTGTGTTCGGATGAGAAGAAAAAGAAGAGGGAAGAAGAGAGAAGGTGAGGTGATGTGCATGGAGACATGAGATCCTTGCCTTGTTGCATGTTGAACAATTTCTTAATTAACCATTAAACAGTATTAAGGTGGCATGTTTATGTTTAACTGTCCATTATTTTCCTTTTTTTTACACATGGGCCGATATTTGAGCCAAAGAAGAAAGAAGTGAGCTAGTTGGCTTCGTTCTTGGTCTTGCTCGAAAACATAAAGCCCATTAAGTAAGTTTTTGGCCCATTCAGCCCATATGATGGTTCACGGACCAATTAGTATAAATGAATGGGTTTTATGGTCCATTAGGGTTAATTTGTTTTGTTATGGCCCAACAAGGCCCGTTAAGGATAATTCAATTCATTTTGGATCCATTATGGCTCAAAATGTTAGGTTTCATGAAAGTGGGTCCAGTTAGGGCCCATTTAAGGGTTCTAAGCCCAAAATAGTCAAATTGGAAAATTATTGGTCCAGTAGGCCCAAAAAGGAAATCCTAGTCAAAAATGGACTTATGTTGGGATTTTTAGTGGTTCCAATCTTTCGTTGACCAATTGAAGTGTTTGTATAGAGTTTTTGATGGAGTTATGTTGTCACTGAATAAACATCAAGCATGCGTTTAAAATTTTGGTTAAAATGGCTATCATTGTTATAGTTACAAGGATAGAGAATTTCCTAGTTATGACATCTAAATCATGAGTAGGGTATCTCTTTTCTCATGCGGCTTCATTTTTCGCAATGCGTAGGCTATCACCCGTCCCCTCTACATGAGGACTGCCCCCAAACCAGTGATGGATGCATCACAGTACACCAGAAAATCCTCCGCTCCCTCTGGGAGTGTCAAAAATAGGGCCTCGCACAACCGCTGACGGAGGGTCTCAAACTCGCTCTGCTGCTGAAGGCCCCACCGGAAATTCGCCCCTTCCTCGTCAAACGAGTGAGGGGTACTGCAATTTTGGAGAAATCTCGAATGAATCTCTGATAGTTCCCTACAAATCCCTGAAAACTCCTGATGTCCGAGGAAGATCTCGGCACCTCCCATTGCATGACTGTCTCGATCTTGGCCGGGTCGACCAAAATCCCCTCTTGGTTGACGAGATGTCTGAGGAACTGGAACTCTCGTAACCAAAACTCGCACTTCGAGAACTTGGCATACAACATTTATAATCTCAGAACTCCTAACAACTCCCTGAGGTGCTCGTCGTGCAGCTCTTCGGTCTTGGAATACACCAAGATATCATTTATGAACACAATGACCGAGCGATCAAGCATTGGTCTGCAGACCCGATTCATCAGGCCCATGAATACTGACGGCGCATTTTAAGCCCATACGACATCACCATGAACTCGTAGTGACCATAATGAGTCCGAAATGGGGTATTCTCTAGATCCTCCTCTCTAACCCGGACCTGAGCAAACCCCAACCTCAAATCAATCTTGGAGAACCAAGACGCACCCTGTAACTGATCAAATAGATCATTTATCCTCAGGAGTAGATAACGGTTCTTCACCGTCAACTTGTTCCACTCCCTATAGTCAATGCACATCCGGTGCGATCCGTCCTTCTTCCTGATGAAGAGGATCGGTGCTCCCCATGGAGAACTTCTAGGTCGAATGAACTGCTTGCCCAGCAGTTCCTGCAGCTATGACGACAAGTTCTACATCTCTGGCGGTGCCAACCGGTACGATGCCTTGGCGATTGGGGCCGCACCAGGCACTAGGTCAATTCAAAACTCGACCTGCCTCTCCGGAGGTATCCCTAGAAACTCCTCCGGAAACACGTCTGCAAACTCCCTGACCACAGGAACTTTGGAAACTGAAATCTGATCCCTGGCTCACGAATCCACTACATATGCCAGAAAACCTGCACACTCGTGTTGAATATACTACCGAGCCCTGGCAGCTGAACATAACCCTCTTCCCATTCCGGTGCCCTCTCCATAAACAATCAGTTCTCCCCCACTTAGGGATCGAACTACCACTCGCTGGCCCTCGCAATCTATCATGGCACCAAATCGACTAAGCCAGTCCATCCCAAAATCACGCATACTTTCCCCATGGGAATCGGAATCAAATCAATCAAAAAGGACACTCTGAAGATTTCAACCACGCATCCTCGGTAAACTGAAGATGCAGAAACTCCGTGTTCGTTGGAGATAGAGACTCGCAACGTACACTCTAGCTCACCCATTGGCACAATGAACTCCATTCTAAATGCCTGAGATACGAAGGACCGAATCACCCCTGAGTGAAATAGAACCAAAGCGGTCAATGAGTTTACTAAAAACGTACCTAAACACAGGTACAACGCATAAGCATAACACATATATAATAAATGAGGTAAAGGATAGAAACATACTAGCAACCACATCTGGTGCTGCCCTGGCCTCCTCGGCCATAACCTAGAAACCACGACCCTGGGCGTTTGGAGGCTTTGCCTTAGCTGGCCTCCCATCTGTAATCCTCAGAGTAGCCGGCGCTAGAGCCTCTGCCAGCTTGGCGGCTAGAAGAGTACATTAGGCCTTCATTTGGCCCACCTGCTCACTGTGATAACAAAGTCTGACTCCGGAAGCTGGAGTGTGCTGTTTGCAATCCATTGCCAAATGGCCCTCCTTGCCACACCGGTGACACCCACTCCCTGATCGGCATGTCCCTGAATGAGCCTTTCCGCCCTTTCCATATGTGCGGCCTGGCTGTCCCCCAACCCTGGTATCGGCAGTTTTCGCACCACTTCGGCGTTGGCTGCGACTGTGTCAGGGCCTTCCGCTGCTCCATCAACTGCAACTCGATCTCCAACTCATGCCGTCTCACGGCCTCCTCTGCCTCCACAAGAGTATCACATCGCTGGGTAGACATAAACTATTGGGTATCGGTTTTGAGCATGCTCAAATAACGAGTCATCTAAGCCTGCTCGGTAGCAAACTTTGGGTAGAACATTACCCTCTCAATGAACATGCGGGTGATCTCCGTCACCGACTCCCCATCCTGTCTCAAACTCAAAAACTCCTGAGCCAATCGTTCCCGCTCAACCTAAGGAATGTATCGGGTGCGGAGCATATCCCATAACTACTCCCAAGTAACAACAGCTCTCTGCTCATCATAGTACGACCCTGTCATCAGCCTCCACCAATCCTTGGCCCCGAGCCTTAGTAGGTTCAGGCACATCCGATCTCCTGGTGACAAGGACATGAACATGTAAAGAAATGTAACAGCCCGGAATTCCAGGTATTGTTATATTTATGATTTTGGGTGTTTTAAGAGGGGACTCGGCGAGTTGGAGCCCAGACTCGCCGAGTAGGATCGCGGATCTGGTCGCGGGTTCGCGACTGGACTCGACGAGTCCGGATATGGAATCGGCGAGTCTGCACTGTTTAGCGAAAACCCTAACCGTTCAGGTTTGGGACATATATAAGGGGTCTTATGGCCGTCATTGTTCACCCTAGTCTTGTGAGTGAAACCCTAATTCGATTAAGAGCATCTGGAGCAAGGTATAAGGCCATTATTGATCTTGGAAGTGTTATTTTGCAAGGAGGAGGAGGATTGGTTAAGGGAACAACAAGAAAAGCCACATTCTGAGGATTTGGGGACACAGAGCACGTTATTCAGGTAAGATTTCGAGTTGCATTCTTCTATGTTGTTGTGTATATGGATTTAGGGTTTATTGAACCCTTTTGTGGCTAGATTGAGTGTCTCCTTAGTCCCCCAAACGATTGGAACCTTTTATTGGGACCTTTGGAAGTCCAGAGTGTCCCATGCCTGAGCATTTCGGGAATCAATGGAGGTTTTGGATTGGAATCCTTATGCCTTAGGTCAAAACGTCAATTAGGAGTTATGGGGTGTAATATGAGCACCGAAGTGAGGACTTTACGTGATGAACTAGTCTAGGAAGGCCAGACCTATGAATTGCCGGAGAAAATCTGACCTCAGAAAGCAGTTTGAGCGGTTGCATGGCATGGACTCGCCGAGTCCGATGAACAGAACCGGCGAGTAGCTTGAAGATTGACTTAGAGTCGAACTGGGACTCGTCGAGTTGTTCTTCAAACACGGCGAGTTGCATCGGGGTGGCCCCGCGATTCTTCCAGGAGGAACTCGTCGAATCAAGGGGGGTACTCGACGAGTAGAAAGAGAATCTTAGAGAATTGGTGAGGACGTCTAGACTTGCCGAGTCGCCCTAGCACTCGCCGAGTCCGGTCAAGTTGACCGTTGACCGTTGACCGTTAACCAGAGTGGACCTGTGTTGACTTCTTAGGGATAGTCAACATTAGAGATATAAAGTATTAGCTAGGGACATATGACGTTATAGGAGGATTGTAGCTCGGCGGATCGAGCACGAGTGACTTCGGGATTTGCTAGCCTTCAATATTCACGAGGTGAGTCTTCTCACTATACTGTACCCGGAAGGGTTTGACTGTGTGACCGGAAGGTCGGATATGATATGTGATATATGTGCTATAGGTGATAAGTTAATTGTTATGCGTGCTATGTATGTTTATGTGGGCCGGAAGGCAATATGTTATGGGCCGGAAGGCGATTATGTTATGGGCCAGAAGGCGTTGTGTTGTGGACCGTAAGGTTGGCGTGGGTAGGACCGGAAGGTTTACCCAGCAGGGACGGAAGTCCCCTGAGACACAGGGACCGGAAGGTCAGGGCCTGGAAAGGCGTATGTGCGTAAGTTGTATTTTGGGGAACTCACTAAGCATTTATGCTTACAGTTGTTATGTATGTGTTTCAGGTACTAGCGAGGACCGTGGGAAGGCGCCGACGTGATCTGTACCCACTGATAGGTGTTTTGTGATCTTGGGATTCATATGATTTGTATTTTGACATTACACTTGGAATGTTTATGCCTTGTTTGAATGAAAATACTTTATTTTGAAATGAAAATTTTGTTTGAAAATTTACGTTGTTACAAATTGGTATCAGAGCCTTAGTTTGAGGGATTCGGGTGCACCTTCGGGCGTAACTGAACTCAAACCGAGGATTTGAGGAAAACTTTTGAAATAAAGGCATAAACTTTCGTAAATAATTTTGTGGTAAACAAGAAAGAAGCAGTGTGTACGATCAATCAGCGCCCGAACGGTAAAGATCCCCAAAATACCTTACAATGTTATGATATGAGATATGATATGATATGAATTGTTATGCATACTAGAAGACTAGGTATTCATGATAGGACTAGAATGGCCTGATTTGTGATGCCTTAGTCTAGGGAAGTTTGCCGATATGAGATGCTTGATAGCGCGGGTAGTTAGAGCATAACAAAGTAGAGTACTCACTATCCGGGGTTTGGGGAGGAAGACATGGGATGAATGCTGATGCGGTGGGGTCGGTAGTATTGGGCCCGTACTACCGAAGACACCGGGTCAGTGGGAGACCCAAGTAAGAATCCCTGGATATCGGAGACTGAGTAGGGTTGCGTTATCGAGTGCGATTATACTCGATGGAGTCTCTGATAGTTTTATGCTGTATTTCAGAGACATCATGGTTAGACCATGCCACGGAGCGAGTTCGAGCGGTGTGAGTGACGAGGAGATTCGTCAGATGATTCATGAGGAGGTGGCTGCAGCGATCCGGGCTGAGATTCCGGAGATGTTTGGGTCTATTAAGACCACTTTGATGGAGACTTTTGAAGAGCGGTACGCCGCATTGACTGAGGCTGCAGCCGCTGCAGCTACCGCAGCTGTGGCCGCTGCCAGGCCACAAGGGGGTGACTCGTTGCTGTTTCGGGAGTTCAGCAACACGAAGCCACCTGAGTTTGATGGGATGCAGGATCCGATTTCTGCGATAAGGTGGATCGCTGATATTGAGGGGTGCTTCTACACTTGTTCATGTCCGGAGCATCTGAGGGTACGGTTCGCCTTGAACCAGCTCCGTCTGGGAGCGAAGGATTGGTGGAAGTTCGTGACGGCGAACTTCACTTTGGCAGAGATTTCAGCAGTGACATTGGAGGGGTTTACCTCTATGTTCAGAGACGAGTACGTTCCCCCGGTGGAGAGGGAACGATTGGTTCAGGAGTTCTTGACCCTCAAGCAGGGTACTGATTCGGTTGCGGTGATCACGCGGAAGTTTCATGAGAGGGCGATGTTCTGCCCCGAGCTGGTGTCCACAGAGCAGGCTCGGATGAGCTGGTACTTGGGTGTTTTGAGGAGGGATATCCGGGAGTTTGTGTCAAACTCCACCTATCATACCTTTGCTGAGCTTCAGGCGAATGCCAGGAAGCGCGAGATTGAGTTGGAGACCCAGGCCAGGGAGGAGGCCGAGTCTCAGCGGGTGGACCGGCGGCCGGCTCAGTCTTAGCCGGCGGCCAAGCGGACTAAGTCCGCCGATTCTAGGATGGGAGGTTCGAAGGGCCGCACTTGCGGAAAGTGCGGCAAGGGTCATGAGGGGGCATGTCGATCTGGTGCTTGCTACAAGTGTGGCAAGGAGGGGCACATCGCTAGGGATTGCCCCAAGGGGTTTACGGTTTGCTTTCATTGCAACCAGACAGGCCATCGGAAGGCCGAGTGCCCTTAGCTTCTTCAGGGATCTGCACCTACTGCCAGGGCTACTGTGACTCGACCGGTGAAGGCCGAGGCCCCGAGGGCTCGTGGGAGAGCCTTTCAGCTAACTGCGGAGGAGGTCCGCGCTGCGCCCGATGTTGTGGCAGGTATGCTTTATTTCATGTATTTGTTTTGATGTCGAGATGTTATGCTTATGTTGTGATATGCGTAGGTACTTTCCTTGTGAACTCTATGCCTGCTTTAGTGTTATTTGACTCGGGTGCGAGTAGGTCCTTTGTATCTTTGGCTTTTAGTCAGCATATCAGCGTTAGTCATGAGTCGTTGAGTCAGCCTCTGAGAGTTTCTATAGCTGACGACAGAGTGATTTGTGCCACGGAGATTCTCCAGGGATGTGTGTTAGAAATTTTCGGGGTTGAGTTTCCGATTGACCTGATTCCTATTGCGATGGGTGATGTCTGTGTCATTGTGGGCATGGACTGGTTGAGCTGATTCGGCGCCGTCATCGACTATGAGCGTCAGCTGGTGACTATACGAGACCCTAGTGGGGGAGTTCTTTCAGTGTACGGCGAGGGTACCCGTTCGGGATCAGCTTTTTGTTCGGCCGCCAGGGCGAGGCAGTGTCTACAGCAGGGTTGTAAGGGTTTTGTGGCGTATGTGATGGATACGCGGGAGGTTTCCGAGATACCGAGATCAGTTGAGGGGGTCCCAGTGGTGCGTGAGTTTCCAGATGTTTTCCCCGAGGAGCTGCCGGGAGTACCTCCTGTGAGGAAAGTAGAGTTTGGTATCGATCTGGTTCCGGGGGCCGCGCCTATCGCTAAGGTGCCTTATCGTCTTGCACCTACAGAGATGCAAGAGTTGTCCTCGCAGCTTCAGGAGTTGCTGGGGAAGGGATTCATTCGGCCGAGCAGCTCGCCGTGGGGAGCACCTATTATGTTCGTCAAGAAGAAGGATGGTTCACACCGGATGTGCATTGATTATCGGGAGTTGAACAAGTTGACGGTCAAGAACCGTTACCCGTTACCGAGGATCGATGATTTATTCGATCAGTTGCAGGGAGCATCTTGGTTTTCCAAGATCGATCTGAGGTCAGGGTACCATCAGGTGAGAGTGCGGGATGAGGACGTCCAGAAGACAGCGTTTAGGACGCGATATGGGCATTATGAGTTTGTGGTGATGCCTTTCGGGCTCACCAATGCCCCGGCTGTGTTCATGGATCTCATGAACCGGGTATGCAGGCCGATGTTGGATCGGTTAGTGATTGTATTTATCGACGATATTCTAGTGTATTCGAGATCTAGAGAGCAGCATGAGGAGCATTTGAGGGAGGTCCTTGAGGTATTGAGATCGGAGAAGCTTTATGCAAAGTTCTCCAAATGTGATTTCTGGTTGCGGGAGGTCCAGTTCCTAGGACATCTCGTTAACCAAGAAGGGATTCTGGTCGATCCGGCCAAAGTCGAGGCAGTGATGAGCTGGGAGGTGCCGAAGTCACCATCGGAGATCGGGAGCTTCCTTGGGTTGGCAGGGTATTATCGGAGATTTATTAAGGATTTCTCCAAGATCGCAGTGCCGCTCACCAGATTGACCCGGAAGGGTGTTGCTTTCTCATGGGGTCCCGAGCAGCAGACCTCCTTTGAGACACTTCGCCAAAGGTTGTGCGAAGCCCCGGTATTAGCTCTCCCGGAAGGGATGGAGGATTTTGTAGTATATTGCGATGCATCGATTTCGGGGCTGGGTGCAGTGTTGATGCAGAGGGGTCATGTGATAGCTTATGCGTCGAGGCAGCTGAAGCCTCATGAGGCGAGATATCCCACGCATGATTTAGAGTTGGGGGCAGTAGTGTTCGCTCTCAAGATCTGGCATCACTACTTGTATGGGGTTCGGTGTACGATATACATGGACCATAAGAGCTTGAAGTATTTGATGGATCAGCCCAACCTAAATATGCGTCAGAGGAGGTGGTTGGATGTGGTCAAGGATTATGATTGTGAGATCCTGTACCACCCAGGCAAGGCTAATGTGGTAGCCGATGCATTGAGCCGCAGGGCGGAGAGCACTCCACTGCGAGATGTATGTTTGAGATTAACTGTGATAGCTCCAGTATTGGATGCTATTCGTGGGGCACAGGCCGAGGCTGTGCGACCAGAGATGCAGAAGAGAGAGCGGGTCGTTGGTTTGGTTTCAGAGTTCGTTACGGATGGACGAGGGCTTATGACGTTTCAGGGTCGGATTTGGGTACCGTTCATGGGTGGTACGCGTACTACTTTGATGGAAGAGGCTCACCGGTCGAAGTTTTCGATCCATCCGGGGGCTACGAAGATGTATTTAGATTTGAGGAAAGAGTATTGGTGGCCCTGTATGAAGAGGGACGTCGCATGGTTCGGTGAGAGGTGCTTGACCTGTCGCAGGGTTAAGGCTGAGCACCAGAGACCGCATGGCAAGTTGCAGCCATTGGAGGTTCCCGAATGGAAGTGGGAACAGATCACTATGGATTTCATCACCAAATTGCCGAGGACTGCCAGAGGAGTTGATGCAATTTGGGTGATTGTGGATAGGTTGACGAAGAGCGCTCACTTCCTTGCCATCAGTGAGAGATCTTCAGCGGAGAAGTTGGCAGAGATATATGTGAGAGAAGTAGTATCTCGGCATGGGGTGCCGATCTCGATTGTTTCAGACCGGGATGTGCGCTTCACTTCCAGATTCTGGAAGAAATTCCATGAGGAGCTGGGTACTAAATTGCATTTTAGTACCGCATATCATCCCCAAACAGACAGCCAGAGCGAGCGAACGATTCAGACGCTGGAGGACATGCTTCGAGCATGTGTGTTAGATTTCGGGGGTAGCTGGGATGCGTATTTACCCTTGGCAGAGTTTTCCTACAACAACAGCCATCATTCGAGCATTAGTATGCCACCCTTTGAGTTGTTGTATGGTAGGAGGTTTGGGACCCCCATTTGTTGGGGAGAGGTGGGACAGAGAGTGATGGGCAGTACAGAGATCGTGCTTCAGACGACCGAGCAGATTCAGCAGGTTAGACAGAGGTTATTGACCGCCCAGAGCCGACAAAAAAGTTATGCAGACAGACGCCGGTCCGAGCTTGAGTTTTAGGTCGGCGACTTCGTACTCCCGAAGGTCTCTCCTTGGAAAGGAGTGATTCGATTCAGGAAGAGGGGCAAGTTGGGGCCCCGGTATATCGGGCCTTTTCGTGTGATTGCAAGGGTAGGACGAGTGGCCTACCGTTTGGAGTTGCCAACGGAATTGAGACAGATTCACGACACTTTTCATGTGTCGCAATTGAGAAAGTGTATAGCCGATGAGTCGGCAGTAGTTCCATTAGAGGACATTCAGGTGGATGCGAGCCTGAATTATGCCGAGAGACCACTGGCCATCAGAGATCGGAAGATCAAGGTTCTGAGGAATAAGGAGATACCTCTAGTGCTAGTTCAGTGGCAGCACCGGAAGGGATCAGAAATGACCTGGGAGCCGGAGCGTGAGATGCGGGAGCAGCATCCGGAGCTATTTTTAGAGTGAGACTTTGAGGGCGAAGTCTAGTCCTAGTGGGGGAGAGTTGTAACAGCCCGGAATTCCAGGTATTGTTATATTTATGATTTTGGATGTTTTAAGAGGGGACTCGACGAGTTGGAGCCCAGACTCGCCGAGTAGGATCGCGGATCTGGTCGCGGGTTCGCGACTGGACTCGACGAGTCCGGATATGGACTCGGCGAGTCTGCGCTGTTTAGCGAAAACCCTAACCGTTCAGGTTTGGGACATATATAAGGGGCCTTATGGCCGTCATTGTTCACCCTAGTCTTGTGAGTGAAACCCTAATTCGATTAAGAGCATCTGGAGCAAGGTAGAAGTCCATTATTGATCTTGGAAGTGTTATTTTGCAAGGAGGAGGAGGATTGGTTAAGGGAACAACAAGAGAAGCCACATTCTGAGGATTTGGGGACACAGAGCACGTTATTCAGGTAAGATTTCGAGTTGCATTCTTCTATGTTGTTGTGTATATGGATTTAGGGTTTATTGAACCCTTTTGTGGCTAGATTGAGTGTCTCCTTAGTCCCCCAAACGATTGGAACCTTTTATTGGGACCTTTGGAAGTCCAGAGTGTCCCATGCCTGAGCATTTCGGGAATCAATGGAGGTTTTGGATTGGAATCCTTATGCCTTAGGTCAAAACGTAAATTAGGAGTTATGGGGTGTAATATGAGCACCGAAATGAGGACTTTACGTGATGAACTAGTCTAGGAAGGCCAGACCTATGAATTGCCGGAGCAAATCTGACCTCAGAAAGCAGTTTGAGCGGTTGCATGGCATGGACTCGCCGAGTCCGATGAACAGACTCGGCGAGTAGCTTAAAGATTGCCTTAGAGTCGAACTGGGACTCGCCGAGTTGTTCTTCAGACTCGGCGAGTTGAATCGGGGTGGCCCTGCGATTCTTCCAGGAGGAACTCGTCGAGTCAAGGGGGATACTCGACGAGTAGAAAGAGAATCTTAGAGAATTGGTGAGGACGTCTAGACTCGCTGAGTCGCCCTAGCACTCGCCTAGTCCGGTCAAGTTGACCGTTGACCGTTGACCGTTGACCAGAGTGGACCTGTGTTGACTTCTTAGGGATAGTCAACATTAGAGATATAAAGTATTAACTAGGGACATATGACGTTATAGGAGGATTATAGCTCGGCGGATCGAGCACGAGTGACTTCGGGATTTGCTAGCCTTCAATATTCACGAGGTGTGTCTTCTCACTATACTGTAGCCGGAAGGGTTTGACTGTGTGACCGCATGGTCGGAAATGATATGTGATATATGTGTTATATGTGATAAGTTAATTGTTATGCGTGCTATGTATGTTTATGTGGGCCGGAAGGCAATATGTTATGGGCCGGAAGGCGATTATGTTATGGGCCGGAAGGCGTTGTGTTGTGGACCGTAAGGTTGGCGTGGGTAGGACCGGAAGGTTTACCCAGCAGGGACGGAAGTCCCCTGAGACACAGGGACCGGAAGGTCAGGGCCTGGAAAGGCGTATGTGCGTAAGTTGTATTTTGGGGAACTCACTAAGCATTTATGCTTACAGTTGTTATGTATGTGTTTCAGGTACTAGCGAGGACCGTGGGAAGGCGCCAGCGTGATCTGTACACACTTATAGGTGTTTTGTGATCTTGGGATTCATATGATTTGTATTTTGACATGACACTTGGAATGTTTATGCCTTGTTTGAATGAAAATACTTTATTTTGAAATGAAAATTTTGTTTGAAAATTTACGTTGTTACAAGAAAAATCCCTCCACATCGAAGACCCATCGCATAGCCTTGATGGGGTCCTGGGTCCCATGAAAAGTAGGGGTCTTCATCTTGTCGAAGTCCCTATACTGGAAGCCGTGACTGACTCCCACTCCACCTACTACCGTGGTTAGAGCTGATGTAGCTGCAGCGACAGCCGTCTCCGCAAGGGCCACATATCTTTCATCAAAGTACTCTATCATGGCTGACTTAATAGTCTCAAACAGCTCCAGAATCAGATGTCGGACAATATCGACCACCTCCTCGCGGATGATCTCCCTAACTCGATCCTCTGTCAACATTGGCTCCTCTTGACTGATAACCTCTGGGGCTACTGGGGCGTAATGATCACCTTGCCCTGATCCCGATCCGGATCCCGACATGAAACGCCTCGTAACCAAATACTGAAAATGCAATAGGAAAATATCAGATAATCGGCATATATAACAGGGGACTAAATCCCGACCAAACCCTAGGGGTTTTGACTTCCTTGCTACACAGATGGGTCCTATGCTTTTAGTAGTACAGGCCCATACCACCTTCCATACCTACCCATATTTGTCTCAAGTATCACCACAACACCCTATCCATATACATAAACATAGAGAACACTCAATCCTCACCCGTAAAGGAATAACTAGGTCGTAATTGGCCTTCGAGCCTCTCGCAACCCACCCATGAAACTTCCACCAACCCTGTAGCACTAATGTATGCTAGCCATACATAACGTTGGACCCTATAGAGTTTCGAATATCCAATCCTAACCTAAGCCCTACTAAATAGGAACAGAACATAAGTCCAAATCAAACATTCTCAGGTTATAAGATCTTAATTATATACAGCTGTGATGCATACACAAGTAACTACATTAATGATGTCAATCTCATATAAGGAAAACCCTAGGCTAGCAGGCATCATGCAATCAGACAATTCTATCATGCAAATCCTGAAGATCCGTAGCCTAGTACTAGCATGCCCTCCTAACATATCATATAATCAATTAACTATATGGTATTTTGGGGTTCACTTACTAGCTCTGGCTAATCGTACACTCTGCATCCTCCTTTACTTATTCTGAAAACCATTTAGAATTTATTCTGAAAATCCTTCCTTGATTTGAGACTGGATTCGCACGAGTGTTCCTCCAATTCACTCAAATCAAGGTTTTGATACCAACTTGTAACACCCATAAAATTCAAGCCAAATTTAAACTTTTCAAAAACACTTTAAATCAATCGTTACTACAACTTTGTTTCCAAAATAGTCTATATCAGAGTTTTCCCAGAAACCATTACAAAAGATGAGTTGTTGTACGTTCACGCCTTTGCCTTGCCGCGATCCCCCGATGTACCTGAAACAACAAACTGAAATTATAAGTCCAAAAGCTTAGTGATTTCCCCCAAAACACCCATACTCACAGTAATACTCATAAAATCACAAACAACATACTATGGGTCCGGTAAACCATCGGTTTGGAATACCCCAGGCCCACAACCAAACAGGTTGGAATGCCAACATACTCTGGGTCCAATCATCCTCAGGATAGAATACCCCAGGCCCACAACCAATAGGTTGGAATGCCCGCATACTACGAGTCCAATCATCCTAGGGATGGAATACTCACGGCCTACAAACAACAGGTTGGAATGCCAGGTCTATTGGCTTTCGCACAAAGCAGATAAGCCTAAACCGCCAAACAAATATATGCACATATAACAGATAATTGCATAACAGTCTATAAACAGAAAAACCGATCTAACATATCGTAACAGCATAGCAACATTCTATCTACCAGGATATTGATCTAACGGATCATAGCAACATATAACATCCTATCTACTAGGATACTGATCTAACGGAACATAAGAACATATAACATCCCATTTACCAGGATACTGATCTAACGGATCATAGCAACATATAACATCCTATCTACGAGGATACTGATCTAACAGATCATAATAGCATCTAACATCCCGTTTACTAGGATACTGATCTAACTGATCATAGCAACATATAACGTCCTATCTACCAGGATACTGATCTAACGGATCATAATAGCATCTAACATCCTATCTACCAGGATATTGATCTAACGGATCATAGCAACATATAACATCCTATCTACCAGGATACTGATCTTACGGATCATAACATCATATAACATCCCATCTACTAGGATACTGATCTAACGAATCATAACAATACTCTAGCATTCAACATATCAGGATAGCAATCCAAAAGGGTCGGCCTTGGTTCTTTAGACCCTTGAGTATAATGAGGAATACTCACCTTGCAACTGCCGACTAGAAATAAAAAGATCGAATCTCGAATCACCGCCATGAACTGTACTGTACCACTTATATCCAACATATCACAAGGTTCCTAAATTCCCCGTTACCCACATAAGTCAATTGGTCAACCCTCAGTCAAAGTCAAAGTCAATTCCCCGGGTCAACAATCCATGTTGACCTGAACCCGTCGAATGTATCCAGCCACTCGCCGAGTTCCTTGCATAACTTGTCCACACGCAGAGTCACCAGAGTGACTCGTTAAGATCCTAAGGCTCACGGTCGAAGCTCCTTGGCCACTCATCGAGTTTTCTCCCTTGAAACTCGACAAGTTCGCACATATCCAAAGGTTGGGAAAACCCTAACCGACTCACCAAGTCACTCTACCGAACCGCCGAGTCTACGACAATCTTCATCAGACTCATCGAGTTGTTCATTCAACTCGTCGATTTTAGGACCATCTTCATATGACTCGCCAAGTCCCTTCAATCCTTCATCCATACAGATGCTTTTCAAGCCATGCAAAGGATCCAGATTGTATATCCAACCTTCCAAGGCCTGGTTATAACGTAAAGTTGCAAACTTTACGTGCATGCAAAGCTTTAAGACTCGAAAATGACAAAACTAAGCTTGATATGAAGTCCAACACTTTACGGAAAGCTTGTTCTTTCCAAAAATTTTACATTAATGGATCCAGGGACCAAAGGGAGTCCAGATATGAAGTTTCAATTTCAGATCTTGGCTCAAACACAAAAGCCTTTCCTAAAACCCACCCAAAAGAGATTAAAGATAAGATGAGCAAAAGAGACAGCCTAATACCTTCCAGAGAGTGTCAACTTGTGACAACCCGAAATTTCCATATGGTCAAACCCTAAAAGTCAACCACTTCGTATCATAAGTTAATGTCATCTTTTCTTATTTTTAAGAAATTTAAAGTTCGTTTGATTATTTTAATATAATTTTAAACGAACGGGTGAAAGAAAGTGTTGTCTCGGGTTTTGAATTTTAAAAACTGCAAACACCTCGTGTCTTAGAAGTTCCCAGCCAAACTATTAGGTTTGGGTCGAAAAATCTTCCCAAAAATCTGTAAACTGATGCTTATCCATGAGTTTACTCCCCAAGACTAGTCAGTTGTGTTTACTCCCCATTTACTAAAAGAGTAAACTCCAAAAGAGTAAACTCCAAACTCTTTCAAGTATCATCCTAGATTTTGTTCTAGATCTTCAAACTAGTAAGTGTTCTAACCCTTTCAAGTTAGTATATCACTTAATCTAGTGATTGTACATCCTTTAATCCATTCATTTATGTGTTGTGATTATTTTTTCCAAAACACCAAGAACACCAAGAACACACACTAGTGTTCTTGGACTTAAAGTTGATTTCAAGCTTCCACAATGTAAGTACTTCTATCCTAGAGTCATTTAAACCTAGCTATACATGTATATACCTAAGAAAAGTCCCAAGAACACCAATATAAAGGTGTTCACGGTTTTGGGAGGTCCCAAAACCGTAAACACCAAGAATAGGGCCAAAATGGTGTGTTAAGGTGCCTAGATGCTTCACAATGCCTTAGGGACTTGTCTATATTCATCCTTGATGAGTTTATCACACAAAAAGCACCAAAAACTTCCATTTGTATGTGTTTACGGTTTAGGGACCTCCCAAAACCGTAAACACCCCAAAAAGTGTGTAAATGTCCCATAAATGTCCCATGGTTGTTCCTTATGCCTAGAATCTAACCTAGACTAGTGCCACGATTGAGCTAAGGACTTGAAAACCCCCAAATACCGAACTCATGAGTTTAAGCTAGTAAACTCATGATTTAATGGTAGTAAACTCATGGAGAAATGGTCCTTAGACCGTAAATTCCATTTAGGAGTGTTTTGATGCCGCACAACACTTCCTAAGGCTAAATCATGAAGTAGGAATGCTTGGAATAGCTTAAAAGACTTCAAACCAACAAATCGTCAAAAGCATAGGAGTTTACGACCATAAACTCAAGAGTTTACGACCGTAAACTCAAGAGGTGTTGGGCCTTAGGGAGTAAACTCATTTTAAGAGTGTTCCTTCAACCCCAATCATACTAGCCTTTCCCTACAACGCTTAGATGCACTCCTTAGCACTTGTAACACTTATACAAAGTGTTTGTCATGACTTAGAGTGTCTTGACTTTGTTTATTAGTTGTTTAAAGACTAATTGTTTATATACATATCTCCTTATATGTTATTAGGATCTTTGTGCGTGTCTAAGTCTTCACTTGACACCAAGCACTTATCCGACACTTCCTTCCGATCCACTTGCTACAGGTGAGTTCATACCCCTTAATCAATGTTTTGACTGTTTTTAAATGTTTTATGGGGGGATACAAGTAGAATCATGCTAGTTAATATATCAATCATATGTGATTGATAAGCAGCATTCAAATGATTGGCTACTCATTAGCCGTATTACCAAACAATTTCCTTCAAATGCTTTTTATAAACACTTTATATGTTTAAAACCCCTTATTACACTGTACATTTTACTCTGTATGTTTCATTTCAAACTTATTTACAATTGTGTTTCAAATAAATGTTTATTTATACTTAAACTGTTTTATCAAACCCATGCTTCCAAACCGTTTTATCAATTGCATGCCCATATATGTATAGATATATAAGAAATGTTTAAAAGACTTAGGAAGGTTATCCACCCTATTTCCTTTTCGCGCTTGAGATGTGGTCTGGTAGGACATCGGGTATTCGTCCGAAGGTTGTTTAAATATTAGTTATATATCCTATGAACATATATTGTCATAAAGGTCCTTCCAGTTCATCCAATGCCCTTGGGTAGCAAGGGTATACATCCATGTTCATACGTACCAGTTACAGTACTAGTAAGCTACCATATGGGTAGTTTAGGAAGATACTAGAACTATTACTAGAACACGATATCATACAATGAGTCAGTTCATTCATGAGTCAATACTTGCTAGATAGAGAGAGAACACACATTACAACTAGTACACACAGTACATTACTATACATGCTAGATAGAGAGAACACATGTTACAGCTAGTACACGCAGAACATTACAGTACAGTTACATAGATACATCTACATGAGTACCTTTACATGAATACGTTTACATATATACGCTTACATGACTACATTTACATAGATACATTTACATGAGTACACTTACACGAATTACTAGTACATTTTGTATGTATAGATTCTGTTATATAATCCTCATTCTTATCTTTACCTTGTGATTCAATCACATAATCGACGAGATAGATTGGATTTAATATCCTAGTACCAAAGGATACGTTGCGGGATAGACCATTCCTAGAATCTCTGTTAGCTATAGAGGTAAAATCACATCCACGGATGTCAACGGTTGATACCATTACGGGTATACTTTAAGGGACTGACTATTCCTATACCCAACTATTAGCAACAGAGGTAAATGTACATCTACGGATGTCTTCAGTTAACATTGTTAGTTATCCTGGTACCAAAGGGTAATACTAAGGCTACATTCAGAACAGTCGGGTCTTGGTAGAAGGCTACATTTAGAACAGTCGGGTCTTATTAGAAGGCTACATTCAGAGCAGTTAGGTCTTGGTAGAAGCCTACATTCAGAGCAGTTAGGTCTTGGTAGAAGGCTACACTCAGAGCAGTTAGGTCTTGGTAGAAGGCTACATTCAGAACAGTTAGGTCTTGGTAGAAGACCCCCTTTTATAGTAGTAGGAATCTTAGGGATTTCTAGGGTTTTTCAAACGTTTACATTTGTTCTACAAAGATTTTCAATACTTACAATTCTTATACATTTTCAATACTTACAATTCATATACATTTTCAATACTTACAATTCATATACATACAAATACTTACATACAAATTAAGACACTAAAATACTTATGATCTCACCAGCTTTAAAGCTGATACTCTCTTTCAAAATAACTTGTATCCTCAGGTCAACAGTAGACAGGTACCGATGCAAGGTTTAGAGAAGATGGAGCTCATTCAAGACTCATCTTTCATTTTGATTATACTTCATTGTTTATCATAATTTGTAAGAACACACTTGTATTAAAATTATATTATTAATGCAATGGATGATGTTGTTGCTTGTTTACTACTTTTCATTGTTGTTATATTGTACATGACGTCCTCCGCCCCAGAACGTTTCCGCCGTTCTTGGTATTGGGGTGTGACAGATTGGTATCAGAGCATTGTTTATAGTGAATTAAGTATATCAACCCATAAAAGATATGCTAACTATAAATACATAGGGATTAAAAATTCTTTGACCAAGATTTTATACGTTAAATAGTAAAATATTTAATTTAGTATACGTGCCTGCATTCATACTAAAATCAGTGTTACTAGGACAGTACAAAAGAATTACGATTGTTGGGCAACACAGGTGGACTTAGAGACATATGGTCAAAACTGGGAAGATATAGCCTGATCAACTATATTATCCGAGGGTTGACTAGCATGTGCCTAAGTGTAGTTGTGTGGTTGCAACAAGTCTAAATTCTTACCAACAATACCACAATGAGAACTAAAACGGTATCTTCATTACTAAGTTGATAGTTGCTAAGTGGATACACTAAGGCTATATGTAATTAGGATGTTATAGACTTAGAATCTGTGAAAATTTTGCTTTACCCCTATTCTGTGTGAATATGGAGTTAAGTTCACTTATTCGAAAGCCTATCCTATTTCGATTACATATAACTGGTATGCACTTCACAAATAGCGATGTAACTAATGAAGATTTTCTAAATAATTATCTAGATAATTCGTCTAATAATTAGTTGCTTACCCCAATTCTCGCGTAGATTACATGGCTGGACTCCATCCCCACGGCCATCAATATCTTCCGAATGAAGTCATAGCTGGTTGGTTTGGAATAGAATCAGAGAATGATCATCCTATCCCTGTTGATGATCACCATCATGAAGACATTTCAGACGGTGCTAACCCCGAACCCGAGGTTGAGAACCTACCCCAGGCAGCTCCCGTTCCAATTCCTAACCCTCGTCCGACTTTTCATGGCCCAACGCCCGAGTGGTTGGAATGATTAGAAACATGGAGCCAAGGACAAGATCAACCCATGCCATTTAATGGTGATTGCAGCTTCTATGACTTGAACAATGGGGGCTCAGCGGACGGAATCTTGCCAATCTTGGTCTGCAGAGTGGCCCGAAATGAGATTCAAGGCAGGACAGCCCTACATCAAATCACTGAAGTTGTCTCCGATGCGAGAATGCATACCCTCCGCACCATTCATATAGAAGATGCTCCTGAGAGATCTGAGAGAAACCATGAAACCCTACTGCAAGCATTGGCTGAATCACGAGCCGAAGTGATAGAGCTCCGAGTACACCAGAGGGTGTACGAAAGACACCTACTTGATATGGAACGTCAACTGGTTGAACTGAGAGTTCACCAGAGGGATGACCGTCGCCAGTGGTGGATGCTCTACTTTATTTTCCTTGTTAAAAGGAATCGTTTTTCTGTCTATGCCCGATGTGGCATTTTCTATGAAATTATCTTGTACGTAGGTACTTTTGGTTAGGTCTTTATGCTGTCAAGGACTATCTTCGCTGGATATGATGTAAGACCTTTTACAAGGTCATCCTCCCGAACTTGTACGTCACGAATATCAAAGATATTGACAGTCGGCTAACTTCCATGTCCTTCTTTGTTCAAGTACTCTCATCATACTTTCATTGGAGTCTATCTGAAACCTGCTTTAGTCAAGTCATTGGACTATAGTAATTTAGCTCTAGAGACATTTCCATGTCTCTTTCAGTGGTTGGATCATGTTATTCACCAACCAACGATACCTCGGTTTGAATGACAAACATCTTGAGACCATTCTACAAACTCACTTCCATTCCGTACTAGGACTGCATCATAGGGATGTAGGTCAAACTTTCGAAAACATGCTCTTACTCTTTACTTGAACAAATCGAAGTACACCTAGGGTTAACCAGAATCGCTCACAAAATCCTTATCTTTCATGTTACAGAATCATGTCGTCAAACAGTAACAGTCACAGGCTCGCAAATCCGAAAAACAAAGAACAAGAAACGAAAGCATCAAGCCCAGAAAGAACGAAATAAATCCCAAAGGCTGGTCATGCAACAGCAACAAGTGGAAACCCGTGCCATCCCCGTACCGAGCAGGCCATACAAGGGAAAACTCCCGAAGTGTGATAAGTGTAGTTTCCATCATCATGGGGCTTGCCATGAGATGCAATGTTGCAATTGCCTAAAAATAGGGCACCATGCTCGTAGCTGTGGAGCACCTGCACGACCCATCACTCAAGCACCTAACATCAGAGTCAACCAGGTTTATGATGGTGGTGTTAAAACTAGACCCTATGAAAGGAAAATTTCAATGTGGATGAACAAGGAGAACACTCGTGCCCACGTCACTCTAGCTCGACACATCACTCCCGCCACCAATGCAATTACAAGCTAGTCATGCCACCAATGTAGTGAGATAGGGAACTTCAAGAAGGATTGCCCTATAGCAAAGAACTCTAGCGCAGATGGGAAGATTCTCAGGATCACAGCTGTAGGAGAACCTGCTCCGGAACCACGTTAATGTAACTTAGGCGTGTTGTTGTCACAGACTTATAAACTATCCAGAACTATTGCAACTACAGTCTTATCTTTTGCGGGATCCTATCGGTATAAGGATGCTCGTGCAGCGTATACTTGTCTTTTGTAGTATACCTTATTCGCAGCAATAGTCTTGTGGTAAATCTAATGTACTATAACTCTGTTGATGGTTGCATGGTTGTGTTTTGTCTGTAAACGTTTTTTTTTCCAATCTAATGTCTTTAAGTTTCCTTATGATTCCGACATTATCATACGACTCGATTCAATTTAATCCTCACGAAAACAGCTTCATACGTACATCTCTTTCTTCGAAATCGCCTTTCTAGCAAAGCCGTCATATCACAACACCGAAGTACTCATGCATGGAGTACCTCATAGTCCTTTTCCTTTCCGAAGAAATCCCCGAAGTACCACTCGTGCAGTACGTCAAGTTCAATCCAAGGATTCATACGGTTGATCTATCACTGAGGAATGTATACATAAGAGTGATACATAATCAAGGTTCTATAGTTTTAGAATTGATGATTCCACTTTAACTTCTTTTCCTCGATGGGAGGTGAGCTTAAAGAAGAATCAGTTATTCGACTACCTTTTCAGTCTTAATTATATACGACTCGTATACACGAGATTGTGATCGTTGAACCATATATGAATTCTAATATGAACTTCAGGACGGAGAACTGCCCAAGACTACGAGTAATCGCATCTTCATGTGAACAAACATAGAATCCAGTATGACTCCCATGAATAGATCGCCCTACTGTCTAAACACCTACGGAGATGCAAGAACGGTCTGGACAACTTAGCGAATTACACAGAAATAGAATTGGAAGACTAGGCTTTTCACCCTGGAGAGCCCCGGTCTTATTCTTCCAGAGGTCGACGGATTGCATCGTATGTACCCCAAATATCGAGGACTCCGTCAAGATTTTCCATTAGAAATCATTGTCTCTGCCTCGCATAGATGAAGCGGTTGAGCAAACGCAAGGAAAAAATTACTTTTAGAAATGGACCTGAGATCCGAATATCACCAGTTTGAGTGTGATGGAAGGATGTCCTGAAGACTACCCTCCGAACTCAATGCGGACACTTCGAGTCCGTAGTGATACCCCTCGGATAGGACCAATACGCCTGAAGCATTCATGAGTTTAATGAATAGAGTCCATCTTTCCTACTTGGATCAGTTCGTCATTCTCCATCTAACGAATTACTTATCTGCCCTCATAGTAAGAATGAACCCGCGGAAACATTACCCTCGGAGATACTTTTCGCAAAGTTCTCTAAACACGAGTTTTGGAATTGAAGAGTCAATATTTCCTAAGACACACTATTAGTGATGTGGAAATTCTTGAGTACTCTGTCAATTTATCAAAATCGTTGAGAAATTGTCAACACCAGAGACGCCTACAGGAATTCGCCAAATTCTAGGTCTTACGGACCTACTGTCATAGATCATCCAGAGCTCCTCGCAAATTACAGAAACCCTTTCGACTTTCACCCAAAAAGGGGTGGCCCTTGACGGGGAAGATCAACAAGAGAAAGAACCCTTGGAGATTCCAAGTATGATACCAAGTTCTTTAGGAAGTCTCACAATGGGAATGTTTTAATACGCTTCGTAAAGCGTGGAAAGCTAAATCCAATATAGTTAGGACCTCCGAGATTCTTACCAGAATCGGTCATGTACCTCACAAACAAGACCTACTCCGCGAACTCAGTAACGTACATTTTACCCTTCGCGTCTCGATCTTGAAAACATACCTTTCAGTTAGGACTCTTGTAAGTCCACTCGTCGAGATCATCGCCTTCGTATTAGAACCGTAGTGACCCTTCACAGAGAGGTCACGTGGACGAATCAACGTCGTCGCCAGAATGTTTGTTGTGATACCAACTGAGGACCCGAATTCACTTATGAACGCCAGAACCAATCGATTAGAAAGTTTCCACCTCATGACTCGATCATTCGTGCCTAGTTCCTTATCTAAATTATGATTTCGGAATGAAATTCCCTTTAACAGGGGGATGATGTGACAACCCGAAATTTCCATTCGGTCAAACCCTAAAAGTCAACCAGTTCATATCATAAGTTAATGTCATCATTTCTTATTTTTAAGAAATTTAAAGTTCGTTTGATTATTTTAATATTATTTTAAACGAACGGGTGAAAGAAAGTGTCGTCTCGGGTTTTGAATTTTAAAAACCACAAACACTTCGTGTCTTAGAAGTTCTCGGCCAAACTATTAGGTTTGGGTCAAAAAATCATCCCAAAAATCTGTAAACTCATGCTTATCCATGAGTTTACTCCCCAAGACTGGTAATTTGTTTTTACTCCCCATTTACTAAAAGTGTAAACTCCAAACTCTTTCAAATATCATCCTTGATTTTGTTCTAGATCTTCAAACTAGTAAGTGTTCTAACCCTTTCAAGTTAGTATATCACTTAATCTAGTGATTGTACATCCTTTAATCCATTCATTTATGTGTTTTGATTAGTTTTTCCAAAACACCAAGAACACCAAGAACACACACTAGTGTTCTTGGACTTAAAGTTGATTTCAAGCTTCCACAATGTAAGTACTTCTATCCTAGAGTCATTTAAAGCTAACTATACATGTTTATACCAAACAAAAGTCCGAAGAACACCAAGATAAAGGTGTTCACGGTTTTGGGAGGTCCCAAAACTGTAAACACCAAGAATAGGGCCAAAATGGTGTGTTAAGGTGCCTAGATGCTTCACAATGCCTTAGGGACTTGTCTAGATTCATCCTTGATGAGTTTATCACACAAAAAGCACCAAAAACTTCCATTTTTATGTGTTTAAGGTTTGGGGACATCCCAAAACTAAACACCCCAAAAAGTGTGTAAATGTCCCATAAATGTCCCATGGTTGTTCCTTATGCCTAGAATCTAACCTAGACTAGTGCCATGATTGAGCTAAGGACTTGAAAACCCCCAAATACCAACCATTTGAGTTTAGGGTAGTAAGCTCATGAGTTTAAGGTAGTGAACTCATGGAGAAATGGTCGTTAGACCGTAAACTCCATTTAGGAGTGTTTTGATGCCACACAACACTTCCTAAGGCTAAATCATGAAGTAGGAATGCTTGGAATAGCTTAGAAGACTTCAAACCAACAAATTGTCAAAAGGTTAGGAGTTTATGACCATAAACTCAAGAGTTTACGACCGTAAACTCAAGAGGTGTTGGGCCTTAGGGAGTAAACTCATTTTAAGAGTGTTCCTTGAACCCCAATCATACTAGCCTTTCCCTACAACACTTAGATGCACTCCTTAGCACTTATAACACTTATACAAAGTGTTTGTCATGCCTTAGAGTGTCTTGACTTTTTTTGTTAGTTGTCTAAAGACTAATTGTTTATATACATATATCCTTATATGTTATTAGGATCTTTGTGCGTGTCTAAGTCTTCACTTGACACCAAGCACTTATCCGACACTTCCTTCCGATCCACTTGCTATAGGTGAGTTCATACCCCTTAATCAATGTTTTAACTGTTTTTAAATGTTTTATGGGGGGATACAAGTATAATCATGCTAGTTATTATATCAATCACATGTGATTGATAAGCAGCATTCAAATGATTGGCTACTCATTAGTCGTATTACCAAATAGGTTCCTTCAAATGATTTTTATAAACACTTTACGTGTTTAAAATCCCTTATTACACTGTACATTTTACTCTGTATGTTTCATTTCAAACTTATTTACAATTGTGTTTCAAATAAATGTTTATTTATACTTAAACTGTTTTATCAAACCCATGCTTCCAAACCGTTTTATAGATTGACATCAAGTCGATCTTTTCTTAGATAATAATTATGTTCAAAGGTTTTACAAAACTAATTTTATGCTTTTATATTATCAATTGCATGCTTATATATGTATAGATATATAAGAAATGTTTAAAATACTTAGGAAGGCTATCCACCCTATTTCCTTTTCGCGCTTGAGATGTTGTCTGGTGGGACATCGGGTATCCGTCCGAAGGTTGTTTAAATATTAGTTATATATCCTATGTACATATATAGTCATAAAGGTCCTTACAGTTCATCTAGTGCCCTTGGGTAGCAAGGGTAAACATCCATGTTCATACGTACGATTTACATTACTAGTAAGCTACCATATGGGTAGTTTAGGAAGATACTAGAACTATTACTAGAACACGATATCATACAATGAGTCAATTCATTCATGAGTCAATACTTGCTAGGTAGAGAGAGAACACACATTACAGCTAGTACACACAGTACATTACTATACATGCTAGATAGAGAGAGAACACACGTTACGGATAGTACATGCAAAACATTACAGTACAGTTACACAGATACATCTACATGAGTACATTTACATGAATACCCTTACATATATACGCTTACATGACTACATTTACATAGATACATTTACATGAGTACACTTACACGAATTACTAGTACATTTTGTATGTATGGATTCTATTTTATAATCCTCATTCTTATCTTTACCTTATGATTCAATCATAGAATCGACGAGATAGATTGGATTTAATATCCTAGTACCAAAGGATACGTTGCGGGATTGACCATTCCTAGAATCTCTGTTAGCTACAGAGGTAAAAGCACATCCACGAATGTCAACGGTTGATACCATTATATGTATACTTTAAGGGACTGACTATTCCTATACCCAACTGTTAGCAACAGAGGTAAATGTACATCTACGGATGTCTTCAGGTAACATTGTTAGTTACCCTGGTACTAAAGGGTAATACTAAGGCTACATTCAGAACTGTCGTGTCTTGGTAGAAGGCTACCTTCAGAGCAGTTAGGTCTTGGTAGAAGGCTACATTCAGAGCAGTTAGGTCTTGGTAGAAGGCTACATTCAGAGCAGTTAGGTCTTGGTAGAAGGCTACATTCAGAGCAATTAGGTCTTGGTAGAAGGCTACATTCATAACAGTTAGTTCATGGTAGAAGACCCCCTTTTATAGTAGTAGGAATCATAGGGATTTCTAGGGTTTTTCAAACGTTTACATTTGTTCTACAACCATTTTCAACACTTACAATTCATATACATTTTCAATACTTACAATCCATATACATTGTCAATACTTACAATTCATATACATACAAATACTTACATACAAATTAAGACACTAAAATACTTATGATCTCACCTGCTTTAAAGCTGATACTCTCTTTCAAAATAACTTGTATCCTTAGGTCGACAGTAGACAGGTACCGATGCAAGGTTTAGAGAGGATGGAGCTCGTTCAAGACTCATCTTTCATTTTTATTATACTTTAGTGTCTATCATAATTTGTCAGAACACACTTGTATTAAAATTATATTATTAATGCAATGGATGATGTTATTGCTTGTTTACTACTTTTCATTGTTGTGATACTGTACATGACGTCCTCCGCCACAAAATATTTCCGCCATTCTTGGTTTTGGGGTGTGACACAACTGATGTATATCCTTGCTTCCCACAAATTCCTAGCTTCAATTACTTGTTTCCCCAAGTATTCCTCACCAAGATCTCTCTTCAAATCTCCATCACACCAAAGAAACACACACACACACACACACACTCAAATTAGGGTTTAAAGGTGCCAAGAAGCTGTAAAGGGGAGGCTGGGGAGGGCCAATGATCCTTTAAATAGGGTGCAAAATCCCGCAACTTAGGGTTTCATCTGCCAGTCCCTACTCGTCGAGTACCTTCTTGGAATCGATGAGTAGATCACTAAAACACGTAGACCAACCCGCTGCTACTCGACGAGTAGGGCAGCCAACTCGTAGAGTAGACCTTGAAATCAATAAAATTCTCACATAAACCAACACCCGAAAATCAGGGCGTTACATAAAATCTTCAGTTTCCACACCTTCTTTAGATTTCCTTGGTTGGAAAAACCTTTAGGATGTTCCATGTAGACATCTTCCTCAAGATATCCATTAAGGAAAGCAGTCAAATTTTCCATATCTCATAGTCGTAATATGCGGCTAGGGCCATGATAATTGAAACAAATTTAATCTTAGCAACTGGAGAGAACGTATCTTCATAGTCAACACCATAAATTTCAGTGTACCCTTTCGATACAATTCGTGTCTTGAATGTTTGTCCTATCCATGTCGATTTTCTTCTTGAAGATCCACTTGCTTCTAATAGCCCTCCTATTAGGAGGTAAGTCAACCAACTCCCATACTTAATTGTTTCACATGGACTGAATTTCAACTATCTTCGATTTAAGCCATTTGTTAGATTCAGGATCTGCAATAACTGCCTTGAAATTGATGGGTTCACATTGCTCCAAAATTGTCAGGTTCCTGGTGAGGTCTACTTGAGGATCGTACAGTGTTTATGTTTTCCGGCATCTTAACGATAATTTCATGTTCAAAAATACTTTGTTTATTATCATTCTCAACTAAAGGTCATGCTTCTCAACTTTCTTTGAGATAATTGAGGCTCCCATTTGATTTATACAAGATAAACTCATTTTCAAGAACCACTGCTTTTTCGGCTATGAACACTTAGCTATCTTCTTTCTGTAAGGTCACTCCTTATGATCTAATTAGTTAAACACCGGACACGTTGACCTGTCTGCATCAACATCTACACATTGAGAGTGTCAGCATATCAAAGCTATCAACATCATCTTACAGTTCAGTTATCCAATTGTATTCATTTTTATATCAGGTAATGATATATATCAGTATAGAATACATCACATATCCAGTATCTTTGTGATATGATCTGTTCTTAATATAGATGTCACATCCCGGAAATTGAGGGCTAAAATTTTATAACAACTAATCTAGTTGTAATTTGACTCATTGAGTTTTAGTACATCCTTTATAAAATAAATTCGTTCATTTCAACTATTATAAGATATCCAATGAAAACTTACTTACGAATATGTAACTAACGAACTAATCAAACAGCATAAATTGCAACCCTAATTAGGACAGCTAAAAACTAAAAAAAAATGTAATAAGCGGTTTTGAGCGAAGAAATTATTTTAGACTCATATTACGTGTTCCCCTATTTCTGAATATATAAAGAACGTCTAAAACGGAGTTCGTATGCAAAAGATATGATAGTTTTAAGGAAACAAACCGACATAACGATGGTTTTACCTGTTTTAAGTAAACTGTTTCACACCGTTGAGGTACTTACGCATTGCTGACAGGATTTATGAGAGCGTTTTTGGAATTAGACTATAGTCGATTATTTAATTTCATACTCGAAATATTTTTAGTAAAAATATTTACAAAAATAGCGAACACAGACACCGTGAGCTGTTAGGATGCAAAAATTCAAACGCGATTTCCCGGATTTCCATAACCTCACAAATTAATCCTTTTAGGTTTTTGAAATCCTTGAATTAAATCTAATCCATCAGTATATTCGAAAAATATTCTTGACATCCGGATCCCGACGTACCCGATTATGTGTACATTTAAAGCCATTAAAGAGGATGCAAATTTTTGTGTGGGACCAATTAGATTTGTAAGGATAAACCTTCAACCATTTCCCTGAGATTTTCCACGTAACCTTTTCCCCCACTCCTCTTTTTCTTTTACTTGCACTCCGTCCAAAAGTAAAAAAGATTGTATCTGATGGGATTGGAGGAGTATGGCCTCCTTGGCCAAGTGAGTACTCCACCCTACTATAAATAGAGATCACCTCCTCAAGTTTTCAGCTCTCTCTTTTGCTCTCTAAAATCTCTCACTTCTTTTTCTTCTCCCAGAGCCCACTCTCTAAAAATCCCAAGTCTTGCATATCTCTCTCAAATGTCTTCCAAGTTTCTTATAAATCTCTCCCGAATCTCTCTTGGTAACAACCACACAAGATGATTTCACTATCCTAAATCACTCCTCCCCGCACTTAGAACATCTTCCTCAAACACCTATATCATACCAACCCTTCATTTGGTTGAAACTAACTCAAAATGGGGGAAGAAACTGAAAACAACAAGCCAACCTGGTTGGCCTTGTTTTTCATAACTTCCTATAGGTACTTGGGACAGTTGTGTTTCCAGTGTCCCGTTTCATTGTAGTGAAACTAGTCAAAGTCAACAGCAGGTTTGGGCTTTGAAGTTGGGTTGGTAGTAGGAGGCTTCCATTGACACTTTCCTGTGACCTTACCTTTCTTGGTAGCTTTGCATTTGCCTTTACCGGTAGCATTTTTGGTTTTGTTGTTCGATATTTGACCCTTGCAGATCAATCACACTTGATTCCCAGATTTCTTGACGTTTTCCTCGACATTCTTGAGAATTAAATGAAGCTCATTAATTCTCCTATGCTAGTCATTCATAGTGAAGTTCAACACAAATTGGTTGAATAACTTTGGCAATGAGGGTAGGATTACATTGGTTGTTAGCTCATACCCAAATAGGAATTTGAGGCAAGCAAGCTACTTAGTTTAAGCTTTTACTTTGAGTAAATGTGCACTCATATAAGATCCCTCCGTCATTTTTTAACCAAAGAAAGCATTCAAGGTCTCAAACCTCTTTTGCTTAGCCTGAACTTGAAACGTGATTCTCAGTTGTTCAATCATGTCAAATGCTTCATGAAACTCAAAAGTTTTTTGAAGCCTAGGGATCATTGCTGCAAGCATGATGCAAGTCACTTCGATCGAATCATTTACATGTTTTTCCCGTACATCTTTCACCGCTTTGGTAACATTGGATGTGATTTCTTATATAATAGGTTCATCAAGGACATGGTCTTTTTTCTCAAGTTTGAGGATAATCCTAAGTTTTCTGAACCAATCAATAAAGATGGGTCTGCTAAATTTTTCTTTTTCAATGATGGATCATATAGTGAGTGATGAGGTGGTTACAGATGGGGTAGTCATCTACAAAATAAAAAGATTCATTTTAATATCTTTGATATATTTTCTTTTTAAAATGAATTACCATTTAAATTATGATGTAAAATCTAAGACCCACATCTTAGTATTAATGGGATAAAAAAAACATCCAAAATAACTTGAGCTGGTGATCCACAACACAAGTGGTTTTCTTTATCGGTAGGTTGCGATAACGAATTACTACTCTTATATAATTCTTAGTATTAATGGGATAAAAAAAAAACATTTCTTTGTTTTTAATGGCATGTCATCCCATTTAGTTTTAAATTAAAACCCAACATGTTGTAGTATGGATAATTTGATCCCAAACAATATGACTGGAAAAGGTTAATATGTGTAATCCCTTAATGGCGGTCCACTTAAGCTTCATAGCTTAAGGGACATCAAAAGGAATTTTTAAACTACAAGTGTTGTTGGATAAGTTTGACAAACGTGGCGAATACCATATCTGACTTGGGGTTGATAGGGTTAACCTAGGTAGATAAGGTTATTTTTACCTATTCTAGCCAAGGGGATATAGTAAGTTCATCCATCAGTGTGATAAATTTTAAAAGGACAATATGGGCAAGTTCTTAATTTGACGTCTACATAATGTTATATTGTGATGTAACTAGTGGGTACGAGAAATTTATGCTTACCAAAATTTGAAACAAACCTAAAAGGGTAACAAACTTATATTTTTTGTTCAAAAATTACTATTAAATTTAATTTTTTGTATATATTATCATTAAACTTATTAAATTATTAAAATACATCATTAATACTAATAATTGGACATTTGATGCTGATTTCATATTTTTTTGTTAAAGTTAGGATTATAAAAATCAATACTTTGAAGGGGAGATATGTAAGTTTGTTAAGAATATGAATATCAATGATAAATGATTGTTAAACCAAATCACTGATTTGGAGAAGTATATGCACATTTCTTTAGCACATGGGAAAGAACCTTCATAAACGGTGCTTCTGTTTATACACATACTGTGCTTCTGTTTAAGACATTCTTCGTAGCTATGTAATATCCATATCGTCTTTTTATGATATTAACGATAAAACTCATAATAATAATAATAATAATAATAATAATAATAATAATAATAATAATAGATATACTTTTATATAGCATGCATTAACATTCATAAACGGTGCTTCTATTTTATACACATTTTTTGAAATGGAAAACTAATATATTCATAATTAGGTTATAACTAGTGAAACCATGATTAGCAAAAAAAAACATTTAATATAATAAAATAAAGAATTATTTAATCATGCAATTGATAATTAATAAAAAATAAATAAGCCATTTTTAACCAATCTATGAGTTAAAAGGACATTGTGCAAAATAATCCAACCAAACATATTAAGAGACTCATAAATAAAATTTGATTACACGAAAAACAAAAACATGACGATGCTTTTTAACCAAAATGTGTGCAAAAAGTACAATGAATGTTCTGATCAGGTTTATCTGTTAGTTACACATAAAAAATATATGAATCATAATAAGCAGGTTGCGATTTTATATTATTTTAGGGAAAAAAGGAAAAAAAAAGTGACTACAAATAACTTTCAGAAACTCCTATAACTAAACAGATTAGAAGTCACTTAACATGCTTATCTATTATAGCAATGTACTATGAAAGTACATTGTTATTTTAGGATAGATGTAACATCCTAAATTTCCAATAAAAATGTTCTTTTTTTAGTAACGAAATCATTTCCTTAAAATATAAAATTTCAATCACATTTCTTTTCAAAATTCATAACATCAAACAATTTCTTCATAATATCAGAGTGTCCCCAATAAAAACGCCAGAGAGTCCATGTAGCGCCATCACGCAGGGCTCTTGCCCTTAGATCCTGAAGTACCTAAAACAACCAACAAACTGTAAGTTGATGCTTAATGAGTTCCCCATAACATACCCACAAAATCTACATAATGACATAAACCATATCAGCCATAAAAGCTACATAAGTCATGCATATAAACATATAAGGATGTCATGGAAACCCTCCAAGGTCTTACATCGGGTGCCACTGGAACCCCCACGTGGTCATAACCCACTGCCATGGGAACCCCCACATGGTCTTAACTAACCACACAAATGTCATATAACCACCGAATGCCATGGGAACCCCCGCATGGTCTTAGTTCACTGCCATGGGAACCCCCTGGGGTCTTCCATGCAAGTATCACAAGTACATCTAGAATATCACATATCATGAAATCAATTAGCATTCCACATAACACATAATGGGTCGGCCTTGGTCCCTTCGACCCATTGGTATGGTGAGGAGACTCACCTTAGTCTGTTGAACATGAAAGTTGCTTGCCTAACAGTCTAAAACCACCCGCACTGAACGATAAAACAGTCAACCCAAAATTAGGAGGAAATATAATCAAACTAAAGAACCCAATCACCCAAGTCCAAGTCCTTACATATTAGCCCAAGATTCTTCCCTTGCTAATAGGCCTAAAGCCTATGTCCAAAACTATTAGTGGGCCACATGTCTGAATAAGGGCCAACCAAAACAACTGTCACAACTAGAAATTTTTGGTGCCTTGTAACTACAACACTTATATCAACTATGAATCAAAAACATGAAAGCATGCTTGATGCTTACTCTATGACAACAAAATTTCAAATCAAACACTTCATACAAGCACTACAAATAGTCAACAAACAATTGGAAACTTCAGAAGTCCTTGTTTAAGTCCATCTTCGACTAGGACTTCCTTATTGGGCCCAATGGACCAATAAGCTTCCAATTGGAATATCATGGGCTTAGAGCTCTTAAATGGACTCTAATTGGACCCATATACATGAAACTTAACATTTTTGGGCCTTATGAATCCAAAATAAACTAAATTAACTTTAATGAGTCTTATTGGACCAAAACAAATTTATATTAGCCCTAATAGGCCATAAAAATCATTCCCAGATTTATTTGAGCCAAAAATTCACCTAAATGGATTATAATAGGTGCTTAATCATTAAGGGCCCAAATTTTTTTTCTTCCCTCTCTATTCTCGGCCCAAGCCCAACCCAAGAGGAGGTGTTGACTTTTGATGCCACCTCACAATTGTTCATGGGATAACCATGCATTTTTCTCATGTTCCCATGCATAGTCACCTCACTCACTTTCTCTTCTCTCCTCTCCTTCTTGCTCTCGGACGAACACAACACACACACACTCACAAAAATTCACTCCATTCTCTTTAAGTCTTCAACAACATCATCTCACTTCTTCTTCAAAACTTTCGAGATCTAGAAGACTTTCAAGGATATTCTCCACAAAAACTCATCATCTAAGGTAAGAGATTTCTTAGATCCATAATCTAGCTACTTCTTTTCGTAAAAAATCATCTCTTAATCCATTCAAGTTCATGATCTTGCATTTTAGAACCCACTAAGTTCAAGATCCATCCAAGGGACTTGCTAGGGCTGAAAATAGCACCAAACTTCTCCAAATCTTCTTCAAAACCGATCCACAACTCAAGGTGAGTTTCATACCCCCTTCTTTTCACTTTTTATGAGTTTTTATGTGGGAATACAAGTAAATGTGTAGATCTATGTGTAAATGTATGCTATGTGTGATTTGATGCATGTATGTGTGTGATATCAAGTGTTTTGTGATGTATATGTTATCAAAAAGTGTGTAAAAATCGATATCTTAGGCATGAGAAGAGAAATAAACATAAATTAAACTATTTTACACTAATCGAGTCATGAAAAATAGGTTATATGGTTAGGATGAACATACTTGAACATAAAACCCTTTTTGGGCTTAAATGGTCAAAAATACAAAACTTAGGGTCCAAACCGACAAATTATAGTTTCTGGAGGGTCAAAAGGGTCCAAATAGTTTCTAATATAATTTTTCAGAACAACAACATTTTTGAGGGATTAAAAATGTAAATTTTGAACCTAATGGGCTAGATTTGGGCTTTTCGGCCCAATAAGCCCCAAAATGCGAAATTTATAAGTTTGAGGGGTTGAAAATGCAATTTTCTGTAAAACAGGGGATTTGAAGTGTATTAAAACTATTTCAAAGGTCAATAATGATTTTCAAATTCAAAAAGGATAAAAGATGTAAAAAATTTCTATTTTGGGCCAAAACTGTAAAAGTGGCGAAATTGGGGGTTTTAACCGAGAAAACATCCTTCTGGAAGGGCTAAAGTTGTTTACAAAATAAATTTGGGTTAAAAATGTCCTTTCAACAGGTTTATGATACAAAAGTGTCAAAATAATGTTTTAAGGACTAAATGAAATTCTTTTATATAAAGGACAAAAAGTGTTATTTTTATAAAAGAAAGGTTGTGAAAAGGTAAGAATATTACTTTTAAACAAAATTAATTCATTAAGATAAAATAGAAGATCCACGACTACCAACGAAACAGAAAAACAAATACACTCTCAACAACAAATATCGTTACAAAACGAATTGATTCGGTCTCGAATCAATAACAAAACAAAAAATCAATAACCCAAGTAATTCGTTAAACACGCGACAACTATGATGAGTCAACATACAAACTTTGGGCTTGAAAGTTTCAAATCGTGCTTCTTGGGCCTTGCTAGCCCAATAACATGATCTTTGGGCCCGAAGGGAACGCGCTTACGTGTTAACGGGTCTTCCATGACCCAATTCCATGTAAAAGGACTTCAATAGCTCTAATATGTTATTGGGCCCTAATGGCTCATTAGTACTGCTAGTGAGGTCGAGAAGTCAAATGCAAGTTGCGCCAAGTGCTTTTCGCATTCCCGATAGCCTTAAATAACTTATGGAAATAAAGGGGGCTTCGTACCCTCCTTTCTCCTCGGTTGACCGGCTTATGAGAATTCAAGTATACAGATTTGTGGCGTTAATCAAGAGAAGTCAGGGTGGTTGGATTATGTGAGTAGTACGGACGACGCCTTAAGGATTGTTCGTAATCTGTAGTTATAAACTAGTCATTTTCATTAATTTGTGATTGTAACAACTCACAAACCCTAATTAATCCAATGTCACCTGGGTAATCAAAAACATTCGTCGTATCGGTGTAACAATAAACAAGTCATGTAATTTACGTATTGGGAAAACATCGGGTTTTCCCGAAAAGTTCAAATGTCACCTATGTGACCTATGTGATGTATACAAAGTTCAAAAATTATACATGTTTACTAAATCGACAAGCATATTTACAGATCTTCACACTTTTTATAAACAAACACTCTTTTCAGAAAATATCGGATTTTCTGGGTTTTTCAAACTTCACAAAAATCATTTTTCCATAACATTACTTATGAACTCACCAAAATTTCATATGTTGACGTTTTTCCAAAATAAGTTGTATTCTCAGGTAACAGGTAAGCCGAAGAATAAGTATCAAGTTATTTCATGGTGTTTTGCTTAGATTATCTATCGAACGGTCTATGTTATGAAATTTGTAATGTTTAAAACAATGTACTGAATGTAAACAATATCAGTTGTAATATTTCAATGCATGGTGATGAATGATGTTATGATTCATGTATAATCATTGTGATGGTATTCAATTTAAGTCACAAGACCCCTCGGACGTTTCCGCCGTTCGGTTCGGGGGTGTGACAGGTTGGTATCAGAGCTCTGTTTATAGTGAACTAGCATATCTAACCACACATTGATATGCAACTATAAACCAACAAGAGGGAATAACACAACTCTGAACAAAACAAGTAAAACATAACAATAAAAACATCCTTTCTTGTATTAGGAAAAAGAACATAATACCGAACCAAACAAGATAATGCTAGTATCTCGGTTAAGCCAAGACTGTTCTTAGTCGTATCAAGGAGTGGATGTAGCCTGATCAACTACATTTCCTCCAAGGTACAACTATCACATGTCCTGAGGAAATCGTGATAGCTAGGGAACCTAAAAACATACCCCTTTATCACCAAGAAGAGAACATCCGTTCAGTCTATACAATAGTTGTAGCGTCTTAGGAATAATGTTAGCATATTTACGCACTCTCGCAGACAACATGGCTGGTTTCCATCACCCCGGAGATCCTTACTTCCCTAACAAGGGAAATAATTGATGGTTGGACAAAGAGCCTGAGGAAGACCCCGAGGAGGAATCTGACGGGGAACCGGAGGCAGAAGTCGAGGGCAAACCTGCCGAACCAGTAGAAGAACAAGAGGAGGAAGAAGATGAAGGAAGCTTCGAGGAGGAACCCAGCGATGACGAAGGGGGTGATTCGGACGCGGAGTCCGAAGTCATAATCCCCCTTACCCGATTAGGGTGCCCGCTTATCGGGTGGGCCCCACTGGCCTTACACCCCCTTGGGGTATTGATCTTTGGAGATGGAGGACCGGCCGATCGAGCCCTTCCGGTCATGGTGAGACGATTATGGAACACTAGCGACCTAGCTCAGAGCACCGCCGACCAGGTACGCCAGATGTGGGCTAGGGTCGAGCGTACAGAACAGGAGACACGAGACGTCCTTCGAGAGTTCCACATGAGGCCGGTGAGGTGGGAGTCCTGACTCCGGGACGCAGAACGACAGGTGACTCGTCTTTAGGGAGCATCCACTTCCTCAGCCCCACCCCCGAGCACATCTCACCGCGACTAGGGATAGTAGTATCAGTCTTTAGTGCCATGGCATTAGGATCCATGCTATGTACCCCGACTCTATGTTTAAGTGACTACACTACTCAGAGAGTCGTTATGCTATCGAACTAGTATCACTTATGTATGCTCTTGCGAGCAAAATTTTCATGTATCAAATGCGGATAATATTAGTAAAAATTTTATATGTTTTACTTTGACGTTGTAATCTGCTATGGGTTACATATCCATGATTGTGTGCCAATTTGGGAAAGTACCTAAGTTCGTGTCTCACACCTAGCTCATAGGATCACACTCTCACAAAAAGCACAGATACACAACATCTTTCTGTTCCATGGCAGAAAGATGCCTCGACGACTAACCCGCAGAAACCCTGAGCCAAACTGTAACATCCAAAATTTCAAAACAATTAAAACTTTTCAAAACCACTCATTTTATTAACGTTGTTACAAAAAGGTTTTCAATACATTATTTAACAGAGTATTTTCCCCAGGTTCATATCATAAAACACCAACGCGAGGAACGGTACGATCACGCCTTTGCCTTGCCACAGCCTCTTGAGAACCTGAAACATAAAACCACAACTGTAAGCCCGAAAGCTTAGTGAGATACCCACAGAATACCAACCACATATACGCCTTTCCAGGCCCTGACCTTCCGGTCCATGTGTCTCAGGGGACTTCCGTCCCTGCTGGGTAAACCTTCCGGTCCTACCCACGCCGACCTTCCGGTCCATCACACAACATAATCGCCTTCCGGCCCATAACATATTGCCTTCCGGCCCATAACATATTGCCTTCCGGCCCATAACATATATTGCCTTCCGGCCCATAAGCATAAAATGCATATATAAAATAACAAACAATCATATAGCAGTTCATAGACAACAATCGATCAACAGATCACATATCATAGCATTACTCTAACAAGATACCGGTCTGGCCGGTCGCTAGCATAACATTACCCTATGAATCAGTCAACATACTAAATGCATACATACGCCTTTCCAGGCCATGACCTTCCAGTCCACATAGTAATGCCTTCCGGCCCATAACATGTATTGCCTTCCGGCCCATAACATATAACAACTGACAACTACCCGGATTTCCATCCGATAAAAGGGTTGGCGTTGGTGCCATAAACCCTAGCGATATAGTGAGGATAACTCACCTCGAAACTGCCGACTGAACAGATAGCTCAAGCTGCTCCGATCACTGATACGATCTCCACCTCTGGGCAGTCACCAATGCACTGAACTCAAACAACAACAAAAATTACCAAAATACCCCTGGAACCACTGGTAAATCCTTGGTCAAAGACAAGGTCAAAGTCAGCCCCTGACTGACCCTACTCGCCGAGTCAACCCTATGACTCGTCGAGTCCCCATACTCAGAACTTCACTCAACCCGCGATCTAACTCGCCGAGTCACCCCAAGACTCGCCGAGTTCAACGACTCTGAGTCCACTCGCCCTTAACTCACCGATTCCTTAAGACACCCTTTCTACACGTCGAGTATCCCCTTTTTACTCGACGAGTTCCTCCTGGAAGAATCGCGGGGCCACCCCGACTCAACTCGCCGAGTCTGAAGAACAACTCGACGAGTCCCAGTAAATCTTCAAGCTACTCGCCGAGTCTGCTCATCGGACTCGGCGAGTCCATGCCATGCAACCGCTCAAACTGCTTCCTAAGGTCAGAACTGCTCCGACCATTCATAGGTCTGGCCTTCCTAGACTGATCCATCACGTAAGGTCCTCCTTTCAGTGCTCATGATACACCCCATGATTCATAACATACATATTGACCTAAGGCATAAGGATTCCAATCCAAAACCTTCATCAATTCCCGAAATGCACAGGCATGGGACATTCTGGACCTCCAGAGGTCCCAATACAGGGTTACCATCGTTTGGGGGACTAGGGTAGCATTCAATCTAATCACAAAAGGGTTCCACAAACCCTAATTCCATAAACACATCAACATAGCAGAGTATACCCGAATTCTTACCTGGATGATGTACTCTCTGTGTCCCCAATCCTCAGAACGTGACTCCCTTGCTGTTCTTTTAGCAAAGCCCTTCTCTTCCTTGCACAACAACTCTTCTATAATCAACAATGGCCTATAACCTTGCTCCAGATGCACACAATCGATTTAGGGTTCTTCTCAGAATGCTAAAATGAACAATGACGGCCAATAAGTGCCTCTTATACGTCTCAAACCTGAACGGTTAGGGTTTTCGCCAAACAGCGCAGACTCGCCGAGTCCATATCTGGACTCGTCGAGTCCAGTCGCGAACCCGCGACCAGGTCTGCGATCCTACTCGGCGAGTCTAGGCTGCAACTCGCCGAGTCCCCTCTTAAAACACCCCCAAAATCATAATTATATCAATATTTGAAATTTCGGGCTGTTACAACTCTCCCCCACTAGAACTAGACTTCGCCCTCGAAGTCTCACTCTGGAAATAGCCCCGGATGCTGCTCCCGCATCTCACGTTCCAACTCACAGGTCATTTCCGATCCCCTCCGGTGCTGCCACCGAACTAACACTAGAGGTATCTCCTTATACCTCATAGCCTCGATCTTCCGATTTCTGATGACCACGGATCTCTCAGCATAATTCAGGCCCGCATCCACCTGAATGTCTTCTAATGGGACCACTACCGACTCATCGGCTTTACACTTTCTCAATTGCGACACATGAAAAATGTCGTGGATTTGTCTCAAATCCGTGGGCAACTCCAAACGTTAGGCCACCCGGCCTACCCCCGCAATCACATGAAAAGGCCCAATATACCGGGGCCCCAACTTGCCCCCTCTTCCTGAATCGAATCACTCCTCTCCAAGGAGAGGCCTTCAGGAGTACGAGGTCGCCGACCTGAAACTCAAGCTTGGACCGGCGTGTGTCTGCATAACTTTTCCTGTCGGCTCTGGGCGGTCAATAACCTCTGTCTAACCTGCTGAATCTGCTCTGCCGACTGAAGCACGATCTCTGTACTGCACATCACTCTCTGTAACCAAAAATTACCCAAGATGCAACTCTGCTCTAAATCTCAACGATCACTCGACCCATAAGGGTTAGGAAACCATGAACCACCGGATCCCCGATCCAAAGCCCACTTTGTCCATTCCGGACCGACTGAGAGATCCATTCTCACTCTCAGAGCAACTCTCACAAGTTCTCCTCTTGCCATCACATACACATGCTGAACTAGCCCCAACACCCGCAGGTTGGAAGACCCGATACACTGATGATATCCTTGAACATCTCCCAAGATGAACCACTACATCCACCCTACACTCTGATCAGAATCACACTGAGAATTTAAGATTCTCTCTCCCCCTGCATCCCTTTTGAGCCTCAACAGACATCCCCAAACCGGATGGGTTCCTACTTCGCTGCTGCGAACACGATGCTCGAAGGCATACTCGAAATACTCTAACCATAACTCTGCTCTGCAGCTTTCATTCTCGTGAACTTGCACTCCCTTTCAGAGTTACACACCTTTCTCTTTTCCTTCCAAGGGACCCTCTTGGCCATAATGCCACTCCAACCGGTGCTACGGTGCTTGCCCCACTCGACACCACCCTTTTTGCGTAACTGCTATTCACATACTCTGGTTCTCATTGCAGGGGCTCTCAATCCCATGCACTCTCTCCACTCATCAAAATCACTGCCTCAGCTAAACAAGATCACTACCCGGGGCCAGACCTTCCAATGCAATCACACTGCAACATACACGATCTGCAATCTCAAACTGATCCAGCAATACCAACAGAGTCTCCAGCATGACTGGACCGACTCTCATAACACATACTAGCCACTCGAGGCTATATCTCTGTGGGTCCGTACACCCAACCCCTGCGAACCCTCAGGTTCTAACTCTGGGAACCTTCCGGTTCCAGCTCTAGAAACATGCACAACATAATCCCGTGGGATTAATGCAGTACAACCCATCACGTACCTCAAACATACAAATACTCTTATCGCATAACCCCGGTTACTTACTCAAGCTTGATCCCGACCTTCTCTCAGGCCTCCACAATCAAATGCCCTAGGTCTGTATCCTGCCCCGCATACCCGACACTCGCTCTCGTCGGCCTATACTCTGAGCTGACAAACACTGCTGAATCCCAACAGCTAAGCACCCTCACATACTCATCGATCTCCCGGAGAATTCTCCAATTCTCCCCCACTAAAGCACTGACTAACTGCCACCGATCGTCATTAACGGCCTTTCAGAACAATCCTGCACAAAAGAGAACATTTACACACTGACTGCTTCCCACAAGCATAAGCAACCCTCAGCAAAACACATCTCCTCCCTGATCAATCCACTCAAAAGAATCCGGTCTTTCAATTATCCACTCTACGACTGCAGATGCTACCCGACATTCAACCCAGTGCCGCATCTCCACTAACAACCCTCACGAACGATAACCAACGGAATTCCCAACAATAACCCGTAACCAAACCCACAACCTGCCAAAGGATGAATACCACATCGAAAACCGCACAAGGCTACCGGCACCAAAACACCAAACTATAACCATACCAAACCATCAGGGAACAACGAATGCCAAAGCGAAAACCTGAAGCACCAATCCATAACCATGCCAAACCCGCGAAACAACGAATACCGCATCGAAATCCACACAAGCTACCAGCACAAACAATACGCCACAATCAATGCAAGACAATCAAGACATCAAGAAAGCATCATACCCGCAGCTGCCTCCGGCACTGCTCCGTCTCCCTCTGCCGCAAGCCGATAAGCACGACCCTGAGCCCTTGGGGCTCCGCTCCATCCTGTCCTCCTCCTGAACTCCTCAAGGTGGCCGGTGCTAGAGCCTGCACCGGTCCTGCAGAAAGCTGTGGACAGCTGACCCTCAAATGTCCAACCTGCCGACACTGATAACAAATCCTCAAATCCCGAATTGGCACTGACTGCCGACAATCCCGTGCACAGTGCCCCTCCTTTCCGCACTTGCGGCATGCACCACCGGACCAGCAAGCTCCGGTGTAACCCCTCCCACACTTCCCACAAATGTGGCCGCTCCGATCCCCCATTCTAACATCTACGGTCCTGGACCGTTTCGGCGCCGACTGCGACTGCATCGGGGCCTGCCTCTGCTCACGCGACTGCAACTCAACCTCTAACTCACGCCACATGGCGGCCTCCTGCAACTCCAACAAGGTCTCACACCTCTGCGCGGACACGAACTGTCTGATATCCCTCTTGAGCATACTTAGATATCAGGACATCTGAGCCTGCTCTGAAGCGAACTCAGAGCAAAACATCGCCCTCTCAATAAACATCCTGGTGATCTTAGTCACCGACTTCGAATCCTGCTTCAGCTCAAGGAACTTCCGAGCCAATCTCTCCTTTTCATCCCGCAGAACATAGCGAGTACTGAACATCTCTCTGAATTGATCCCATGAAACCGCAGCCCTCTGCGCATCGGAAAATGACCTCGTAGTCAATCTCCATCAATCCTTCGCTCCTAGCCTCAACAGGTTCAGAGCACACCTCACCCTCTGATCAGCAGGGCATAAACTCGTGGAGAAATACCCCTCCACGTCTGATAACCATCTCATAGCAACAATCGGGTCCTGAACTCCATCGAATGTGGGAGGCTTCGCATAATAGAAGTTCCGATACTGAAACCCCGACTAGGTCTTCCCTTTGCCGCTGCTACAGCCGCTGTAACCGCCGCGGCAGCCGTCTCTGCGAGAGCCGCATATCGCTCATCAAACTACTCAACCATGGCGGTCTTGATCGACCCAAACAACTCCGGCAACTCAGCCCGGAGCAATGCAGCAACCCCATCATGCAGGATCTCACGAATCCTCGCATCCCGCTCGCTCGTGCTCGTCCGATCGATAACCTTCGACGGCACTGATCCACCCGGAACTCGCTCTCCAGCTCCCGATCCTGATCCGGATCCACTATCATCATGCCTCGAGATCTCCATAATGAAGACACCCTACCAATCTCAGACACTTCCCAAAATCCTGGGATCCAACTCTCGCAACCCTACCCTAGAGACCATGGTTTCCCTGATACGCGTATGGGTCCTGTGCTTTCAGTAGTACGGGCCCATACTACCTTCCACACCTACCCATATTTGTATGAAGTACTACCACAATACCCTAGGGAACATGCATAACAACTATCAACCCTCACCACTAGAGGAACACTGAGAACATCCCATAAGGGACCCTAGGCTACAGGCATCATATATCAGGCAACATTATCATGAATTCCTGAAGATCCCTAGCCTAACTCTAGCATGTTGTTCTATCAAGCTCAAATAAACAATTATCATGTATGGTATCTTGGGGTTACTTACTGGCTCCGGCTGATCGTACCTCCGCGTCCTCCTTTTACTAAATTTGAAAACCATTTTAATTTCTCTTTTTAAAATCCTCCTCGATTTGAGACTGGAGTCACACGAATGTTTCCCCAGTTCACTCAAACCAAGGCTCTGATACCAACTTTTAACATCCAAAATTTCAAAACAATTAAAACTTTTCAAAACCACTCATTTTAATAACGTTGTTACAAAAAGGTTTTCAATACATTATTTAACAGAGTATTTTCCCCAGGTTCATATCATAAAACACCAACGCGAGGAACGGTACGATCACGCCTTTGCCTTGCCACAGCCTCTTGAGAACCTGAAACATAAAACCACAACTGTAAGCCCGAAAGCTTAGTGAGATACCCACAGAATACCAACCACATATACGCCTTTCCAGGCCCTGACCTTCCGGTCCATGTGTTTCAGGGGATTTCCGTCCCTGCTGGGTAAACCTTCCGGTCCTACCCATGGCGACCTTCCAGTCCATCACACAACATAATCGCCTTCCGGCCCATAACATATTGCCTTCCGGCCCATAACATATTGCCTTCCGGCCCATAACATATATTGCCTTCCGGCCCATAAGCATAAAATGCATATATAAAATAACAAACAATCATATAGCAGTTCATAGACAACAATCGATCAACAGATCACATATCATAGCATTACTCTAACAAGATACCGGTCTGGCCGGTCACTAGCATAACATTACCCTATGAATCAGTCAACATACTAAATGCATACGTACGCCTTTCCAGGCCATGACCTTCCGGTCCACATAGTAATGCCTTCCGGCCCATAACATGTATTGCCTTCCGGCCCATAACATATAACAACTGACAACTACCCGGATTTCCATCCGATAAAAGGGTTGGCGTTGGTGCCATAAACCCTAGCGATATAGTGAGGATAACTCACCTCGAAACTGCCGACTGAACAGATAGCTCAAGCTGCTCCGATCACTGATACGATCTCCACCTCTGGGCAGTCACCAATGCACTGAACTCAAACAACAACAACAATTACCAAAATACCCCTGGAACCACTGGTAAATCCTTGGTCAAAGACAAGGTCAAAGTCAGCCCCTGACTGACCCTACTCGCCGAGTCAACCCTATGACTCGCCGAGTCCCCATACTCAGAACTTCACTCAACCCGCGATCTAACTCGCCGAGTCACCCCAAGACTTGCCGAGTTCAACGACTCTGAGTCCACTCGCCCTTAACTCACTGATTCCTTAAGACACCGTTTCTACACGTCGAGTATCCCCTTTTTACTCGACGAGTTCCTCTTGGAAGAATCGCGGGGCCACCCCGACTCAACTCGCCGAGTCTGAAGAACAACTCGACGAGTCCCAGTAAATCTTCAAGCTACTCGCCGAGTCTGCTCATCGGACTCGGCGAGTCCATGCCATGCAACCGCTCAAACTGCTTCCTAAGGTCAGAACTGCTCCGACCATTCATAGGTCTGGCCTTCCTAGACTGATCCATCACGTAAGGTCCTCCTTTCAGTGCTCATGATACACCCCATGATTCATAACATACATATTGACCTAAGGCATAAGGATTCCAATCCAAAACCTTCATCAATTCCCGAAATGCACAGGCATGGGACATTCTGGACCTCCAGAGGTCCCAATACAGGGTTACCATCGTTTGGGGGACTAGGGTAGCATTCAATCTAATCACAAAAGGGTTCCACAAACCCTAATTCCATAAACACATCAACATAGCAGAGTATACCCGAATTCTTACCTGGATGATGTACTCTCTGTGTCCCCAATCCTCAGAACGTGACTCCCTTGCTGTTCTTTTAGCAAAGCCCTTCTCTTCCTTGCACAACAACTCTTCTATAATCAACAATGGCCTATAACCTTGCTCCAGATGCACACAATCGATTTAGGGTTCTTCTCAGAATGCTAAAATGAACAATGACGGCCAATAAGTTCCTCTTATACATCTCAAACCTGAACGGTTAGGGTTTTCGCCAAACAGCGCAGACTCGCCGAGTCCATATCTGGACTCGTCGAGTCCAGTCGCGAACCCGCGACCAGGTCTGCGATCCTACTCGGCGAGTCTAGGCTCCAACTCGCCGAGTCCCCTCTTAAAACACCCCCAAAATCATAATTATATCAATATTTGAAATTCTGGGCTGTTACACAAACCCTCCCGAGTTCAACTATGTTGCTTTTCAGGCAGCGGTGTCGGCTGCGGTCACCGCGGCTATGGCCCAAATTCACCAAGGGAACAATGGAGGAGTCAATGGACCAGGCGTCAGAAGTTCGAACAACGGGACGAATCAAGGACCTACCAAAACATGTTCCTACAAAGAATTCACCAACGCCAAACCACAAACCTTTAACGGCACTAGAGGAATGATCACCCTGAAATGATGGATTGAGAAGGTGGAATCAGTATTCGAGATATGCGATTGCCCTGAAGAGATGAAGGTGAAGTTTGCCGCATGCACTTTCGTTGACCAAGCGCTCACTTGGTGGAATGGACACGTGGAAGCCATGACACTCCCTGTAGCCAATTCCATGCCATTGACAGAGATGAAAGAAATGTTGGTGGCCGAGTATTGCCCTCAAGGTGAAATTCAGAAAATGGAACAAGAGCTGTGGAATCTCACTGTCCGAAACGCGGATATAGATGCATACATATCAAGGTTCAGTGAACTGTCTCTGCTATGCCCTGGCATGATCACCTCAGAAGGAAAGAAGATCGAGCGATTCATCTGGGGACTAACCTCCTCGATCCAAGGAAACGAGATAGCTGCAAATCCCGAAACTTTCGACAGTGCCAAGAGACTGGCCAAGAAGCTGGATGACCACAACAACAAGAAGGGTGAGAAGCCAGTGGAGACTGAAGCTAAGAAGGAAAATGATAGCAAGAAGGGGAAGCACAACAAGAGGAAGGGACGTCAAGGCTCTGAATCATCCAAGAAGCAGTAAACAGTGGCAGTTAATGCTGCAACCAGTTAAGTTCCATCCACACCAAATGCTCCAGCCTCAGCTGCTCCAAGTGCTCCTAGACCTTATTCCGGTAATCTTCCCAAGTGCAACAAGTGCGGTCTCCATCACAATGGAGAATACAGAGAGATGCAGCGCACCGGTTGCAATCGGAAGGGACACATGGCAAGGTATTGTAGGACCTACCCTCCTCAGAACTAACAACAAGGAAACAACAACAACACCAACACTGCCGGCAGCAATGCAGGACGTAGCCACACCTGCTATGGATGTGGAAGGACTGGGAATTTCCGTCGAAATTGCCCCAACAACAACAATCCTGGAAATGGAGGAACAGGAAGGGTGTTGACCATGGGTCAGGGAGAAGCGATTCAGGATCCCGCTGTTGTTACCGGTACGTTCCTCCTAAACCACACTTATGCATGCATCCTATTTGATACCGGAGTAGAGTGAAGTTTTGTGAGCAATAAGTTTAAACAATTGTGAAAACAACAATCCCAGAAGCTCAATGAAACCTTCACAGTGGAATTGGCCAATGGGAAAACCGAATCCACTGGGGAAATCTACATCGAATGTACCCTAACTCTAAATCAACACGTCTTCCAAATAGACTTAATGCCTGTTTCCATTAGGAGTTTTGATGTGATTATTGGCGTGGACTGGGTAAGCCCCCACGATGCTGAAATTATGTTTCACAAGAAGGCCATTCGCCTTCACCTTTCAGATCACGAAACCCTAGTTATTTACGAAGACAAACCTAGCACGAACCTTCGCCTCAACTCGTGCGTCCAGGCACAGAAGCATCTACGAAAGAACGATTTGACATTCCTGGTGCATATAGTGATAAAACCAAGGAAGAGGTTAACGTTCGAGACATTCCAGTAGCGTGTGAATTCCCAGACGTATTTCCTGAAGATCTTCCTGGAGTACCCCGAAAGAGACAACTTGAATTCCGAATTGATCTTGTTCGAGGAGCAACTCCCCTCGCTAAATCGCCTTACCGACTAGCTCCTGCTAAGATGCAGGAATTGTCCAGCCAACTCAGAGAACTCCTGGGCAAAGGATTCATCCGACCCAGCTACTCGCCATGGGGAGCTCCTATTCTCTTTGTCAAAAAGAAGGACAGATCTTTTAGGATGTGCATCGATTGTAGGGAGCTAAACAAGCTCACAGTCAAAAATTGCTATCCACTCCCACGAATCGATGATCAATGTGACCAGCTCCAAGGAGCCAGTTACTTTTCTAAGATAGATCTACGATCTTGGTACCATCAATTCAAGGTCCGGGAAGAGAATATTCCCAAAACCACTTTTCGAACTCGTTACGGACATTATGAATTTGTCATAATGCCCTTCGGTCTAACGAATGCCCCTGCCGCATTCATGGACCTAATGAATCGAATATGCCGACCATTCCTCGACAACTTTGTTATTGTTTTCATTGACGACATTCTAGTCTATTCCCGAAGCGAAGAAGAGCATGGACAACATCTCTGACAAGTCCTGGAAATCCTGCGAGCAGAAAAGCTATACGCAAAACTCTCCAAGTGTGAGTTCTGGCTCGGTAGTGTGAACTTTTTGGGTCATGTTGTTAGTCAGGAAGGAATACATGTGGATCCTTCTAAGGTCAAAGTCGTCGAAGGATGGGCAGTTCCGACGACACCTACAGAAATTCGCCAATTCTTTGGCCTAGAAGGATACTACAGGAGGTTCATTCAGAACTTCTCTAAGATCTCGAAGCCACTTACCTCGCTTACACAAAAGGGCGTACCATTCAAATGGACAGAAAAACAAGAAGTTGCATTCCGAACTCTGAAGCAAGCACTCTACAGTGCCCCGGTACTATCTCTACCAGAGGGAACGGAAGATTTCGTGGTCTACTGTGACGCGTCAAATCAGGGTTTAGGTTGTGTTCTCATGCAGCGGGGAAAAGTGATAGCTTACGCATCTCGCCAACTAAAGACACACGAAGTGAATTATACAACCCACGATCTGGATTTAGGAGCAATGGTCTTCGCTCTGAAGATTTGGAGGCATTACCTCTATGGTACGAAGTGCACCATCTTCACGGACCACAAGAGTCTCCAGCACATCTTGAATCAAAAAGATCTGAATATGACGCAACGAAGATGGGTTGAACTATTAAACGATTACGAGTGTGAAATCAAGTACCACCTAGGCAAGGCCAACGTGGTAGCTGATGCCTTGAACCGGAAAGAGTAGTCTAATCATCGTGTGAAAACACTCTCAATAACCATCCAATCTCACCTAACCACTCAGATCAGGGCAGCCCAGTCAAACACCATGAGGGCGGAAAACAGAACAAGCGAAGCATTACGCAGAATGGAGAAGAATCTCGAGGTGAAAGAAGATGGAGTATACTATTTGATGAACCGTATTTGGGTCCCTAAATTTGGAAGATTTAGGGTTGTATTTATGAATGAAACTCACAAGACGCGATACTCCATCCATCCAGGTTCGGACAAAATCTACTTGGATATTAAACAACATTATTGGTGGCCTAACACGAAGGCAGAAATTGCCACCTATGTCAGCAAATGCCTTACTTGGGCCAAAATGAAGGTGGAATACTAGAAGCCCTCGGGGTTATTACAAAAAACCAGTAATTCCCGAGTGGAAATGGGAAGGGATTTCTATGGACTTTGTGACCAAGCTACCCGAGACGTCAAATGGATTAGACACTATATGGGTAATAGTTGACCGACTGACGAAATCCGCCCATTTCCTGCCAATAAAAGAAACCTACAAGATGGAGAGGCTGACAAGAATATACATTCGAGAAATCGTGAGGCTTCACAGAGTCCATCTCGGCATGAGCACTGCTTATCAACCACAAACGGATGGTCAAAGCGAACGAACCATCCAGACGCTCGAAGACATGCTTCGCGCATGTGTGATAGACTTTGGGAAGTCCTGGGATACCCACTTACCCTTAGTTGAATTCTCGTATAACAACAGTTACCATTCGAGCATCAAAGTCGCTCCTTTCGAAGCGCTATATGGACGTAAGTGTAGATCACTGTTGTGTTGGGCTGAGGTGGGTGACACCCAGCTAGCAAAGGAAATAGCATCAGACAAGACATTAACGGGACCGGAGATCATATGTGAAACCATGGAAAAGATAGTTCAAATCAGAGCTCGATTACAAGCATCGCGCGACCGACAAAAGAGTTATGATGATAGACGGCGAAAGCCCTTAGAGTTTCAGGTCGGAGATCGAGTACTGTTAAAAGTTTCACCCTGGAAAGGGGTCATTCATTTTGGAAAACGGGGAAAACTGAACCCACAATACATTGGACCTTTCGAGATCCTTGCCCGAATTGGTCCAGTGGCATACAGACTACAGCTACCCGCTGAGCTCAGCAGTGTACACCCCGTGTTCCATGTTTCCAATCTAAAGAAGTGCCTATCCGATGAAACTCCCGTCATTCCCCTTGACGAAATTGAAATCAATGAGAATCTCCTGTTCGTTGAAGAACCATTCGAAATCATGGACAAGGAGGTCAAGCGTACTAAGCAAAGTCGCATCCCGATCGTGAAAGTACGGTGGAACGCGAAGCGTGGGCCAAAATTCACATGGGAACGCGAAGACCAAATGAAACAAAAGTACCCTTATCTATTCTAGCATTCTCAAATCTAGCTTTCAACAGAATTTCGATACGAAATTCCCTCTAACGGGGGGATGATGTCACAACTAGAAATTTTTGGTGCCTTGTAACTACAACACTTATGTAAACTATGAATCAAAAACATGAAAGCATGCTTGATGCTTACTCTCTGACAACAGAATTTCAAATCAAACACTTCATACAAGCACTACAAATAGTCAACAAACAATTAGAAACTTTAGAAGTCCTTGTTTAAGTCCATCTTGGACTAGGACTTCCTTATTGGGCCCAATGGACCAATATGCTTCCAATTGGAATATCATGGGCTTAGAGCTCTTAAATGGACTCCAATTGGACCCATATACATGAAACTTAAAATCTTTTGGCCTTATGAACCCAAAATAAACTAAATTTACTTTAACGAGTCTTATTGGACCAAAAAAAATTTATATTAGCCCTAATAGGCCATAAAAATCATTCCTAGATTTATTTGAGCCAAAACTTCACCTAAATGGATTATAATAGGTGCTTAAGCATTAAGGGCCCAATTTTTTTTCTTCCCTCTCTATTCTCGGCCCAAGCCCAGCCCAAGAGGAGGTGTTGACTTTTGATGCCATCTCATAATTGTTCATGGGATAACCATGCATTTTTCTCATGTTCCCATGCGTAGTCACCTCACTCACTCTCTCTTCTCTCCTCTCCTTGTTGCTCTCGTCCGAACACAACACACACACACTCACAAAAATTCACTCCATTCTCTATCAGTCTTTAAGAACATCTTCTCACTTCTTCTTCAAAACTTTCGATATCTAGAAGGCTTTCAAGGATATTCTCCACAAAAACTCATCATCTAAGGTAAGAGATTTCTTAGATCCATAACATAGCTACATCTTTTCATCAAAAATCATCTCTTAATCCATTCAAGTTCATGATGTTATATGGTTAGGATGAACATACTTGAACATAAAACCCATTTTTGGGCTTAAATGGTCAAAAATACAAAACTTAGGGTCCAAACCGACAAATTATAGTTTCTGGAGGGTCAAAAGGGTCCAAACAGTTTCTATAATAATTTTTCTGAACAAGAACATTTTTGAGGGATTAAAAATGTAAATTTTGAACCTAATGGGCTAGTTTTGGGCTTTTCGGCCCAATAAGCCCCAAAATGCGAAATTTATAAGTTTGAGGGGCTGAAAATGCAATTTTCTGTAAAACAGGTATTTGAAGTGTATTAAAACTATTTCAAAGGTCAAAAATGATTTTCAAATTCAAAAAGGATCAAAAATGTAAAAAATTTCTATTTTGGGCCAAAACTGTAAAAGTGGCGAAATTAGGGGTTTTAACCGAAAAGACATCATTCTGGAAGGGCTAAAGCTGTTTACAAGATAAATTTGGGTTAAAAATTTCTTTTCAACAAGTTTATGATACAAAAGTGTCAAAATAATGTTTTAAGGACTAAACTGAAATTCTTTTATATAAAGGACTAAAAGTGTTATTTTTATAAAAGAAAGGTTGTGAAAAGGTAAAAATCATACTTTTAAACAAATTAATTTATTAAGACAAAATACAAGATCCACGACTACCGACGAAACAGAAAAACAAATACACTCTCAACAACAAATATCGTTACAAAACGAATTGATTCGGTCTCGAATCAATAACAAAACAAAAAATCAATAACCCAAGTAATTCGTTAAACACGCGACAACTATGATGAGTCAGCATACAAACTTTGGGCTTGAAAGTTTCAAATCGTGCTTCTTGGGCCTTGCTAGCCCAATAACATGATCTTTGGGCCCGAAGGGAACGCGCTTACGTGTTAATGGGCCTTCCATAACCCAGTTCCATGTAAAAGGACTTTAATAGCTCTAATGTGTTATTGGGCCCAAATGGCCCATTAGTACTGCTAGTGAGGTCGAGAAGTCAAATGCGAGTTGGGCCAAGTGCTTTTTGCATTCCCGATAGCCTTAAATAACTTATGGAAATAAAGGGGGCTTCGTACCCTCCTTTCTCCTCGGTTGACCGGCTTAGGAGAATTCAAGTATACAGATTTGTGGCGATAATCAAGATAAGTCAGGGTGGTTGTATTATGTGAGTAGTACGGACGACGCCTTAAGGATTGTTCGTAATCTGTAGTTATAAACTAGTCATTTTCATTAATGCGTGATTGTAACAACTCACAAACCCTAGTTAATCCAATGTCACCTGGGTAATCAAAAACATTCATCATATCGGTGTAACAATAAACAAGTCATGTGATTTACGTATTGGGAAAACATCGGGTTTTCCCGGAAAGTTCAACATTTTCACCTATGTGATGTAGACAAAGTTCAACAATTATACATGTTTTCTAAATCGACAAGCATATTTACGGATCTTCACACTTTTTATAAACAAATACTCTTTTCAGAAAATATCAGATTTTCTGGGTTTTTCAAACTTCACAAAAATCATTTTTCCATAACATTACTTATGAACTCACCAACATTTCATATGTTGACGTTTTTCCAAAATAACTTGTATTCTCAGGTAACAGGTAAGCCGAAGAATAAGTATCAAGTTATGTCATTGTGTTTTGCTTAGATTATCTATCGAACGGTTTATGTTATGAAATTTGTAATGTTTAAAACAATGTACTGAATATAAACAATATCAGTTGTAATATTTCAATGCATGGTGATGAATGATGTTATGATTCATGTATAATCATTGTGATGGTATTCAATTTAAGTCACAAGAGCCCTCAGATGTTTCCGCCGTTTGGTTCGGGGGTGTGACAACAACCATGGCCCAAAACAGATTCATCGGACCACTAACCCAAAAGATGACCAGGCCCAAAGAGTTTAGGAGCCTACACGAAGTCCAAAACCAACTGGGGTGCGTACACCAAGCATACCACCTCAGTACGCTTATCGTATTGAGTCCTTGATTGTATGCGCTACGTACGCTATATTACGCCCAACATACAAGCAGATTAAGCACCACTTCCATTAAGTGCCTAATACTTGATATTCTAACGTCAACAAATATGAGCTCATTAAGACGTCCTAGGGCATAAAGTTGGCAACTTTATGCCCTTGCATGCTATACAGGACTTCCCTTGCTAATGGGCCCAAAGTCTATGTCCAAAACTATTAATGGGCCACATGTCCCAATAAGGCCCAACCAAGACAACCATGGACCAAAGAAGATTTATCGGACCACAAACACAAAATATGACTATACCCAAAACTGATTAAGGCCCAATGATTTTACAAGCCTACACGAAGCCCAAAACCAACTGGGGTGCGTACGCCAAGCGTATCACATTAGTATGCTTAGCGTACTGAGTCCTTGGTTGTACGCGTTGCGTACGCTATATTACACCCAACATACAAGTTGATTAAGCACCACTTCAATTAAGTACCTAATACTTGATATTCTAACGTCCAATACCAGATCTGAGCTCATTAAGACATCCTAGGGCGTAAAGCTGGAAACTTTATGCCCTTGCATGCTATAAGGGACTTCTAAACTTCATTCTTCAAACTAGGACTTCATATAAAGGTTCAAACTCATGCATGACATCTAGATAAGCTTCTAGCTAGCGCCTTTATGTATCTAGCATGCTCACAAGCTCAGATCTAACCATCTTAGTCTCTGGAGTTGCTCAGCTCTCAAGAGAAGATCCAAGAACCATCAAAAGGGACAATATAGAAAGCCCTAACTCAATCTAATAAATAAGATGGAAAGTTTTAAACTTTATACCTCCAGTAGCTCCTCAATGTGAACTAGATGCAGGTTCATGAAGCCCAATGCCACACCAAGCTTGCTCTTTAACTTCTTCTTCTTGAATAAGCTCCACAATGGCCACCAACACCCTTCTATGCTCCAAAATGAAACTCTCAAAGGAAAACTAAGGTAAAGGGACAAAATGAGACTGTAGAGGCTGATTAGGGTTTGGTCCAAGTGGCTTAAGGATGACTAAATAGGTCTCAAGTCCAGTTCTTAGGGTTTTCGTCCTCTGTCGTGTACGCCTGCATACCTACATGTACGCCCCACATACTCAATATTCCTTCGTGATCCTTCCTCCATAGTACGCTAAGCGTACACTTAGGTACGCCTAACGAACAAAAGGGACTATTTTTGCCAAATTAGATCATTTCAAGGGATATAATGGTTTACCTGATTTGGAGTGTTAAACCTCTCCCCTACTTGGACTAGACTTCGTCCTCGAAGTCCGTAGATGCAAATAGATTCGGGTAATGCTCCCGTATCTCATCCTTCAGCTCCTATGTCCATTCGGAGCCTTTTCGGTGCTGCTATTGCACCTTTACTAGCTTCACCTCCATGTTACGAAGAACTTTAGTCTTCTTATCCAACATCGCAGCAGGTATCTTAATGTAGTTTAGGCTCTGATCAACCTGAGTGTCGTCCAAAGAAAAAATTGCAACCTCGTCAGATACACACTTCTGAAGCTGGGACACAAGCAAGGTGTTATGAATCTGACTCAGCTCATCCAAAAGGTCCATTCGACAAGCAACCCTGCCGACTCGGGCAGAAATCCTGAAAGGACCAATAAATCGGGGCCCCAACTTGCCCCTCTTCCGAAACCTAATGACACCCTTCCATGGTGACACTTTCAGCAGTACAAAATCTCCCACCTGAAACTCGATATCCGATCGGCGCCGGTCAGCATAACTCTTCTGAAGACTTTGGACGACTCGCAGCCTGTCGCACACCGGATGAATCAACTCGGTAGTCTTAAGCACCACCTAGGTGCTTCCCATGACTTGATGCCCTACCTCGCCCCAACTTACGGGAGTCCTGCACCTCCGACCATACAACATATCAAACGGGGGTCGGTCAATGCTAGCATGATAACTATACATATATGAAAACTCTACTAGTAGGACGTAGGTATCCCAACTCTCTCTGAAGTCCAATACTCAAGCTCGAAGCATATCCTTGAGTGTATGAATCGTCCGCTTGCTCTCATCATCGGCATGAGGGTGGTAAGCGGTTCTGAAATGTGATTGGGTGCCCAATTCTTCACGGAACTTCCTTGAAAACCTGGGGGTGAATTGGACATCGCAGCCCGAGACCACGGATATTGGCACTCCGTACCTGACCACCACCTCTTGCACATATATATCTGCTAATTTCTCCGTAGAGATATTCTCGGAGATCGGAATAAACTGGGCACTCTTCATCAACCTGTCCACAATTCCCCAAATGGAATCCACACCCCCTCGATGTCCTTGGTAACTTCATGATGAAGTCCATGGTAATCTCTTCCCATTTCCACATGGGAACGGGTTGCGGCTGAACCTTGTTGTGAGGCATATGATGTTCTTCCTTGACCTTTCTGAAGGTCAAGCACCGCTCCACGAACCAAACGACCTCTCGCTTCATTTAGAGCCACCAGTAACCCAACCTCAGATCTCTATACATTTTTGTAGCCCTAGGATGAATAGAGAACTTGGACTTTTATGCCTCCTCCAAGATCTTCTGTTTCACTCCCCTAGATGTAGGTAGCCACACTCGGCTACACTCTGTCAAAAGAACCTGACCATCCTGAACAAACAAGGGAATCTGACCCCAAATCCGTTCTATCTTCCAGGTTTCTTTCTTCAAACCCTCCACATGAGCCTCCTTGATCATATCCAACAAGGGGGAAATCACTATCATCCTCAAACAGACGTCTCCAATCGGAGGACTCACTGCCTTGCGGCACAAGGCATCGGCCACCACGTTGGCCTTCCTTGGATAGTACAAAATCCGGCAATCGTAGTCTTTCAGTATATCCAACCATCTTCTCTGCCGCATGTTAGGGTTCTGTTGATCCATCAAATACTTCAAACTTTTGTGGTCAATAAAGATGGTGCACGAACTCCGTACTAGTAATGCCTCTAGATTTTGAGGGTAAACACCACCGCCCCTAATTCTAGGTCGTGAGTAGGGTAGTTTGCCTCATGAGGCTTCATCTGCCTCGAGGCGTACGCGATCACATGCCCCCTCTACGTCAATGCAGCACCTAACCCTGTGATAGACGCATCACAACACACTACCAAATCGTCTAACTCCTCGGGTAGTGCTAAAATTGGGGACTCACATAGTCTCTATCTCAAGGTCTCAAAAGCCAACTGCTGATCTGGGCCCCGACAAAATGTCACATTCTTCTTGGTCAAGCGAGTCAAAGGTATCACAATCTTGGAGAAATAATGAATAAATCTCTGGTAATACTGCGCTAAGCCCAAGAAGCTACGACTCTCATATGCATTCTTTGGTATTTCTCATCGCACCACTGCCTCAATCTTGACTAGATCAACCAAAGTACCCTCTTGGTTGATGATATGCCCCAAAAACTACACCTTAAGCAATGAGAAATCATAGTTTTATAACTTGGAATAAAGCTTTTCCATCCTTAGAGTCTCCAATACCTCCCTTAAATGTTGCCCGTGCTGCTCCTTGATCTTAGAATAGACCAATATATCATCGATAAAAACGATCACAAGCCGATCCAACATCGGCCTACACACCCTGTTCATGAGGTCCATGAACGCTGTTGGGGCATTGGTTAGCCCGAATGACATCACCACAAACTTGTAGTGACCATACAGAGTGTGAAAGTTGTCTTTGGTATATCTTCATCCCTAATCCTCATCTGATGGTACCCCGATCGAAGATCAATCTTGGAAAACCAAGAAGCACCCTGAAGTTGATCGAACAAACCATCGATCCTTGGAAGCGAGTAATTGTTATTCACCGTTAGCTTGTTCAGCTCCCGATAATCGATGCACATCCTGTGTGACCCATCCTTCTTCTTAAACAGGATCGATGTTCCCCACGGAGAGCTGCTCAGACGGATAAAACCTCGGTCTCGTATCTCCTGAAGCTACGTAGACACTAGACAACTCCTACATCTCAGGTGGAGCTAACCGGTACGGTGCCTTGGCTATTGGAGAACCCGAATCCAAATCAATTGGAAACTCTACTAGCCTCTCCTGAGGCACCCCAGGGAACTCCTAGGGAAAGACATCACGAAAATCTCGTACAACAGACACACTGCCCAAATCTATCGTGGAATCAACCCTCATATCTGAGATGGATGCCAAAAATCCCAAACAAACTTGATGGAGAAGTCTCCTAGCCCTCACAGTTGAATAAAAGGTTGGCCTCTCCAAGGCCCTCTCCCCATGAATAACCATCCGGACGATCACCTTCAGTCCTCGCAACGGTATCGAAACCAAATTAGCATGAACCTCTCCCCAAACACATTCAGGACACAGTCCCGATATACCCTCGCAACACTCACGTTGTGATCATCTGCAATCTAAACCTCCAACAGGGAATCCAAAGTCCCTGGAGCATCCCGAAACGTCTTGCCAAAGGCAAGAGATACGAACGATTAGGAAGCTCCTGAATCGAAAAGAACATGAGTCGACATACCATTGACCAAAAAGGTCCATATACAAGCGCGTGTGTGTGTGTGCAGACACACACACATACATCCATACATATATATATATATATATATATATATATATATATATATATATATATATATATATAAGCATAACAAATAAATATCAACTGGAAAAGTAGATTGTGTACCAACCACGACGTCTAGTGTTGCTGAAGCCTCCTTTGTGGTCTACAGAAATGCGCGGCTCTTAACCGCAGGAGCATCTGCCTTGGTAGGTCGGCCATCAGTGAACCTCATTTTGGCTGCCGTAGGCACTGCCATCGCTTCTCCCCCTTCCTGCAACCTCGGACAATCGGCCTTTTGAAAACCCGTCTGGTTGCAGTGGAAGCAAATCAATCCCTTCTTGGGTCAGTCCTTACTCACATGGCGTGATTTACCACACGTACAACATACCGGGCCCTTAACCCGGCAAACTCCACTATGAGACCTCCCACATTTAGCACAGAGTCCACAGCCCTGCTGGCCCCTACCAGAAGCGTCCATGGTCTTAGGCTTTTTAGATTGTCCTATAACTGTCTGAGCCTGCTCTTGCTTCTATCTGGTGAGGAGCTCTAACTCTATCTCCCGCTCACGGGCCATCTTCATTATCTCATTTCAGGGTTTTGCACCCTAAAAGATCACGAACTCACGGATATTATCCCTCACCATGGAATGATACCTCGTCCTCCTCATATCCTTGTCCGCAGCATACTATAGAATTAATAGTGCCCGTTCCCAAAACATGGCGATGATCTCCGCCACAGTCTCGGTGGTCTGATGTAGCTCCTAAAACTCCCTCACTAAATGTTGCACCTTAATGGATGGTGCAAACTCCAAGTCAAAATGCCTGAAAAAATCCTCCCATGACATCTCAGACACTTTGGCTGATTCCACTAGGTGGTTCACCTCCTCTCACCAGTCACTGGCTCGATCCCTCAGCTTGCACAAAGAAAACCCCACTTTTGTTACCTCGGGCCAAGAGCTCGTGCACCGGGAGTTCTCCATGTCTACCACCCATCGTCGACTAACTATGGGGTCCCTGACACCAAAGAACTCAGGCGCCCCACTCGCCTTGAACTTCCAGAACGAAGGAGTTCGGGCCCTGACCTGGCCCGCAACAATCTCGGATCGGAAAGACCTGAGCCGCTCCTCCATCATCTCCATCATTGTGACAACCCAAAAGTTTCCATTCTATAAAACCATCCACAGCAATCGAAGTCAAATCCGTTCTTCTAACTTTCAAACTTGTGGGATAAGTTTGAGTATTTTAGGATTTACACTTAAAGAGATATCAGGAGAGAGGATGCACTAGGGTATTGTGCAACTATGATTTTCCAAAACTCGTTAATATTACAGTTCAATGCTTGAATAACATATTTTCTGCCAAAAACCTTAGGGGTATATATATGGTTCTTAACCATATTTATTCATTTGTTACATTTTCGACTAGAGAAAAGCCGATTTCTCTCCCAAGGATCTTCACTCGATCACCCCCAATTGTAAGTACTTCAACATAGAGTGTATTTATGTGTGTTATATACCTTGATAACATGTAAATAAGCCAAAAAAACCATGGAAATGGTGTTCACGGCCCAAGATCTTCTTGTGCCGTGAACACTAAATTTAGGGCCAAAGAGTGCCCAATGTCCCTCCAAACCTTGGAACTGAACCTAGAGACTACCCATGACATGTTTAAACCTCAAAATCATTAAGAAACAATGGCTACAAGTGAGTTCACCGCCGAGGATGTTCTTGGGCCGTGAACTCCATTTTATGGTGCCAAAAGGCCCTAAATGCCTTCCTTAAGCCAAAAGACTAGCCTAGCAATTTACCTTTATGTGTTTAGGACTCAAAGCAACCAAAATACCAACACCCATAGGTGTTTACTGCCGCAAAAACTTGTCAAAGTGGTCCATGGGCTGTAAACTCAAGTTAGGGGTGTTTTGATGCCACAAACACTTCCTAAGGCTTAGACTTGAATTTAGGATGCTTCCTTATGACATTTAGGACCTCATAAACATAAATGGCCATGAGTTTATGGTTGTAAACTCATTAGGGCCGTGAACTTCTCAATAAACTCCAAGGAAAGTGTTTTCTACATCCTAGGATAGAGCTAAGGTCCCTAAATCATTCCCTAGCCTTCAAACTTGCATTCACACATGAGTAGCCATGAGTTTACAGCCGTAAAATCCCTTGGGCTGTAAACCAATGGTATTAAACTCATGAGAGTGCCTTTATACCTTCCTATGTTGAATCACATGTGATTCCAACACTTAGTGAAGTTGTTTCCTAGTCCCGGAAGGTGTTTCCTTTCATATAGTTGTTGTAAACACTATATTAATGTAAATATGTGTCCTTATATGTCATTTAGGACTTATTGTGTCTCGGGAATTCATTCGTGGAACTTCTCATCCGTACGCACATACCCGTTTCAATCACCCACATTAGGTGAGTTCATACCCCGTAATGAATCTTTTAACTATTTTAACTGTTTTAGGCGGGGGGGGGGGGGGGGGGCGGGGGGTACAGGTTGAACACAATGTTAATTGTGTAAATGTTTATTGTCAAACATCTTTCAAAATGTTACTTATGTTAATTATAAGTTGTCAAAACATTTCAATAACTCGTTTAAAGTTATGTTACTTGATAATTATACAAAACTCCGTTTGTAGATTAAAAGCATAACTTAGTAGAGAAATGAGTCTTTTCAGTAACAGTCCAAGTAGAGCATTAGTAAACTATTATAGGTATAGTTTAGGAGAATGCTATTCATTACTTCTAGTACAATGATGAACACAAGGAATCAAACAATACCATAACAGAACAAACAGTGAAGAGAATCAAACAATACCATAATAGAAAAAACAGTGAAGAGAATCAAGCAATACCAGAACAGAACTTAACAAACAAGTTAGGTTGCTATATCATGATAACACACAGACAGGATCTAATTATACCAATGATTCACTAACGCATTAGCGATAGTTATATTGGGTATACATGATCATATAACTTTAATGTGAATTACACGGCTTGCAAGGAATTGCTGCGGTCGCGCTTGGTTCCCTCAATCTCTTTACATTGAGAGCGTTTAGGAAGGGTTCTAGCTTTCACATTATGACCGTAATAAAACAAATATGTTTTTAGGTTATTAGTACATTCGCAAGTCATTATAAACGACATTTGTGTACTCACTTGTCCAATTACTTTCATAAAGTGTCGGTAACACTTGAAAGTGTATTTATTTTCTAGTCAAGATAGTTATAAACTAGGGAGAATATACTTCTACATTTGACAAAGGAACAGTCGGGTTTAACTCAGAATAGAAGATGCCTAGGTAGAAGGCTACAATTAAAGGTTAGGATCATGATGCTAGCTTTATGATTCCTTAATGTATACGCTATAGGATACATATATGCTAGTAGATTCTGACAGCTAATAGGATGTGTGCTCTTCGCTGTAATTCCTGTTCCCGTTGGACGTGGGCTTGCACCGAGGTCACCCAATCTATTATCAACCCGAATATATATATATATATATATATATATATATATATATATATATATATATATATATATATGCCTTGTATACATTAAGTCATCATAAGGGTACCAGGTATGGATCAGGTCATAGGACAAAGAGTCAACGCACAATTATTCTAGTACAAAACTTACTTATCAAAGTTAGTATTTTTGGTATACAAAACTAGAGATTTCCCAGAAAAGGGCTTAATCCATTTTATTAAGCCAATACAGTTTTAGAGACTTTAGGTGAATTAACTGTATAACACCTTAGTTTATACACCATGTTTATATATAAAACTAATATCCAATAGATAGCTAAATGTGTGTTTTCCCCCGACATCCTGTTCCCGTTGGATGTGGGCTTAGGGCAGATTCCCCCAATTAACTATCTGTAATGCCCGGTTCCTAAGAGTACCTAATTATGAGTCCCCGGGATTTAAGAGAAGTGGTATTTTGATCGTCTTGTGGGAAAAGTGGATTAATGAGGGCCAAGTAAGAAGTTTGGGGACTCGCCGAGTACGCCCAGCGTAAGCTGGGATTACACCCAGCGTAATTGGGTAAGTGACGCGGGTGCAAGGTTGAGTACGCCCAGCGTACTAGAGGTACGCCCAACGTACTCTCAGAGTTCTAAAACCCTAAATTTAGGGTCAGCCACTATATAAGGAACATGTTGGTGCATGCTCTAGCCTCCATAAGTTCTCCCTTAACCTCAGAAACCCTAAGATAGCCGTCCCACCTCCTTGATTGGGTGTGTTTGGTCTTGGAAAGCTTGTATTAGCAAAGGAGAGCATAAAGGAAGAAAGGAGAAGTTGTCAAGGAAGGAGAGAAACGGCTGGAGCTTATAGATCTGGGAAGACATCATCCTTTGGAGCCTATTTGAGGTATAAAGGTTCTTGCTTGACATTCATATTGTGTAGATCTATGTGTTGTGAAGCTTTGACACCATTCTTGTCCCAAAAGTCCTCATTTTGATGCATGTTTTGAGTTGGTCAAGATTATCTGTCCTTTCAGACCTTTGGAGAGGTCTTGAGTGAGAACAATGAGGTCCCAAGGGTTATGGTTGTTCCGTGTGTGAGATATGTGGGTCTTAACGGACTAAGACCTTGGATTAAGAGCTTTATGGACGTCCCAAGTGATAAAGTTTGAGACTTTATGAATCTTAGGCATGTTTGGCCTAGGGATGTAAAGTTTGGGCTTAAGAGCTTAAGCCATTAAGAAGTTATGGGGACTTAATGAGTAGGGAAGTTACGCCCCGCGTAACTAGCGAGTACGCCCCGCGTAGCGATTCAGTGCCCCGATCCCCTATTGTGAATCAGTGTGTACGTCCAGCGTACTCCCTCTGTTGGGCTTTTCATTTTGGGCCTTAGGGATTGGGCTGTTATTTGGGCTGCTGGATTTTGGGCCATGACTGGACATTATTGTTAGAGTATTTTGGGCCCATTGGTTGTTATGGATCATGAGTTTAGGCCCATTTGGTGAGGTGGTCCCAATTTAGTAAATTGGGCCAATACTGGGCTTTGTTCTGGACTTCTGGACTTTGGGCCATTGGTGGGCTTGGGAGCTTACCTAGTGTTGGGTCGGATTGAGTTAGGGGTAAAATGGTCAATTTACCCTTAGAAGAGTATTGTGCTTGGCCTAATGTTTATTTGTGCTATGTTGGCTAGTTTGGGATTTTTGGTGAGTCGGTGATTCGAGAATCTGCTTCTTCAGTTTAGAGTTTCGGCAGTGCGAGGTGAGTTATCCTCACTATATCAGCAGGGTCTAAGGCACCAAGGCCGACCCTTTATCGGATTGAGATCCGGGTATTGTTGTTATGTTATTGCTTTGATATGTTTGCATCCTGGTAGCTAGGATGGTGTATGTAAGAGACCTGGTTAAGGTCAGTATCCTGATATGTAGGGTGATGCTATGCTAGTGACCGGTTAGGTCGGTATCCTGGTTAGGATGATGATATGCTATGTGATCTGCTTGATCGGCTTGTTGACTGTGAATTTTTATATGATTGTATGTTTATGTGCACATGGTTGTTCGGACTGGAGTTAGGTTGAGGCGGATCCTGCTTTGTGCTGTAGGCCAAGATACCTAGGGTGGACCGGTTGTCCCGAAGGCCCAGCGAGCGGTCTGGATAGGCTGTAGGCCCAAGAGGGAGGACCAAATGTGCCGAGGCTCGGAGAGTGGATCAGGCAGACTGAAGGCCCGGTGCGGGCAGACCAGTCATACTGTAGACTCAGAGAGTGGACCAGGTGGATTGAAGGCCCGGTGCCGGCGGACCAATCACACTGCAGACTCGATGTATATGGCTAGACTCGGAGGGTGGACCAGGTGGACTGTTGGCCGGTGCAGCGGACCAGTCACACAGTAGACCCGAAGTGCATGGCTGTTCTGTGATCGGATATAGTATGGCATGTTATGCGTGTATGGTATATGTGGTTAGTATTTTGGGGATATCTCACTAAGCTTTCGGGCTTACAGTTTTGGTTTAATGTTTTTTAGGTTCTTCAGGAGACCATGTCAAGGCGAAGGCGTGATCGTACCGCTCCTCATGTTTATGTTGTGATGTGATTCTGGGAATACTCTAAATAAATTTTATTGAAAACATTTTTGTAATGATTTAATGAAATCGGGTTGTTTTTGAAAAGTTTAAATTGGTTGAAATTTTTCGGTTGTTACAAGTTGGTATCAGAGCCTTGTGTGATAACCCAAAAATTTCCACTTCAATAGAAGCCAAGTCTGTTACTGCTAACTTTCAAACTTTTGGGATAAGTTTGAGCAACTCAGTATTTAGACTTAAAGATATATCAAGAGAGAGGTTGCACTTGGATCTTGTGCAATTTTGTTATTCCAAAACTCTATGATATTAGAGTTCTTTCCGGAAATAAAATATTTTCTGCCAAAAATCCCAGGACTATATATAGAATTCTGAACCAAATTATTCATTAGTTACAATTCCAACTAGAGAAAAGCCAAATTCTCTCTCAAGGATCTGCGGACTTTTGTTCCAGAAAGTGAGTACTTCTATCTAGTGTTGTTTTAAAGCTTTATTTATGCTTAATACACTAGAAATCATAGGAAAACACTAAGATCTGTGAGTTTACCGCCCAAGAACACCTTGGGGAGTAAACTCCATTTCAAGGGCCAAAGTGTGCCCAATGACCCCTAGACCTTGGAAACCAAACATGGGGAAAACCTTGACATTTTTAGGCCTCAAAAGCAATTAAAATCAAGGACCAAAAGTGAGTTCACGGCCAAGGAATTTCTTGGGCCGTGAACTCCATTTTAGTGTGGCAAAATGCCCTAAATGCCTTCCATAACGCAAGAGACAAGAATAGAACTTTACCTAGATGTGATTAGGACCCAAAACAACCAAAATATCATCTCCCATAAGTGTTTACGGCCTCAAACACATGACCAAATGGTCCATGGGCCGTAAACTCAAAATAGAGGTGTTTTGATGCAACAAACACTTCCAAGGGCTTAGGCATGAATTTAGAATGCTTCTTTATGACCTTTAGGACCCTCATAGAAATATTTGGCCATGAGTTTACGGTTGTAAACTCATTTGGGCCGTAAACACCCCAAAAGTGCCAAAAGATGTGGTCTTTCTCATCCTTGGTTAAAGCTAATGTCCCTAAATCACCCCCTAGACTTCGAACTTGCACTAACCCATGAGTAACCATGAGTTTACGGCCATAAACTCCCTTGGGCTGTGAACTCATGGTAGTAAACTCATTTAAGTGCCTTTATACCCTCCTAGGTTGAATCACGTGTGATTCCAATACTTGGTTAAGGTGTTTCCTAGTCCCAGAAGGTGTTTCCTAGTCCCGGAAGGTGTTTCCTTTCATATAGTTGTTGTAACCACTATGTTTATGTCAATATGTGTCCTTAAATGTCATTTAGGACTTATTGTGTCTCGAAACTTCATTCGTGGAACTTCTCATCCGTACGCGCATACCCGTTTGAATCACCCACATCAGTTGAGTTCATACCCCGTAATGAATCTTTTAACTGTTTTAATTGTTTTAGGGGGGATACAAATTGAACACAATGATAATTGTGTAATTATATGTTGCTAAACATTCTTTCAAAATGTTACTTATGTTATTTATAAGTTGTTAAAACATTTCAAAACTCTTCTAAAGGTTATGTTACTTTATAGTTATACAAAACTCCATTTTAAAGTATAAGCATAACTTTGTAGAGAATTGAGTCTTTTCAGTATCAGTCCAGTTAGAGCATTAGTAAACTATTATAGGTATAGTTTAGGAGAATGCTATTCATTACTTCCAGTACAATGAAGCACACAAAGAGTCAATATCAGAACATAACAGAACATAACAAAACAGAACATAACTAAAAAGTTAATTTCCTATAGCATGACAACACACAGACATGATCTAACCTTAATGTGAATTTCACGGCTTGCACGGATTTGCTTCCGTCGCGTTTGGTTCCCTCAATCTCCATACACAAGAGCGGGTTAGTAGGGGTTCTAGCTTTCACATTATGACCATAATAAAACACGCTTATGTTTTTAGGTTGATAGTACCTCTGTATGTCATTATAAACGACATCAGGGTACTCATTTCTCACATTACTTTCATAAAGTGTCGGTAACACTTGAAGGTTGATCTATTCTCTAATCGAGATAGGTTATAAACTAGGGAGAATGTACTTTACAGTTGACAAAGGAACAGTAGGGTCTTGGTAGAAGACTGCTTTCAAAACAGTAGGGTCTTGGTAGAAGACTGCTTTCATAACAGTAGAGTCTTGGTAGAAAACTGCTTTCAAAACAGTAGGGTCTTGGTAAAAGACTGCTTTCATAACCGTAGAGTCTTGGTAGAAGACTGCTTTCAAAAGTTAGGACCATGATGCTAACCTTATGATTCCGTAATGTATACACTATAGGATACATATATGTTAAATAGATGCTGACAGCTAATAGGATGTGTTCTTCGCTGTACGTCTTGTTCCCGTTGGATGTAGGCTTACACCGAGGTCACCCAATCTATTATCTACCCGAATCTATATATATTTATGCTTAGTATACATTAAGTTATCATAAGGGTACCAGGTATGGATCAGGTCATAGGACACAGAGTCAATGCACAGTTTTTCTAGTACAAAACTTTCATTTCAAAGTCAGTACTTTTGGATATACAAAACTAGTGATTTCCCACTTAAGGGCTTAATCCATTTTATTAAGCCAGTACAGTTTTAAAGACTTTAAGTGAGTTAACTCTATAATACCTTAGTTTATACACCATGTTTATATATAAGACTAATATCCGACAGATAATAGGATGTGTGTTCTTCGCTGTACGTCCTGTTCCCGTTGGATGTGGGTTTACACCGAGGTCACCCAATCTATTATCTACCTGATATCAAATTATATATAGCAGTATAAACAAAGCTATTATAAAAGTAATCACCATAGTCAATATTTTATTATAAGAAATGTAGATTTTCTTAAAAGGAACTCTCCATTAGACATACAGGAACCATTACAAATAACTCCATAAGTAACAAGTGAATACCCCAAGGTTATATATGACAACGATCTAATAACCAATGGAATATGTGCTATCCGCCCTACTTACTGTACCCCGTCGAGTTGTAGGTTGACGGCAGATGTGCATAATCGATTGTTTGTTTACTCCAAGTATATATAACTTGTACCCACTTATTTCGTATAGAAAGTCTTGTAGTGTCGTTTTACTAAACTCCCATTTTACGTAGGAAATATATGATTTTCTAGAGGAACAAGCAAACTTTACAAAACAACACCTTACAGCTTACAGTACTTTACATATACATTTTAAACCACATTTTTACAGCTTACTCACATCACTAAAATCTTATGAACTCACCAGCTTAATTGCTGATCAACTTTTTCAAATAACTTGTATTCTCAGTAGACTATTAGACAGGTGCTCGTGCTGGGACTTCAGAAGAGCATTATAGCTTCAAGTCTTGTTTTGTTATTTGTTTATGACTTCAATGTTTTGTGAACACATACATTGTAAACACTTTCTTTCTAAATGAAATGGTTGTTCATTACTTGCTTACCATATACATATCTTGTGATACTTGACATGACGTCCTCCACCCACGAACGTTTCCGCCGTTCCGGTTTTGGGGTGTGACACGTTGGTTTGAGTGAAGTGGAGGAACACTTGTGTGACTCCAATCTCAAATCGAAGGGGATTTTCAAAAGAGAATTTAAAATGGTTTTAAAAATGAGTAAAAGGAGGACGCAGAGGTAATATCATTCGGAGCCAGTAAGTAACCACAAAATACCATACATGATATTTGTTTTGAGCATTGATAGAACAGCATGCTAGTGCTAGGCTAGGGATCCTCAGGATTTCATGATAATGTTTCCTGATTTATGATGCCTGTTAGCCTAGGGTTGAGTGTTTGTTATGTATGTTTTCACTAGGGTTGAGTGTTCCTCTACTAGTGAGGGTTGAGTGTTTGTTATGTATGTTTTCACTAGGGTATTGTGGTAGTACTTCATACAAATATGGGTAGGTGTGGAAGGTAGTATGGGCCCGTACTACTGAAAGCACAGGACCCATACGCGTATTAGGGAAACCATGACCTCTAGGGTTGGATTGAGAGTTGGTTTCCGGGATAGTGAGAAGAATCTGAGATTTTGTGGTGTTTTTTAGTATGGAGATTCCGAGGCATGCTGGGAGTGGATCCGGGTCAGGACCGGGAGTAGAAGAGGGAGTTCCGGGTGGGTCAGTACCGTTCGAGATTATTGGTCAGATGAGCACGTGTGAGTTGGATGCGAGGATTCGTGAGATCCTGCATGATGATATCGCTGCGTTGTTCTGGGATGAGTTGCCAGAACTATTTGGGTCGATCAAGACCGCCATGGTTGAGTATTTTGATGAGCGTTATGCAGCTCTCACAGAGACGGCTGCCGCGGCGGCTACAACGGCTGTAGCAGCGGCAGGGAAAGGAGATGGTCGGGGTTTTCAGTATTGGGACTTCGATAATACGAAGCCTCCCACCTTTTATGGAGTTCAGGACCCGATTGTTGCTATGAGATGGTTATCGGACGAGGAGGCGTGTTTCTTCACGTGTTCATGCCCTGCTGATCAGAGGGTGAAGTGTGCTCCGAACCTGTTGAGGCTCATGGCGAAGGATTGGTGGAGATTGACCACGGGTTCATATTCGGATGCGGAGAGGGCTGCGGTTTCATGGGATTAGTTTAGAGAGATGTTCAGCACTCGTTATGTTCCATGAGTTGAGAGAGAGAGAGAGAGAGAGAGAGATTGGCTCAGGAGTTCCTTGAGCTGAAGCAGGGTTCGGAGTCGGTGACTGAGATCACCAGGATGTTCACTGAGAGGGAGATGTTCTGCCCTGAGTTCGCCTCGGTGCAGGCTCAGGTGTCTCGATATCTGAGCATGCTCAAGAGGGTTATCAGACAGTTTGTGTCTACGCAGAGGTGCGAGACTTTGTTGGAGTTGCAGGAGGCCGCCAGGTGGCGTGAGTTAGAGATTGAGTTGCAGTTGCGTGAGCTGAGGCAGGCTCCGGTGCAGTCGCAGCCGGCGCCAAAACGGTCCAAGACCATTGATTCTAGGGTAGGAGATCAGAGCAGCCATGATTGTGGGAAGTGTGGGAAGGGTCACACCGAAGTTTGTAGGTCCGGAGGTGCATGCCGCAAGTGCGGAAAGGAGGGGCACTATGCGAGGGATTGTCGACAGTCAGCGCCAGTTCGGGATTTGAGGATTTGTTATCATTGTCATCAGGTTGGGCACTTGAGGGTCAACTGTCCACAGCTTGCTGCAGGATCGGTGCAGGCTCCAGCACCGGCTACATTGAGGAGCACGGGTGGAGGTCAGGGTGGAGCGGAGCCCCCAAGGGCTCAGGGTCGTGCTTTTCAGCTTACAACAGAGGAGATCAGAGCAGTGTTGGATGCAGCTACGGGTATGTTTCTTTCTTGATGTCTTGTTATCTTGTGATTATTTTGGATTAGTGTTTATCTGCTAGTCTCATTATGTGGTTTTCGGTGTGGTATTTGTTGTTCTTTGAGGGTTATGGTTTGGTTATGGATTGGTGTTGGGAATTTCGTTGGTTATCATTCATAAGGGTTATTAGTGGAAATCTGGCATTAGTCTGAATATCAGGTAGCATCTGCAGTCTGAGGAATGGTTAGCTGAAGATTGAGTTTCTTTCGAGCTCGGGATGATCAGTGTTGAAAAGTGATTTGGTGAAGGTTGCTAGTGCTAGCGGTACGTAGTTTGCGTGTAAGTGTTTGTGTTGTGTAGGGTGTTGAGGGAGGTCGGGGATGGCGACTGGCGGTTGTTAGTCGGTACTATAAGTGGGGGAGAATTGGAAAATTCTCCAGAAGATCGATGAGCATTGGAGGTTGTTTAGCTGCTTGGGATTTAGTAGTGTTCTGTCAGCCAAGAAGGTAGCCTGGTATGAGTAAATGGCAGGCATGCGGGGCGAGATACAGACCTTGGGCATTTGATTGTGGAGGGCCTGGGATCAGGCCGGGATTGAGTATGTATGATGGAGATAGAGTTCGGAACCCCTAGAGGGCTAGAACAGTATGCATGGGAGGGTTTCCTGGAGAGATGAATCGGAATGATGGATGCTAGTTGAGCGGACCGGATAGACTGAAGGTCGGTAGGCGTACCAGTCAGGCCGAAGGCTCGGAGAACGGTCCAGCCAGGCTGAAGGTCCTGGAGGGCGGTCCAGATTGGCTGAAGCCCCTAGAGGGTGGTCCAAATTGGCTGAAGGCCTGGTAAGGCGGTCCAGTCATGTTGAAGACTTTGCAGGTATTGTTAGATCGGTTCGAGGAAATGGATTGAGTATGTCGCGATATGTTAGCATTGGAAGGGTTGGCCCCGGGCATTGATCTCGATTAGTGGAGATGATGCATGGACTCAAGAGTCCTTGCGAGCAGATTCAGAGCATGTGTGTTGCATGGATAGCGGTTATGCTATAAGGGAGTGGTGTAGCATCGGGCGAGCACCGTGGCACTTGTCGCAGTGACAAGGCGGCCAAGTGGATTCCCTTGGTAGGGAAAGAGAGAGGAATGTAGTTCCGAGAGGGAGTGTAAGTTCACGGTAGTGAAAGTAGCAGCGCAGAGTTATGATTGGAGTGATCCAATTAGGGTCTTTGAGCAGCATGATTGCGGTAGTGGTATGGAAACACATCCAGATAGGATGTATGCTGAGGTTGCGGAAGGATTTCCGCGAGGGTAGAGCCAAGATGCTCGGAAAGGATGCTGGGAGGGAGTCTTGGATTTCCAGTTTGATTCTGATTGAGGAATTGTGTATGTAGTGGTGATTCATCCTGTGGGATGTTTGGAGGTGTTTTTAGTGTGGTGGGTTTTTCCATTCCGAGGGTACTAGAGCTAGTTCAGCATGTGCATGTGATTGCTAGAGGAGAACTCATTGGAGTTGCTCTAGGGCTGAAGAATGTGTCATTCTATCAGCATAGAGTGGATAGAATTGGACTCGGATCGGGAACCCGATGGTTTAGGGTTATATCTAGCTCGTAAGAGCCAAGTGATTGTTGTGATCAGGATCGAGAAAGTACCATGGAGTGGTACTCGGTTGACAAGTGTGGAGCCTGATATGTGTGGTTATCAGAGGGTGAAGTCGGTGGCCGGCTTGAGGCGGTAGTCAGGACTCTGCTAGAAAGAAGAAAGTGAGTTTCGGGTTTCGATGGTTGCGTCTTGAGGAACCTGGTTGGGTTAATGCCAGGTGGTGCGTGGTGGGAGAAGTTCTAGAGTATACGTGCCGAAGGCTTCGAGGGCGAAGCCTAATTTAAGTGGGGGAGAATTGTAATGCCCCGTTCCTAAGAGTTCCTAATTGTGAGTCCCCGGGATTTAAGTGAAGTGGTATTTTGATCATCTTATGGGAAAAGTGGATTAATGAGGGCCAAGTATGAAGTTTGGGGACTCGCCGACTACGCCCAGCGTAAGCTGGGATTACGCCCAGCGTAATTGGGTAAGTCACGCGGGTGCAAGGTTGAGATACGCCCAGCGTACTAGAGGTACGCCCAACATACTCTCAGAGTTCTAAAACCCTAAATTTAGGGTCAGCCACTATATAAGGAACATGTTGGTGCACGCTCTAGCTTTCATAAGCTCTCCCTGAACCTCATAAACCCTAAGATAGCCGTCCCACCTCCTTGATTGGGTGTGTTTGGTATTGGAAAGCTTAGATTAGCAAAGGAGAGCATAAAGGAAGAAATGAGAAGTTGTCAAGAAAGGAGAGAAACGGTTGGAGCTTATAGATCTGGGAAGACATCATCCTTTGGAGCCTATTTGAGGTATAAAGCTTCTTGCTTGACATTCATATTGTGTAGATCTATGTGTTGTGAAGCTTTGACACCATTTTTGTCCCAAAAGTCCTCATTTTGATGCATGTTTTGAGTTGGTCAAGATTATCTGTCCTTTCAGACCTTTGGAGAGGTCTTGAGTGAGAAAAATGAGGTCCCATGGGTTGTGGTTGTTCCGTGTGTGAGATATGTGGGTCTTAATGGACTAAGACCTTGGATTAAGAGCTTTATGGATGTCGCAAGTGATAAAGTTTGAGACTTTATGAATCTTAGGCATGTTTGGCCTAGGGATCTGAAGTTTGGGCTTAAGAGCTTAAGCCATTAAGAAGTTATGGGGACTTAATGAGTAGCGAAGTTACGCCCCGCGTAACTAGCAAGTACGCCCCGCGTAGGGAGTCAGTGCCCCGATCCCCTGTTGCGAATCAGTGTGTACGCCCAGCGTACCAAGGAGGGTACGCCCAGCATACTCCCTCTGTTGGGCTTTTCATTTTGGGCATTAGGGATTGGGCTGTGACTGGACATTATGGTTAGAGTATTTTGGGCCCATTGGTTGTTATGGATCATGAGTTTAGGCCCATTTGGTGAGGTCGGCCCAATTTAGTAAATTGGGCCAATAATGGGCTTTGTTTTGGACTTCTGGACTTTGGGCCATTGGTGGGCTTGGGAGCTTACCTAGTGTTGGGTCGGATTGAGTTAGGGGTAAAATGGTCAATTTACCCTTAGAAGAGTATTGTGCTTGGCCTAATGTTTATTTGTGCTATGTTGGCTAGTTCGGGATTTTCGATGAGTCGATGATTCAAGAATCTGCTTATTCACTTCAGAGTTTCGGTAGTGTGAGGTGAGTTATCCTCACTATATCAGCAGGGTCTAAGGCACCAAGGTCGGCCCTTTATCGGATTGAGATCCGGGTATTATTGTTATGTTATTTTTTTGATATGTTTGGATCCTGGTAGCTAGGATGGTGTATGTTAGAGACCTGGTTGAGGTCAGTATCCTGATATGTAGGGTGATGCTATGCTAGTGACCGGTTAGGTCGGTATCCAGGTTAGGATGATGATATGCTATGTGATCTGTTTGATCGGCTTGTTGACTGTGAATTTCTATATGATTGTATGTTTATGTGCACATGGTTGTTCGGACTGGAGTTGGGTTGAGGCGGGTGCTGCTTTGTGCTGTAGGCCAAGATACCCAGGGCGGACCAGTTGTCCCGAAGGCCCAGCGAGCGGTCCGGATAGGCTGTAGGCCCCAAGAGGGCGGACCAGACGTGCCGAGGCTCGGAGAGTGGACCAGGCCGACTGAAGGCCCGATGCGGGCGGACCAGTCATACTGTAGACTCAGAGAGTGGACCAGGTGGATTGAAGGCCCGGTGCGGGCGGACCAATCACACTGCAGACTCGATGTATATGGCTAGACTCAGAGGGTGGACCAGGTGGACTGTTGGCCGGTGCGGCGGACCAGTCACACAGTAGACCCGAAGTGCATGGTTGTTCTGAGATCGGATATGATATGGAATGTGATGCGTGTATGGTAAATGTGGTTGGTATTTTGGGGATATCTCACTAAGCTTTCGGGCTTACAGTTGTGGTTTAATGTTTTTCAGGTTCTTCAGGAGACCGTGGCAAGGCGAAGGCGTGATCGTACAGCTCCTCATGTTTATGTTGTGAAGTGATTCTGGGAATACTCTAAATAAATTGTATTGAAAACCTTTTTGTAATAATTTAATTAAATCGGGTTGTTTTTGGAAAGTTTAAATTGGTTGGAATTTTTCGGTTGTTACACTATCTACCCGATATCAGATTATATATAGCTATATAAAAAAAGCTATTATAAAAGTAATCACCGTAGTCATTATTTTACTATAAGAAATATAGGTTTTCTTAAAAGAACTCTCCGTTAGATATAAAGGAGCCATTACAAATAACTCCATGAGTAACAAGTGAATACACCAAGGTTATATATGACAACGATCTAACAACCAATCGAATGTGTGCTATCCGCCTTACTTGTTGTTCCCCATTGGGTTGTGTGTTTAGGGCAGATGCGCACAATCGATTGTTTATTTAATCTAAGTATATATAACTTGTACCCACTTACTACGCATAGAAAGGCTTGTAGTCTCATTTTGCTTAACTTCCATTAAAGTAGGAAATATAGGATTTTCTAGTGGAACAGGCGAACATTTCAAAACAGAACTGACAGCTTACATCACTTGTGCATATACATTTTCAACCACATTTTGCAGCTTACTCACATCACTAAAATCTTATGAACTCACCAGCTTAACTACTGATCAACTCTTTCAAATAACTTGTATTTTCAGGAGACTATTAGACAGGTGCACGTGCTGGGACTTCAGAAGATGGAGCATTACAGCTTTAAGTCCTGTTTGTTATTTGTGTATGACTTCTGTGTTTTGTGAACACATACATTGTAAACACTTTCTTTCTAAATGAAATAGTTGTTGATTACTTGCTTATCATATACACATCTCGTGATACTTGACATGACATCCTCCACCCCCGAACGTTTCCGCCGTTCCGGTTTTGGGGCGTCACAGATTGGTATCAGAGCATTGTTTATAGTGAACTAAGTATATCAACCGATAAAAGATATACGTCGATAAATACAATGGGGCTTAAGTGCTCTGGATAATGATATATTTTAGAGTATAACTACAAGTTATAAAAATATACCTACTTGCTCATACATGTACATAATAGAACTAGGGTCACGAGGAGAACAGAACTAAAAGTATTTAAAGGTTGGGCACTGTCGTCAACCCGAACAGTTATGTAATCATAGCTAGGATCAATATAGCCTGATCAACTATATTCATTCAAGATGTGACCGACATGTGGTGTTGCAACAGAGTTAAAACTTACCAAAACACCAGTCAAGAGAACGCCAGAACAAGTACAGTTAGAGTTAGAGTACTATGGGAGTATTCTATGCTACGATAGCGCGATAACAAGTTTAGAACATACCAAGTACATTACGTTATAATACTATATCAGTATTTTAGTCCAGATAAATAACTTATGTCATAACTTAAAAGACCCTTGCGGATAGGTCTATAATCTTACAGGGTATATTCATAAAGTTTTATATATAATCAAGATCTTATAGACATAGAATCTATGACCGACGCTTCGCTATCCATTCCTCTTAAGGAAGTGGTGTTGAGATGGGATCAATTATTCGAAGGTCTATTTGATCTTCAATTATATACAATACAAACTGGTGTACCTTGTACAATTATAGGAGGATTCTGTAGGGATCACCCCATAAAGTTACCTTAAAACTCAAAGGTTCTTTAGTCACTTTCATTCTCGCACGACAAGCCCAGATAAATGTAACCACTTCCTCATAGTAGACAATAGAAGAGTTCAGGAAGAACAAGGACAAATTCATGAGAAGATTTCAAGGAAAGATCAGCCAAAGTAACCAAAACGTCTTACGCGTCACACTAATAAATATTAATTAGGTTAATTTATCGAGCGAGTGGAAACACTGCCCACATTTTATGTGTTAGAATTATTTTCTTACATGTAGCTGGTAACAGTTATTCAGGAAACAAATATTCATTTGAGGATAGTTATTTCAAATTCATAGAGTTTATTTGGTATAGACTCATTTATGAATTGTTCCTAGAACCCTGTGGAAGTCAGGACCCGATACATCCAGAACTAGGATAACCTTGTCTTTTCAGCTTTCGGCTTGTGTTCGTTGCTATAGACTTATTCCGACTAATCTTTGTTTTCTTTCAGCAAAGATGCCTCCTCACAGATCACCCAGACACGCTACTACGATAACTCCAATACCTTCTCCAGAAATCGATGCAGCAACTCTGAATGCTGCAGTGGCCGCGACTGTGGCAACAACCATGGCACAATATCACCCCATCTGTACAGGTGGAGGTGAAACACCTACTGATTCTACTCAAGGTGAAGTCCCTGTTCTCCAGGGAGAGTTCTCCTACAAGGACTTCACCAGATGCCAACCATTGTCCTTTAAAGGGACTGAAGGAGTCATTGCCCACTTGCAATGGTTCGAGAAAACAGAGTAATTTTTCGAAATTTGTTTATGCCCAGAAGGAAGCAAAGTGAAGTTTGCTGCCTACACCTTCGATGTCAAGGCCCTAACATGGTGGAACAACCATGTTAAGTCACTGACCCTATCAGTGGCAAAATCAATAGGTTGGGAAAGCCTAAAAGAGTTAATGCGGGAAGAATATTTCCCATTACGCGAGATTCAAAAACTGGAACAAGAGTTGTGGGATCTCACTATGGTCGACTCAGACATAGTGACCTACACCGACCGGTCCAGTGAACTAGTAGCTCTATGTCCCGAGATGATCACCTCGGAGAGCAAGAAGATAGAAAGATACATTTGGGGTCTGACTGCTCCGACGCAAGGAAATGTGTTGTCTTGTAACCCAGCTACGTTCAATAGTGCTAAACGCTTGGCTCAGTGACTCATCGATCATGGAGTCTGCCACAGCGTAAAAGTCCCTATTCCCAAGTCATCAAGGGAAGAGGACTATAATCAAGAGTCGGAGAACAAGAGAAAGAAGAAGCGAACACCACAAGACACCCCGCAAGAGCAACAAGCGAGTACTATGTACGCCGCAACGACGCCTACTGCTTCAGCACCTGCCAGTCGATATGTGGGAAACCTTCCGAAGTGTGGAAAGTGAAAATTTCACCACACCGGAGTATGACGAGAAATGCAGTGTCTGAACTGCCACAGAAAGGGACGCACAGTTGTTTACTGCAGGGCACTGGCTCAGCTGATCTCCCAATTCCTCGGAGCTGAAGTAAACCAAGCCTTCTATGGCTGTGGTGAATCGGGACACCATCAGAGGGACTACCCAATAATGAAGAACTCAGGAGCGGATGGACGTATTCTGATGATCACCGCAGGAGAATCTACCCCGGAGTTGTCGTCGAGTAGTGGTACGCTTTCAAAATAGTAATTACATTTAAAATTAATTTATATTCATATAAGATTAAAATTTGGGGATGACACCTAAAAGTAACTATAACAACTCACATGTTGAAATAGGTCATAATATTCAAGAGAACTAAAAGTTCCCTTAGAGAAGCTATTATGACTCACCATATTCGCTGTGCGCAACTGAGATGTTGCACACTTAGAGTGAGTGACTCTGCTTAGGTCCCCTTTCCTTAATTGGTTGAGGATTTGAGGCAGAGATGCTCTGTCGACTGCCTGGCTCATCTTAGGTATTCATAACTTGTATATAACGGGCGATGGTAGTGGTACCATGGGGGATCATGGTATAAAAGTATCCATTTAGTAAGTAAGCACTTTTATTTATATGTATGCGCACATAGCGGTACGATACATACGAGTGTTAATTTCAAAATAGAAAACAGGAAACTCGAGAACAGTTACAAGGAGTATATTGTTGAACATACTAGGAGTACAGTACCAAGCATACCAGGGATACATCGTCATTTATCAGACGTTTCTTTCATTTGACCAAAACTTTGTTCAATATAGAGTCCGTTGTTTCCATTCATCATGAGTTGGCGTGGTCCTCACCATACTGAGTTCATATGTTTCTATCGCCTCGATCAGCAAGTTCTCGAAACTTTCGTCATTCTTATCGAAAGTCCGACCTGAATCAAAAATTTTATCTTCCGCATTCTACACCCCTGAAGTACTCGTGCGAAGAGTAGTTTGTCCTTCGAAGCCTTATCGTCAGACGTCCGCAGACCGTCACGAAATACCACTCGTCCAGCAGACCAAGTTCGAGCATAGAGGCTATGGACGAATATAGCCCACCTATTATTTTTTCATGTATACGCAAGGGTGGTATATGAGTGTGATTACGCAGATCCAGTATGTGTGTTTCCGCCCTATCTCCTGTTCCCCGTGGGTTGTGGACCTGGGGCAGAGTCACACATCCGACAATCCTACTAATCTTAATCATATATGGCTTGTGTACGCGAGGTAATGATAGATGGACCAAGTAGGAATCCTATCAAGAACACCAAGGCAAAGTTTCCAGGTCTACGAGTGAGTATTCTACAAAGTAGAAGAGCTCAACCCCAGTAGTAACGTTAAGAGAGCTAATTTCGGGACAAAATTCATTCTAATGGGGGGATGATGTGACAACCCAAAATTTTCCATTCTGTAAAACCATCCACAACAATCGAAGTCAAATCTGTTATGCTAACTTTCAAACTTTTGGGATAAGTTTGAGTATTTCAGGATTTACACTTAAAGAGATATCAGGAGAGAGGATGCACTAGGGTATTGTGCAACTATGATTTTCCAAAACTCGTTGATATTAGAGTTCAATGCTTGAATAAAATATTTCTGCCAAAAACCTTAGGGGTATATATATGGTTCTTAACCATATTTATTCATTTGTTACATTTTCGACTAGAGAAAAGCCGATTTCTCTCTCAAGGATCTTCACCCGATTACCCGCAATTGTAAGTACTTCAACCTAGAGTGTATTTAAGTGTGTTATATACCTTCATAACATGGGAATCAGCCAAAAACACCAAGGAAATGGTGTTCACGGCCCAAGATCTTCTTGGACCGTGAACACTAAATTTAGGGCCAAAGAGTGCCCAATGTCCCTCCAAACCTTGGAACTGAACCTAGAGACTACCCATGACATGTGTAAACCTCAAAATCATTAAGAAACAAGGGCTAGAAGTGAGTTCACGGCCAAGGATGTTCTTGGGCCGCGAACTCCATTTTATGGTGCCAAAAGGCCCTAAATGCCTTCCTTAAGCCAAGAGACTAGCCTAGCACTTTACCTTGATGTGTTTAGGACTCAAAGCAACCAAAATACCAACACCCATAGGTGTTTATGGCCGAAAACACTTGTCAAAGTGGACCATGGGCCGTAAACTCAAGTTAGGGGTGTTTTGATGCCACAAACACTTCCTAAGGCTTAGACTTGAATTTAGGATGCTTCCTTATGACCTTTAGGACCTCATAAACATAAATGGCCATTAGTTTATGGTTGTAAACTCATTAGGGCCGTGAACTCCTCAAAAAACTCCAAGGCAAGTGTTTTCTTCATCCTAGGATAGAGCTAAGGTCCCTAAATCATTCCCTAGCCTTCAAACTTGCATTCAGACATGAGTAGCCATGAGTTTACGGCCGTAAACTCCCTTGGGCCGTAAACCCATGGTAGTAAACTCATGAGAGTGCCTTTATACCTTCCTATGTTGAATCACATGTGATTCCAACACTTGGTGAAGTTGTTTCCTAGTCCCGGAAGGTGTTTCCTTTCATATAGTTGTTGTAAACACTATATTCATGTCAATATGTGTCCATATATGTCATTTAGGACTTATTGTGTCTCGGGACTTCATTCGTGGAACTTCTCATCCGTATGCGCATACCTGTTTGAATCACCCACATCAGGTGAGTTCATACCCCGTAATGAATCTTTTAACCACTTTAGCTGTTTTAAGGGGGGGGGATACGGGTTGAACACAATGTTAATTGTGTAAATTTTTTTTGTTAAACATCTTTCAAAATGTTACTTATGTTAATTATAAGTTGTCAAAACATTTCAATAACTCGTTTAAAGTTATGTTACTTGATAGTTATACAAAACTCTGTTTGTAGATTAAAAGCATAACTTAGTAGAGAAATGAGTCTTTTTAGTAACAGTCCAAGTAGAGCATTAGTAAACTATTATACGTATAGTTTAGGAGAATGATATTCCTTACTTCTAGTAAAATGAAGCACACAAGGAATCAAACAATACCAGAACAGAACAAACAGTGACGAGAATCAAACAATACCAGAACAAAACAAACAGTGAAGAGAATCAAACAATACCAGAACAGAACATAACAAACAAGTTAGGTTGCTATACCATGATAACACACAGACAGGATCTCATTATACCAATTAATCACTAACGCATTAGTGATAGTTATATTGGGTATACATGATCATATAACTTTAATGTGAATTACACGGCTTGCAAGGAATTGCTGCGGTCACGCTTGGTTCCCTCAATCTCTTTACATTAAGAGCATTTAGTAAGGGTTCTAGCTTTCAGATTACGACCGTAATAAAAAAAATATGTTTTTAGGTTATTAGTACATTCGCAGGTCATTATAAACGACATATGCATACTCACTTCTCCCATTACTTTCATAAAGTGTCGGTAACACTTGAAAGTTGATCTATTTTCTAGTCGAGATAGTTATAAACTAGGTAGAAAATACTTCTACATTTGACAAAGGAACAGTCGGGTTTAACTCAGAACAGAAGATGCATTGGTAGAAGGCTACGATTAAAGGTTAGGATCATGATGCTTGCTTGATGATTCCTTAATGTATACGCTATAGGATACATATATGCTAGTAGATTGCGACAACTAATAGGATGTGTGCTCTTTGCTGTAATTTCTGTTCCCGTTGGATGTGGGCTTGCACCGAGGTCACCCAATCTATTATCTACCCGAGTATATATATATATATATATATATATATATATATATATATATATATATATATATATATATATGCTTAGTACACATTAAGTCATCATAAGGGTACCAGGTATGGATCGGGTCATAGGATACAGAGTCAACGCACAGTTATTCTAGTACAAAACTTACTTATCAAAGTTAGTATTTTTGGTATACAAAACTAGAGATTTCCTAGAAAAGGGCTTAATCCATTTTATTAAGCCAATACAGTTTTAGAGACTTTAGGTGAATTAACTCTATAACACTTTATTTTATACACCATGTTTATATATAAAACTAATATCCAATAGATAGCTAAATGTGTGTTTTCCCCCAACGTCCTGTTCCCGTTGGATGTGGGTTTAGGGCAGATTCCCCCAATTAACTATCTACCCGATATATGATTATATATAGCAATATAAACAAAGCTATTATAAAAGTAATCACCGTAGTCATTATTTTACTATAAGAAATATAGGTTTTCTTAAAAGAACTCTCCATTAGATATAAAGGAACCATTACAAATGACTCCATGAGTAACAAGTGAATACACCAAGGTTATATAAGACAACGATTTAACAACCAATGGAATATGTGCTATCCGCCTTACTTGATGTTCCCCGTTGGGTTGTGAGTTTAGGGCAGATGTGCACAATCGATTGTTTATTTACTCTAAGTATAAATAACTTGTACCCACTTAGTACGCATAGAAAGGCTTGTAGTGTCATTTTACTTAACTTCCATTAAAGTAGGAAATATAGGATTTTCTAGAAGAACAAGCGAACTTTTCAAAACAGAACTTACAGCTTACATCACTTGTGCATATACATTTTCAACCACATTTTGCAGCTTACTCACATCACTAAAATCTTATGAACTCACCAGCTTAATTGCTGATCAACTCTTTCAAATAACTTGTATTCTCAGGAGACTATTAGACAGGTGCTCATGCTGGGACTTCAGAAGATGGAGCATTACAGCTTCAACTCTTGTTTGTTATTTGCTTACCATATACATATCTCATGAGACTTGACATGACGTCCTCCACCCCCGAACGTTTTTGTTGTTCCGGTTTTGGGGCGTGACAATCATCCCCTCCATGACGGTCCAAAAAATCACTAGGCTAGCGTCAAGAATGCCCCTCGTAACCTCGACTGCGATAAGCCCGCGCAGCCTCTCGTCAATGGGCTCTGTAGCGTAGCCCGACCCAGATCCGAATCCTAATCCTGACCCCCTGCTCCATTACGTGTCACCACCATTCTGATCTGAAATATTCTAAGACAGAAGGATCAAGATATTCAAAAAGGGGATCCTTCCACACCGGTTATCCTTAGAGTTTCCAGATCCAACATTAGTTACGGTATAGGTCGTCTTCTTTCAGTAGTATGGTCCCAATACTACCTTCCACACCTACCTGTACCTTCCCCAAGGCTCTACTTGATAACTCTAATTCGTCCTAGAACAAATGATATCTTAAATCCTAGGCTATCCTAATATTTGCTCCATTCGCATCAAACCAGAACTCAAATCAATCATAACAGGTTGCCTTATGCATGCAAATTATGCACAGAACATGATCAAATAGACTATCGAATAGCAGACTCTACCCTAGGACTACAACCAAACAAGGAACAGGAAACAAGGCCAAATTAATTATTCTAAGGCTATAAGATCCCAACCGTATACAATTTTGAAAGAATACACATAACAAGTAGCATCCAATTATCACATTCCAAATATCAATATAGCATGGCTAACATATTGGGGAAAACACTTACTTGAGCTCGGCCGATGAAGCGCATAGCACTCTCCCTTTTTCTTAAAAGAAATTCGTTTTAAGAAGCTTTTAACTTTGATTTTTGAAAATAATTTTTACCATTCCATCAGTTTGAGTTCTAACACACCCGAGAGTATTCCCAAATCCCTCAAACCAATGCTCTGATACCAACTTGTAACATCCTAAATTTCCAATAAAATTTTTCATTTTTTAGTAACAAAATCATTTCCATAAAATATAAAATTTCAATTAAATTTGTTTTAATAATGCATAACATCAGAAAAATTATTCATAATATCAGAGTGTCCGCAATAAAAACGCCAGAGAATGCATGTCGCACCATCACGCTGGGCTCTTGCCGTTAGATCCCGAAGTACCTGAAACAACCAACAAATTGTAAGATAACACTTAGTGAGTTCCCCATAACATAGCCCACACAATCCATACAGTTATAGAAACCATATCAGCCATAAAACTACATAACCCATGCATATAAACATATTAGGATGCCTTGGAAACCCTCCAAGGTCTTACACCATGTGCCACTGGAAGCCCCACGTGGTCTTAACCCACTACCATGGGAACCCGCACATGGTCTTAACCACCTACCATG